>NC_092637.1:44347612-44947612 GCF_039555335.1 Amphiura filiformis
GGTTTCACCTGACCTTGACCTACAACATATCCCAAGTATGTGACTGTGGCATGGCAAAACTCACTTTTTACCAGATTGACTGTTAACTGTACTTCAGACAGCTTCTTAAACAATTGATGGAGTTGTTCCATGTGTTGTTCCCAAGTTTGACTGTAAACAATCAAATCATCTACATACGCTTCACATCCCTCTATGTCTGCCACAATTTGATTTACCATTCTCTGAAATGTTGCAGGTGCGTTTTTCAACCCAAATGGCATAACTTTGTATTGGTAAAGACCAAATGGTGTACAAAAGGCAGAAATCTCTTTGGCACGGTCTGTGAGTGGAACCTGCCAGTACCCTTTCAAAAGATCAAATTTGCTAACAAATTTTGCATTCCCAATTTTGTCAATGCAATCATCAATTCTTGGAATTGGGTATGAGTCTGTCTTTGAATGAACATTTGCAGCTCTCATGTCTGCGACCAATCGGTATGAACCATCAGGCTTGGGAACAAGAATGCATGGTGAACTCCACTCACTACTACTTGGTTCTATGATATCATTGTCTAGCATGTAATTGATCTCATTTTTGAGATGTTCCATTTTCAATGGATTGACTCTGTAAGGATGCTGCTTAATTGGTTTAGTTTCACCAACATCTACATCATGAAATGCAGCATTTGTTCTACTTGGCGTATCAGGAAATATATTGTCAAATTTGTGAATCAAATTTGCAATTTGACTTTGTTGATCTTGAGAAAGATGACCTAACTTTGAGTCCAAATTAGTGAGCACATCAGAATTGTTCAATTTTACATTATACTCTTTGTGCTCCAGCTCTTTATCCTGGTCAAATGTGACATCAGAATTGTCATCTTTACTCTTGTCTACATTGGCGATTTTGTCTACATCGGCATGTTTTACTGTACACACAGGTTTTGGAATGCCACTGTCACTTCTTTCAACATACTCTTTGAGCATATTTATGTGGCATAACTGCCTGCTCTTGCGTCTACCAGGAGTCTTGATAATATAATCCACTTCACCCACTTTTGACTCTACCTCACATGGGCCATGATATCTGGCTTGTAATGGGTGTCCTGGAATTGGAAACAATACTAGAACTTTGTCACCTGGTTTGAACACTCTTTCTCTGGCATGCTTATCATACCATTGTTTCATTTTGGCCTGACCCTGTTTCAAGTTTTCCTTGGCGATATCAGTTGCTCTGTTAAGCCTATGCTTAAAATTGGAGACATAATCCAATAAATTGATATCTGATTTCTCATTGAGCCACTTTTCTTTCAACAACTTTAAGGGTCCGCGTACTGTGTGTCCAAACACTAACTCAAAAGGACTAAATCCTAAAGTTTCCTGAACAGCTTCCCTAGCAGCAAACAACAACAAGTGTACTCCCTCATCCCAGTCCCTCTGAAATTCCAAACAGTATGTCCTGATCATGTTTTTCAGTGTTTGGTGGAACCTTTCTAGTGCACCTTGTGATTCTGGATGGTAAGCACTTGAGGTATACTGTTCTATACCTAATTGATACATGACCTGCTGAAATACTCCAGAAGTAAAGTTTGATCCCTGGTCTGACTGTATGGACTTGGGGAGCCCCACAAATGTGAAGAACTTGGTTAAAGCTTTCACTATGGTCACTGCTTTAATATTTCTCAATGGTATGGCTTCAGGAAAGCGTGTTGACGCACACATAATTGTCAGAAGGTACTGATTACCTGACTTAGTCTTTGGTAAGGGGCCTACACAATCAATAATAACCCTACTAAATGGTTCATCAAAGGCTGGAATTGGCTTTAATGGAGCAGGAGGTATTTTCTGATTTGGCTTCCCTACTACTTGGCATATGTGACATGTTTTGCAATATTCAGAAACATCTTTTCTGAGAGTGGGCCACCAGAAATGTCTCAGAATTCTTTCATGAGCTTTCTTAACACCCAAATGCCCTGCCATGTGACTATCATGTGCTATGTTAATAACTTCGGTGTGGTAGACTTTTGGTACCACAATTTGGTGCACTACCTTCCACTCTTCATCGGCAGGTGCATCAGGGGCCGCCATTTTCTCATTAGCACATCATCTTGTTTGTAAAAACAGACAGAATTTTGTTCTGCTTCTTCTAGGGTCAATGCCCTTTGATTGATCTCTTTGAGTTCTGGGTCATTTTGTTGCTCCAGAATTAGCTTGTCATGACTTAATGGATCTCTCAATGTTTCCCCAATTTGTTCATGCTCAGAGGCTGTGTCATTTTGAGGGGTATTTTTATCCCCAGAAGAAGGAAGTTTATCTTCTTTCTCATTCAACTGTGACACAAATGTGTCTTCCAAATTGTAGCCTAAGTCATCAATTTGGTTGTCCTCAATTGTTTCTACAGAGGCCCTCTTACTCATTGCCCGTGTAACTGCACATGCAGGAAATATCTCCTTTTCCTCACTACTATCATCCTGCAAACAGGGCTTTTCTGTAACTATTGGGTCAGGAAAAACCTTCCCCCCCCCCCCTGCCAAATCATTTCCTAGCAACATGGACACTCCTTTGACTGGCAATTCGTGTCTAACTCCTATGGTTACAGGACCAGAAACCAAGTCAGATGTCAAGTTAATTTTGTGGAGAGGTACATTAAGTATTTCCATCCCAATACCCTGGATCAAAGCATTACCAGCTGAACTATCCTCATTAAAGGGCAAAGTTCCTTCCAGAATCATAGACCGTGCACAACACGTATCTCGCACAATCTTAATGGGCTTTGGACTACCATTATCACCAAGTGATACTACTCCCTCTAACACAAATGGTTCAAATTCTTCACACACCTTGTCTGTCTCACCTCCCTTTGTGGGAATTCTTGTTTTTTGATTTGACTGACTTGTTTCTTTGACTCAAGTGACACTGCACATCCTACAGTATTACTAGCAGTTTGCTGCTGTTTTTGTGCATCTTGTTTGGCTTTTAAGCTCCGACACGTGGTCACTGTATGTCCTGGTTTCTTACAGAAATTGCAAACTAATTGGGATTTAAATTCAGTCCCACCTGTTGGTCTGGTACCTGAACTCCATGGGGTCCCTCTACCACCAGCACTATGCTGTGAATTAGACCAGGATCTGTGATTAGACTGAGATATCCCTTCTTGTGTACCACCCTGATTTGCTCTAGGTTGGGTTGGTTATGGCTGAACCTGTTTGAATAACTTCTGTTATGACTAAATCTACTCGCATTCAATTTGTGAGTTAAGCCATAGTCGTCCGCCATTGTCGCCGCCTCATTTAGCGTCTTAACTTTGCTAGCGCTTTCATCCAAATGGGTTTTAATGTCAACGTGGACACATTTCTTGAACTCTTCTATAAGAACTAATTGCTTAAGTTGGCCGAAATCATCTTTGACTTCTTTTGACCCAAGCCACCTGTCAAACATTTGTTCTTTTACTCTAGCAAATTCTACATGCGTTTGATCTGCTTGCTTTCTTGAATCTCTGAACTTTTGTCTGTATGCTTCAGGCACCAGTTCATAGGCCTTAAGGACTGCTTGTTTGACTTCTTCATAATTATTACATTTCTCTATTGGTAGAGCTGAGTAAGTCTCCTGGCCTTCCCCACAAAACTACTTTGTAACAGTAGGGTCCAATGCTCTGGAGGCCATTTCAAATTTGTAGCTACCTTTTCAAAATGTTGAAAATACTCGTCAACTTCTTTCTCTTTGAATTTAGGCACAAGCTTTACATACTTTGTAACATCAAAGCCTGACTTTGACTTTGAGGAGAAACTTGATAAGTATTTGTCACCTAGCTTAGCCAACTTCTCTTGTTTAAACTCAATTTCTTTTTCTTTCAAATGTGCTTCCAGCGCCATCTTTTCATGGCGCGCTTTGTCTTCCATTGCCATTTTCTGTTTCTCCATATCTAATCTTTCTTGCTTTTCTTTATTTTGCATATCTAGCTTTTGCATGTCCAACTGCAATTGCATTTTCATTTTTCCATTTCCACCTGAACTTCTAGTTCTTTCAACTTAACTGCATCCCCGATTTCAGTTTTGACCTCTTTTCTCTTGTCCAAAATGGATTCCTCAAAATACTCTTCATCAACCAAGACTTCAATCAAGGCATTTTTGATTATTTGTTTTCTGTTGGCTTGCTTTACATCCAATTCATAGTATTTTGCAAATGCTAATAAATCAGGTTTCTTCAACTTATCAAACTTCTCCCAATCTATAGTTTCAAGAAACTCTTCTGCTTTGAACTCTGCCATACTGTACTTTCACTTTCAAGACTCAGTATATTAATGTTAACTTTTTTTACAGTGTATTTCCCGGACGAGCCCCCAATTTTGTTACGAGCCGTACTTGACTCAAGGCCAAAATCACCTTTTACCCGAACTCACACGAATGCACAACACAAATACACTGTTCGTTTAAGCTAACAAAATCTAAGTCTTTAATTGAAAGCAAGTTTCGTTTGGTACAATATAATGACTACAAATGCACATATACATTAATCAAATATAATCACTCTTTATCTATTTTGTACTTAGCCAGCATTCTTCTTCTTTTTTATCTTTTGACATAGTATGTCAGGCAAAATGCCTTTTATTCACATTAAATACACTATAAATATTATAACAACAAAAGTTATTGCACTGCACATAATCCATATATAATAGTAGATGTTATAAAACAAATTTACATACATGTATATAATAAGAAAATCAAACAAATAATTTAAGCAAAATGACAGAGCCAAGAACAGACACGGAAGTCATCCAAGTAACTGTTCATCTGCGATCAACTAGCTAAAGTCATCGCAGACCAAACCTCTCATACGAAGTTCCTGCCTAAAGAGGAACAGAAGACAAGGATGATCCCTGTATCTGTATTTGCCAATGCACATTTTGCCAACACATATAACATAATTGATATATTTTGACCGATCACTGGTAATGTCATTATGATAATTAAATAAAACATTTTCAACAGAAAGCCTAAAGTTCTTACCAAGCCTTTGTGTAATAACCCTGTTAGCAAATTCCCAAATAGGAGAGGTCTTATTACAATGAAAAAGAAGTGCTCTGGATGATCAACAGCATTACAGGAATTGCACAAATTTGTATCTTCTTTCCCCATTTTACATAATAAAACTTTTGTAGGATAAATGTTATGAATAATTTTCCAATTAAGTGAAATAAGTCTGGCCTCACTGGTACAACATGGTATTGAACCCCAAATCTTTTCCCAATCAAAATTGTAATTGGGGAATCTTCTACACCAATAGTTCATACAAATTGGTGGAACATAAATCTTATCAACCATGGCATGTCTAAAAACTTTGAAGAACAGGCTTCTATAGGGACTGCATTAAAGACAATTGATTCAGTCCTAATTTGGTCTAGAATTGGTGCATTCTTCCAATCATTCGGCAGAGCATTGCAAAGAGCGAAGTACTGAAAAGAATGTTGCCAGTGCGTGGAATGCGGTGCCTAAAATACTCAAGTGAGTAGATTGAACCATCATCATCAAAAAGATCTTTTATAAAAATAAAGCCAGCTTCAATCCAGTCTCTATAGAAAAGTGTTTTCTTGTTAACAGTTACAGCATCATTGTTCCAAATGATTTGATTGTAGTAATCAGATATGTCAGCTTTATTTGAAGTACATTTAGTATTGAACCAGACTTTAAACATGTTGTTATAAAAAACAGGAAAGGTGTCAATAACATTCTTGCATACAGTGTTGATTTGGTTGAAGCTACAATTACAATTAAACACATTCATACCCAAACCAAACTTGTTGACATAGTAAAGTGGAATGTTCTTCCAGCAAGCAGGACTAGAATTGTTTAGTTTTTTGATCCAAGACATCTTTAAAGCATTGAAAAACATCTCAACCTGAAATATGTTTATACCACCTCTTTCATAATCTGCAATAATGGTGTTCCGCTTCACCGCTTCCACTCTATTCCAAATAAAAAAAAAAACATAGTGTTTAATTTCTTTACAACTCTCTCAGGAAGGTCTACAACTGGAGCAATGTATGAAAGTTGTGAAGCCAACAATGTTTTCACGATCAAGTTTCTACCAACCATTGATAGGCCTCGCATCTTCCATGCACGGATTGAACACTCGATCTTATTCATTTTATCCTCCCAATTACAAGACAAATGATTTATTGAGATACTTGGGGAGAAATACACACCAAGGATTTTAACAGTGTTATTTGGCGCTAATTTCCAGTTAACATTTCCGATGCCGAAATTATTATTTTTCAAGGACCCAATCCATACGGCATCACTTTTGGCATGATTTACTGAAAGACCAGATAATCTTGAAAAGTTATCAAATACATCCATAACCGTTTTAACACATTCAGGGTCTTTTACAAAAATGGTAGTATCATCTGCAAAAGTGGAGATGCGAATTTCTTTACGCTCATAGTTCTCAAATGGTAAAGTAATACCCTGGATTTGCTTGGATTGACGAATTTTACAAGCGAGCAACTCCACACTAAGGACGAAAATCAAAGGCGAAATCGGACAACCCTGACGTACGCCACAATTTACATCAAAGGAACTTGAGATGTGACCATTATTAATAATACAATTAGTGGTATTGGAAAAAATAACTGAAATCCATTTTCTGAACATTGAACCAAAATTCAATTTTCTGAGCGCATAAAATATAAAGTCACGTTCTATACTGTCGAATGCTTTTTAAAATCAATACACATCATAACACCAGGTAAATTATTATTATCAACATATCTTAAAACATCTTCAATAAGGCGGATATTTTCGTGTATACTTCTACCCTTAACAAACCCATTCTGATCAGTATTCACAACAGACTGAAGAATGTTTTTAATACGAGCAGCCAATGCTTTAGTGGCTATCTTATAATCAATATTCAACAAAGCAATTGGACGCCAGTTATTAAGGGAATCCTGGGAAGCCCTTTACCTTTATGAATGAGGGAGATTATGCCACGATTCTGACAGGTGGTAAGTGACCCAGAAAGATACGCATCATTAAGCGCCGTAACAACAATGGGACCAATCTTTGGCCAAAAGTGCTGATAGAACTCTACCGTGAGACCATCATAGCCAGGGCTTTTATTTTTTGCCATAGAATTGAGCGCGCCTACACATTCTTCTGCTGTCAAGATACCCTCACAGCTTTCACTCTGTTCATTAGTCAGAGTAGGAAAAATTGTATCTCGAAAAACTCATCCAATTCTATTTCAGACACATCAACTTTGCTTTTAAACAAATCAGAAAAATAGACAACCTCTTCATTTAAAATAACAGATTGATCAGTTGTCATCACACCATTACTACACTGAAGTTTGTTGATTGACTTCTTAGAAGCATTTTTTTCTCCAAATTCAGAAAATATTTAGTACATTTCTCACCTTCTTCAATCCATTTCTCTTTAGATCTTATTTGTAACCCTTTCATAAAATGACTGTACATAACTTCATACTCCAGTTTACAAGCATTATACTGCAATTTCAGGTTCTCATCATCCGTCTGATTGATGCAATTTTCATAAAGCTTTTGTAGTTTACATTCAATTTGCTTTAGCGCACTCATCCTCTGCTTTTGTGAGCCTTTTGCAAAATCAATTGTAAAACACCGGATTTTAGTTTTACATAAGTCCCAGAAATGTTTAGGGGACAATACATCACCATAATCAACAACACATTCATCAATAAGTTTGTTAATGTCATGGTCGTAATCAGAATTTTGTAACCATGTATTGTACAGTTTCCAATAACCATTACCTTTCACAATATCATTGTGACAAATAGTTAAAAATACAGCTAAATGGTCTGATCTAGGTGCAGATATGATATCAATTTTTCTCACTGTGTGCTCAATAGCATTAGGAATAAACCAATAGTCAAGTGTGCACTTAACTGGAGGAGATTTTTGTGCCCAGGTTAATCTTTTTTTATCACCATTTCTTAGCCTCCAAATATCATTTAACTCATAATCATCCAACATTGTTTTAATAATATCAGAACAAGCACGATTTGGAATATTACCACCTATTTTGTCTAACAGTGGGTTCAGGACAGTGTTGAAATCACCACCCAAAATTGTGTGACCCCCTACACTGTATTTATCAATAATATTGCGCACATGCTCAAAGAATAATTTTCTATCTGGAATATCATTAGGTGCATACACATTCCACAAATTGTAATTGACATCATTAATAGAAAGTTTTATACCAAGTATTCTACCTTCATTATCAGCATAGATTTTTTCAACATCAGTTGGTAAATCAAATTTATTAGAAATACCAATCAAAATACCTTTACTATGATTTGTACCTGTACTACTATAAAAGGTACCATTGTATTCTTTTTCCCAGGTATCAATATCATTTTGACAGCAATAGACTTCCTGTAGAAAACAGACATCACATTGTTTGGTGTTCAACCAGTGAAAAATGGTCTTGCGTTTTTTCTGGTTTCGCAAACCACGAACATTAAATGTAACAAGATTAAACATGATAAATGCATAAAAATATTGAGTTCATCAGTAAAAAACAAACATACAAACATAATATTGTGAAAAACTACTGTACAGAGGAGTTTCCTGGTTCTGTGCAGGCACTTTCCTGAATTTTACTTGAACTAGGAACCCCCTTATCCTCCTGCGATAACCGTTCGCGCCTGTCTCTTTTATCCGGTTGTTTAGAGTCTGCTGATGCCGGAGACAGGTTTTTACGTTTATTTGAGGCAAGCGTTTGCGAGGCCGTAGGCCTACCGTAGTCTTTCATTGAGGATTGCCTCGTTTTATTTGATATACCGGCTGTGGTATTAGGAGGAGGGTTCTTTTTATTTACAGGTACTTTTGATTTCTTTTTACCACCTTTCTTCTTAGGTTTAGTATTTTGCTCAGACAACGATGGGAAATCATCTTCATTTTCCTCGCTTACAACATCAAAGTTCAGTAGGGCCTTTACCTTGTTCAAAAGTTCTGGCGATTTACTGCTATCATGCTGCAGACAGTGGTCGATCAGCTCTTGCGCTAACGCTGAAGCTTCTGCTACTTTGTCGCCTTTACCAGCAGGTCTTGTTGCTTTTGGAGTTTGCAGGTCTTGATCTTGATCAACAGCACCGCTACATTCAAAACTCTTGTGTCCATAATTGGAACATTTGAAACATTTAGGACCCTTTGCCAGGTCTGGACATCGCTGCTTCACATGACCTACAACACCACAATGGTAACATTTTGGCTTGGGCTTCACAGGGCACGATGATATGGTGTGACCTGTACCATGGCAATATCTGCAATTGGCCTTGGTTTGTCCATTGTAATATAGGACAACTTCTACATCAGTCAAAGATTTTGGATCCAATGGATCTGGTATCGCCATCTTTGAATATCTGGGTTGTTCTTCAAGTATCTTGCTAACAAAACAGTATCTATGTCCAGTTAACAGGTGTGCAAATTCATTGTTATCACCTTTTTCTTTACTCTTATGGCGAAAGATAGGGCTAGCGAGGGTAGCAAAACCACCAACCCAACTTTCAACCTCAGCATCAGGAACATTCTGTGGAATGCCGTGAATACTTAGTCTTATATTGTTAGCTTTCTTGGGGTGTGCAGACTGGGCGGCAGAATATCTGATATTTGAAGTGATTTCTCTTTCAATTCCACACTGCCAGCAGCTAATACACGGGCTTTGGCTTGAATAGATCTGAGGTTGACAATCCAAAACGGCTGTGCACCCGACATGTATTGCACCCTAAAATGTCTTTAGCACTTAAGAAACCATCTTCTTCTGTATTAGCGGCGGCAAGTATAGCCGAAGCTACCTCGCATTCACTCACACGTATAAAGCGTGGTATATTGATACGCACCCATAGTTTAATGTCTTTTATCAAGTCAGCTGTGTCACTGTTCGTTGTACTTACGGTCGGCGCCATATTTAAATTGACAGTATAGCGATGACACCACACACGATAAAATCCCAAAATATCTCGTAAATCCTTGACTTGGAAAAGTAAACACAATGTTCACTGAACTCTATAGATGTTCCGTTGAGTATAAATCAAGGTTTTATTAACAGATGGATTCGTTAATACGGTGAAATAATGTGATATTTAATAGCGTATATCCACAACATGTATCAACTATACAAGTGACCTCTGACCTCCCAGCATTCTTCTTCTTGGTGATCATAAAGTTCTTGTAATGTTCTGGACGACTGATGTAATATATCCCTATTCACTTGTCCTGCGACAATCAGCGAAGTCCTTTGTACACTTGCATTGATAACTCCTTGCGTATAAAATCCTTACACGAAAATGGTGTTCTCCAAACACGTTTACAACTCCTTGCGCAATTCTCCTATACTAAACTCCTTGCGCCGTCCTCCTATGCTAAACTCCTTGCGCCGTTCTCCTATGCTAAACTCCTTGGGCAGTTCTCCAAATTTAACTCCTTGCGCTGCTTTCTCCAAACTTGGTGCTATTTCCACCTTTCACACAATATCTTCAGGAAGCAGGACTGCGATGCAGTTGTCCTCACTTATTTTGACAGTTGCGTTGAATCAAAATACCAGACTTCAGCAAGTCGACAGAAGAATATATTTCCTTTCTTGGAAGAATAACGTTCTTTGACGTATTCTAGATCTTCTCCGACAACACTGGTAAATAGTAGCACTTTGACTACATAAATTATTTCTGGTTTGTAATGTCCTTTCTTTCAAGGAATTGGACTGTAAGCATAGCCCAGATCAACACTATCAACTGTGACAATAATTGTGTTTACATTTCTTATATATCAAGCATGGGAAAAACCCCATTCTATTATGGGCCATTTACTACCTTCACATTATGCTCAATCTGGGAAATTCCAAAGTTTTAATTATAACATAAACCTTTCACATGACATCACTTCCTGAGGGGAACTCCCATTACATCACTTCCTGAGGGGAATCCCATATATGATGTCATCTCTTTACAATCGGAAGGGGGGTTTCCAAATATTCCAAATTAGATATGATTCAACTTGTTTTGCTCAATTTGAGAGGGGAATTCCCCTAAAATGTCATCACTCATGTAACTTTGTAAACAAAGATAAATCATCAAATTAAATTACTCAGGGCACATCACAGTAGGGATGACCAATGAACCATCAACTTGATTAGAACACTCCCATAGACATGCAGGGAGCCTAACTGTGCACTGCTTGCACAGACATTTCTAAATTGAGCTCATTCTTTTATTTTTCATAATTTTTCTGTAAAAATTAGAGATGTTAATGCCAATTATGTTTTGTAACTATCCTGCAAATTACAGCATCATAACTTATTTGGTTTTTCTGTAAGTGTGAGTCAAAATTGGTCCATCGCCACAGTGCGCTTAATTGCCAGTGGCCCAGTGCAGCACTGCTCAGAATGGCACAAAATATTCAGATGAATAAGATCAGATGAACACCTTGACCTACTGAGCTGTAATTTGGCAGAGTTGTTGTTATTACCTCTATCATACCCTCTGTAAAAAAAAAAAAAAAACGGACAAGTAGATCTCGAGTTAAAAATTAAATCACCAGCTTCCCTTTGGAATTTCCAAACACCTTTCGAATCATGTTAAATAGACACCTTTCTGAACATAAATGTGAAGTTTCATGCTCATTTGTTGTATTATTCACCTGATCTCAACCCTAAACATTTTCTTATATTTATACCATCTGCACTGACTTGCTGCTATACACGCACAGGAGCTGTACTTTTAAAATACGCGCCTAATCAATAATGAGTCTAAATCACTCCATTGTTAAAGTAGGGGGTGGAATTAGCACCAACTTTTTTTTCTGCACCTCTTAAAATATGTAGCTGACCTATCTTAACATAAAATCAACTTGATTTTGAAATCAAATAATTCTAACCCCCCTGTACATACCCCCTGAACATTTGAAATTCAGGTTGCCGAATTCGGAAGACTTGCACTGTACAAAGGTATAGGGAATTTGTGATAACATTTTTTTGTGGTAATTTAAGAGTCTATAATTGTTTGGCAGACATAAAAACATATTGTATGATATTTTGCATGTATATATTCAGTCAAGGGGGGGGGGGGTCTGGTCTGCCCATATACCCCATGCAGTATGTATACATTCCGATATCTCAGTTCATTGAACTAAGTATCCAGCAAACACAAAACGTTTTCGACATCATTCGCAAAAGGTTATAAAAGGTTGTCAGAAAACGTCTAAATGTCGGGTTATATGAAGGGTATATTAAGAGTATAAAACGTTTTCATAACCTTAAAAAACATTTTTTGATAATCTACTGCTCAGCAAATAAAAATGTTTTACAGAAAACGTTTAAATGTCGGGTTATATAAAGGGTATAAAAACGTTTTAATAACATTCCAAAAACATTCTTGAAAACTTGATACAAAACATTCTAAACAGAATGTTATTTTGGGAGTTGAAAAATATTTTGCGAAAAATGTTTGCCCAAAATATTTTCAATAACCATGATAACGTTTTATAAACGTTTTCATGACCTTTATATAACCCGACATTTAAATGTTATTAAAAGGTTTTGAAAAAAACATTTTAGAACATTTCTGTGTTTGCTGGGTTCAAATATTTTAACATAATGTTATTTAAGTATTGACACAATATTTGGCAAAAATGTTTGCAAAAATGGTTTACAATAACATTTTTTGAAAACATTTAAAAATATTGTTGTAGTGTGTTTTCATACAAAACGTTTTAAAACATTATCATGACCTTTATATAACCCGACATTTTAATGTTATTAAAACGTTTTTATCTAAACCAAAAGCCAAATTATAACTTATTTAAAACGTTTTTAAAACGTTTTTGTGTTTGCTGGGTACTCACTAAAGTCAAAGTTTCTCTGTTTTATATTGTATTTGTAACTAACCTATACTTCGTAAGTAGAACATCAACAACAGCATTAAAATTGCAAATGCTTGCTTCAGCCTTTGATGTGACATTGTTCAGATAAACCTTCAAGTTGTTGGTATAGGTGATTAAGGGCAGGTTCTTGTAATCATTTTTCAATCTAAAAGTCACTACTTTTTGGTATTGACACTGACAGAGCTATTCAATCCATATCTTTATTCTGGTAAATAGAATGCTAGGTGCTGGTCTACCCGGGGGGGGGGCACTCCAACTTTGGAGGTGATGCGTATATAGGGCTGTTAAGACCCCTTTTTTCAACATCGCTGTCACCCAAAGACCCCATATTTTTATGAGTACATGCATGCTCTGTCACCCAAAGACACCATATTTCGTTTCAATCTGTCACCCAAAGACCCTTAAATTTCCATTTTAACAGCAACACATCATCTATCACTGATTTTGATACTTCTTTGGAAATAACAAGCCATTTGAAGCCATTTAGAACTAAAAAAAATCAATTTTCAAGGCTTCTTTTGGCTTTCACCCAACGACCCCATTAAGGTCATGTTCTCACCCAACGCCTCCCTTTTTTAGATCGAAATGGTCCGTCTCGCACCAAATGACCCCATATTTTGTCAATTTTGCTCTCACCGAATCCCAAAAAACACATTCTCACCCAATGACCCCATATTTTTGATATTTTGCTCCCACCGAATGCCACTTGGTGAGAAAGGGCCATGCAGCCCTACACCTACACCTATATCCATTCACAGATAGTGAAGGAGACTTCACTATCTATGATACATTTCATATTGAAATGCCCCCGGGGGGTCTACCTCATCTGCATCATTGTGAATGGCCCACCTAGATCTTCCAGTTTCTGAAGATCCTTGTTTCTTCTTCTATCCACCCTAACATTTGCTATTGCTTTGACAGTTAGACTTTCCTTGGTAAGCGCTTCCTGTTTCAGATTTCAGTCATAAATAAGGCTCTTCAGAAACTGATAGATATAGGTGGGCCTTAATCCACAACTGCAGAAGAAGTAGACCAGAACCTAGATAGTGAAATAGAAGAAAAGGAAAAGGTGCGAAGACTTTATCTTGAAGTACGGTAAGCCCGGATACTGCTCTGTCAATACCAAAAAGTAGTGACATATGTAGACTGAAAAAGGATTACAATAATCACCTATGCCAACAACTTGGAAGGTTTATCTGAACAATATTACATCAAAGGCTGAAGCAAGTATTTGTGATTTTAATGCTGCTGTTGATGTTCTACTTACCAAGTATAGGTTAGTTACAATTTAAAACAGAGAAAGTTTGACTCTAGTGAGTACTTAGCCCAATGAACTGAGCTGAGATCTACGGTGACATACATGCTGGGGTATGTGCCCCCCCCCTCTGTTGACTGAATATTAAATGCAAAATATCATACAATATATATTTTTATGTATGCCAAACAATTATAGACTCTTAAATTACCACATTTGTGGAAATAAATTGTATTTGAACAATGTTATCCCGCAGGTCACAAATTCCCTATACTTTTGTACAGTGCAAGTCTTCCGAATTCGGCAACCTTAATTGCAAATCATGTACAGGGGGGTTAGCATTATTGATTTGATTTTTTTCTTTTTGATAATTTATTATCTAGAGTTTGTACATATTTTTAAGCACTGCAGAAAAATAATACCTGTTATTTTGTAAAATAATTCCACCCCCTAGTTAAAGTACTGTGCTCCCTGTAGCATATAGAGTGACCAGGCCCTGGTGTGTGATGGTTTTGTAGCACATGACAGTATTCATTCAAGCCTATCAAGGTCTGTTATTAGCCACTTGCTGAATGGCTGGGCAGTATCAGCTATCAAAGAGATACCTTATGCTGCTGCCAATCACAATAGAGGTTAAACATTTTGTTAAAACCCCAGAAGTGATATCAGGACAAAGCTGTGCATGTTGGTACTTGATTGTTTGGATTCCTATGTTGAAAATCCCTTGTAGTACATTAGTATTTTTCTTATGTGTAGTGTATATTGTTGTGGAAAAAAGTTCACCTGGACTTTTGATTTTGTGCCACTTGGCAATTATGGATGATTTTTGGCAAATGTTTTCTAAAAGCATGATTTCAGTGCCTCGGTTTGAAGAAATACTTAATGCTATTGACTAGTAAAGTGCCATTTCATAAGAAACCCTTTGATACTTTCACAATATGCTTGTTTCATGTTTGCATATATATTAAAATAAAGAAATATAAAAAGGTAAATATATGCTTATACCAATTTTGCTCACATTGCTATATTTAGACTTTGTCAATTTATTTCGTTCCAATGACCGGTCAGAATGGGAAACTTTGAAAATTCATAATTCGAAAAGTTTTTGACCGATTTTGACCATTTAACCACCAAAATACTTCTGGGGCAACATGAAATTATGATGGTCATCCCTACTTTAAGTTGAACGAATGTCACAGTATTTATTCTGGTAAAGCTTATACCAACAAAATCGAAAATGCATAAATTGAAGGAATTATACAGGGTGTGCAAACTTATTCAGGATATAAAATGTAAAAACACATATTTTTTCCCAAAAATCATGCCTAATATTAACAAAAAAAGTGTATCATAATGTTAGATGTTTTGATTTTTACAAGGCAACACGTGGGAGAAAATAGATAAATAAAATTATGTTACATATCGTTATGAACACGGCGTTTGAAAATCTTGGTACCATTCCATTGATCCTTCTAAAAATTTAGAACATTCTTGAGCACTCATTTGAAATGTATATTATAGAATTGAATGTACACGAAGTATTTACAATACTTGCATGTTCTGAAACAATCGATATATCCCTCAAAACGCGTTTTAACAGCTATTCGGCTGTGTGTAGTACCACTGCGCAGAAAGAGGTCGAATAAGCATTCAACTACGTGTAAACCATAGCACGCATTCTTGATTGAGACTTTTGTGTAGAAATTACTGGTTGTCCTAAAGCTATGTAGACTTAACTTGCTATATAAGTTATAAATAGTCATCGCTGTAATATTTAGCAAAAACTAGAGGATTTTAAAGCAAAAATAACAATATTGGCCTATATTTTACGTATGATTTTCCGGGATTTTCCAATTTCACGGGGGCGCACTCACATTATTAAACCACAGCAATATCATGTGGGGAATGTTTGTACTTATTTTGGTATCACTGGATAGAAGATAGACTATGCCATAGTCGATTTATGATGATAAATAAAACATGTTATTAATCATGATGAAAGCATTCAGTTAAACTCGAAATTATACTGATATTTATTACATCAAAATACTAGTATAAAATTGTTATGAAAAAGTTTATATAATTATATTAGTGACAGTAAAAGTAAAGTATACGTAGGCTTATATTATTGAATGCAACATCATAATGTCATTATATAATCTACCAGTTTATTAATCGCATAAGTCCCAGTTAACAAACAGAGATTTATAAGGCCTGCGTCACGACATAAACTTAGTCAATTCAATAATTACCAGTAACAAAGTTTATCCAACGTTTTCTGGACATGATGTGTAAAAACAAAATGTATACTTAAATTTTTCTTTGAATATAGACCCAGGGTAAAGAAGATATAAACGAGCAAACACACAAACAATATACATATAGGCCTATCCAACACAATCTGCATAACGGATTTTTTTTAAATTAAAAGTGCATTTTTGTCCACTTTTGTAAGAAACGACAATTTATTTTGATATTTATTTTGTACTTCTTTGCATTCATAATCATAAATTCCTTCTGCCACTGTATTGGGTGTGTCCAACGTGGCGTAAACCTACTAGGGTTTTCAGGAACGAATGAGGAGTCAACAGCTAGTACCAGAGAAGATGTAAAGAAAGGAGATAGATCCAGCTATCCTCAAACAAAATATGTGTGTTGCCGCTCATTCAAAAGCAATCACGCTATTTAGGTTTAACAATAAAATACAACAAAAGGGTTCGAACCCATGACGGGTGTGATACACAAGTTGCTGCTTACTAGTTTTAGGGAAAGGTCAGTGTCTGTATACCATCAATACTATGCATACCATATGCATGCAGATCCTAACATCCAGTTTATTTCAAATAAAATATGACCGAAGTTCCATGGCAAATAATAATTTTGCACGCTTGGTTACGCTTTCAACCTCTACGATTTATGATACAGAATATTTTCAATTATCAAAATATCTTTATTAGGTTTGCAGGAAATGACAGGAAAATACATTAAAACAATAAAATATAGATCATCAAAAATCATCCCGTTTCTAACAAAATCCTAAAACACTCTCCTAAATACAGTAAATAGATGCATTTGTAGGATTGTAGATAAATAATTCAAACTTTTTAGCTTGACAAATCCATTAAATGATTACTCACGACTTTAGCTTTTAATCATTTAATGGATTTGTCAAGCTAAAAAGTTTGAATTATTTATCTACAATCCTACAAATGCATCTATTTACTGAAATCAGAAGTCGTTATGGACAACTCGCAGTAAAAAGTATACGTGATCTTGAGAATACAGAGAAAAAATTGGCCCGACATCGCCAGCACCTTACGTTTACGCACCGCTGTAAAGATAATGGCATCACACCATCAAGCCTTAGAATTCGCTGTCCAATCAACACCCAAAAAGCGAGAAATATCATACAGAAAGCGGAAAAAGAATTAGTAAGTGAGCGTATTCGCGTTGTGAGTAATAAAATCAAATCTCTAAAACGAAAATGTGACAACGATCTAGAAACACTGGACATCGAGCCAGCTGATCGCCGCCATGTTGAATTACATCTTGTCAACAAACGCGAGTCGGAAGAAAATAAGACAAAAGAAAGACACAAGGAAAAGCTTCAACGCCTTATAACCAAGCATGAATCCAAAAACAAAGTAAACTAGACTTAGCTGTGGTCTAAGACCACGAACACAGCCGTGTTGTTACCCCTTAATGACCTTTGACCCCAAAATATATGAAAACCCCATAGACATTGGCTAATGTCAATGTATGTGTGCACGTGGCATCACTTTGCCATGTTATTTGTGGCAGAAGGGGCATTTTGAAGGTTTTTCGTCTCAGACCGGAAGTGACCCCTTAATGACATTTGACCCCAAATAAAAAAATACCACATATGAATTGGGTAACCACGATTCGTCTGTCACACATACCGTTACTGTCCTATGTTTATCTTAGCAAATACAAAATTTTGAAGGTTTTTGGTTTTATTCCGGAAGTGACCCCTTAATGACCTTTGACCCAAAATCTGTGTACACCCCATAGACACTGGGTAATAACAATGCATGTGTGCAAGTGGCGTCACTGTCCGACAGAATCTGTGGAAGAAGATGCATTTTAAAGGTATTTCGTTTTATACCGGAAGTGACCTCTTAATGAGATTTGACCCCAAATAAAAAAATACCACATATACATTGGGTGACTGCAGATCACGTGTGAACATACCGTTACTGTCCCATGTTTTGCTTAGCTTATAAATTTTTTTAAGATATTTCGTTTTTTACCGGAAGTGACCCCTTCATGACCTTTGACCCCAAATCTGTGTACACCCCATAGACACTGGGTAATAACAATACATGTGTGCAAGTGGCGTCTCTGTCCCACATAATTTGTGGAAGAAGATGCATTTTAAAGGTATTTCTTTTTATACCGGAAGTAACCCCTTAATGAGCTTTGACCCTAAGTAAAAAAAATACCACATATACATTGGGTGACTACAGATCATATGTAAACATACTGTTACTGTGCTATGGTTTACTTAGCTAATAAAAAAATTTTGAAGGTTTTTCGTTTTATACCGGAAGTGACCCTTAATGACCTTTGACCCCAAATCTGTGTACACCACATAGACACTGGGTAATAACAATGCATGTGTGCACGTGGGGTCACTGTCCAACGTAAGTTATGGGAGAAGATGCATTTTTAGTTGAAATCACGTTTTTGACCCCTGTGACCCCTGCATGACCTTTGACCCTACAAGTTTCATGTGACATGTAGGGGCACGGTCAATGATCATTGTGACCAAGTTAGGTCAAAATCGATGTAAGCATGTGAGTGCTAGAGCAAATGTAATGGTTGACAGAAGAAAGAAGAAAGAACTAGACTTAGCTGTGGTCTAAGACCACGAACACAGCCGTGTTGTGACCCCTTAATGACCTTTGATCCCAAAATATATGAAAACCCCATAGACATTGGTTAATGTCAATGCACGTGTGCACGTGCATCACTCTGCTATGTTATTTGTGCCAGAAGAGGCATTTAGAAGGAATTTCGTTTTAGACCGGAAGTGACCCCTTAATGACCTTTGATCGCAAATAAAAAAAATACCAGAGATACACTGGATAACCGCAATTCATAGGAACATACCGTTACTGTCCTATGTTTTTCTTAGCAAATAAAACATTTTGAAGGTTTTTTGTTTTATACCGGAAGTGACCCCTTAATGACCTTTGACCCCAAATCCGTGTACACCCCATAGACACTGGGTAATAACAATGCATGTGTGCAAGTGGCGTCACTGTCCTACAGAATCTATGGAAGAAGATGCATTTTAAAGGTATTTCGTTTTATACCGGAAGTGACCCTTTAATGAGATTTGACCCCAAATAAAAAAATACCACATATGAATTGGGTAACCACAAATCATGTGTGAACATACCGTTACTGTCCTATGTTTTTCTTAGCAAATAAAAAATTTTGAAGGTTTTTTCGTTTTATACCGGAAGTGACCCCTTAATGACCTTTGACCCCAAATCCGTGTACACCCCATAGACACTGGGTAATAACAATGCATGTGTGCAAGTGGCGTCACTGTCCTACAGAATCTATGGAAGAAGATGCATTTTAAAGGTATTTCGTTTTATACCGGAAGTGACCCTTTAATGAGATTTGACCCCAAATAAAAAAATACCACATATACATTGAGTGACTGCAGATCATGTGTCAACATACCGTTACTGTCCCATGTTTTACTTAGCTAATAAAAAATTTTGAAGGTTTTTCGTTTTATACCGGAAGTGACCCCTTAATGACCTTTGACTCCAAATCTGTGTACACCACATAGACACTGGGTAATAGCAATGCATGTGTGCAAGTGGGTTTGCTGTCCTACGTAAGTTGTGGGAGAAGATGCATTTGTAGTTGAAATCACGTTTTTGACCTCTGTGACCCCTGCGTGACCTTTGACCCCGAGAGTTTCATGTGACATGTGGGGGCATGGTCAATGATCATTGTGGCCAAGTTAGGTCAAAATCGATGTAAGCATGTGAGTGCTAGAGCAAATGTAATGGTTGACAGAAGAAGAAAGAAGAACTAGACTTAGCTGTGGTCTAAGACCACGAACACAGCCGTGTTGTGGCCGCTTAATGACCTTTGACCCCAAAATATATGAAAATGCCATAGACATTGCCTAATGCCAATGCATGTGTGCACGTGGCATTGCTTTGCCATGTTATTTGTGGCCGAGCGGCATTTTGAATGTTTTTCGCCTCAGACCGGAAGTGACCTCTTAATGCCCTTTGACCCCAAATAAAAAAAATACCACATATACATTGGGTAAACACAATGCATGTGTTAAAATACCGTCACACTCCTATGTTTTGTTTAGCTAATACAAATTTTTGAAGGTATTTCGTTTTATACCGGAAGTGACCCTTTAATGACCTTTGACCCCAAATCTGTGTACACCCGTAGACACTGGGTAATGACAATGCATGTGTGCAAGTGGCGTCACTGTCCTACATAATTTGTGGGAGAAGATGCATTTTAAAGGTATTTCGTTTTATACTGGAAGTGACCCCTTAATGACCTTTGACCCAAAATAAAAAATTACCACATATACATTGGGTAACCACAATTCATGTGTGCACATACCGTTACTGTCCTATGTTTTGTTTAGCTAATAAAATTTTTTGAAGGTATTTCGTTTTATACCGGAAGTGACCCTTTAATGACCTTTGACCCCAAATCTGTGTACACCACATAGACACTGGGTAATAACAATGCATGTGTACTAGTGGCGTCGCTGTCCTACCTAAGTTGTGGGAGAAGATGCATTTTAGTTGAAATCACGTTTTGACCCCTGTGTGACCTTTGACCCCACGAGTTTCATGTGACATGTAGGGGCACGGTCAATGATCATTATGACCAAGTTAGGTCAAAATCGATGTAAGCATGTGAGTGCTAGAGCAAATGTAAAGGTTGACAGAAAGAAAGAAGAACCTGTAAGAAAAAAGACACAGCCGTGACTAACGTCACGGCTGTGTAAAGAAAGAACCTGTAAGAAAAAAGACACAGCCGTGACTAACGTCACGGCTGTGTAAAGAAGAAAGAACTAGACTTAGCTGTGGTCTAAGACCACGAACACAGCCGTGTTGTGACCCCTTAATGACCTTTGACCCCAAAATATATGAAAACCCCATAGACATTGGCTAATGTCAATGTATGTGTGCACGTGGCATCACTTTGCCATGTTATTTGTAGCAGAAGGGCATTTTGAAGGTTTTTCGTCTCAGACCGGAAGTGACCCCTTAATGACATTTGACCCCAAATAAAAAATACCACATATGAATTGGGTAACCACAATTCATGTGTGAACATACCGTTACTGTCCTATGTTTTTCTTAGCAAATAAAAATTTTTGAAGGTTTTTCGTTTTATACCGGAAGTGACCCCTTAATGACCTTTGACCCCAAATCTGTGTACACCCCATAGACACTGGGTAATAACAATGCATGTGTGCAAGTGGGGTCACTGTTCTACATAATCTGTGGAAGAAGATGCATTTTAAAGGTATTTCGTTTTATACCGGAAGTGACCCCTTAATGAGATTTGACCCCAAATAAAAAAAATACCACATATACATTGGGTGACTGCAGATCACGTGTGAACATACCGTTACTGTCCCATGTTTTACTTAGCTTATAAATTTTTTTTTAAATATTTCGTTTTTTACCGGAAGTGACCCCTTAATGACCTTTGACCCCAAATCTGTGTACACCCCATAGACACTGGGTAATAACAATGCATGTGTGCAAGTGGCGTCTCTGTCCCACATAATTTGTGGAAGAAGATGCATTTTAAAGATATTTCTGTTTATACCGGAAGTGACCCCTTAATGAGCTTTGACCCCAAATAAAAAAACACCACATATACATTGGGTGACTGCAGATCATATGTGAACATACCGTTACTGTGCTATGGTTTACTTAGCTAATAAAAATTTTTGAAGGTTTTTCGTTTTATACCGGAAGTGACCCCTTAATGACCTTTGAACCCAAATCTGTATACACCACATAGACACTGGGTAATAACAATGCATGTGTGCACGTGGGGTCACTGTCCAAAGTAAGTTGTGGGAGAAGATGCATTTTTAGTTGAAATCACGTTTTTGACCCCTGTGACCCCTGCATGACCTTTGACCCCACAAGTTTCATGTGACATGTAGGGGCACGGTCAATGATCATTGTGACCAAGTTAGGTCAAAATCGATGTAAGCATGTGAGTGCTAGAGCAAATGTAATGGTTGACAGAAGAAAGAAAGAAGAAAGAAAGAAAGAAAGAAAGAAAGAACCTGTAAGAAAAAAGACACAGCCGTGACTAACGTCACGGCTGTGTAAAGAAAGAAAGAACCTGTAAGAAAAAAGACACAGCCGTGACTAACGTCACGGCTGTGTAAAAATAGCACAGAACCGGATTTAAGTGGTACCCAGTTAAAGAAATGGCGTGAGAAATGGGTTAAAAACATCTCCGATAAAGAATTGTCGGAGCCAAAACAGAAGTTGCTTGCTCGTGGACTGAACTTCGCCGTATCGGTAGACAAGATTCCGCATGAGGAGTACATCGTTGCTTGCGAAACAGCATGTGCAAAACTACCGTGGGAAGAGGCAAAATCGCTCAGAGCAGAGGTAGCAGGTACGTTAAAATCGGCAAAACCCCCAAAATCAAATATTTCAAAGGAAGAAAGAGTCGCACTTAATAGTTTGAAGAAATCAAAAGACATCCTGATAATGGGCGCTGACAAGGGAAAGTGCACAGTGGTACAGTCGCCAAACGAGTATGAGAGTAAGGTAAATGACATGCTTAGTGATCAGCACACGTACGAGAAACTAAGTAAAGATCCTACCCCTGCTTACAAAAGGAAACTTGTTGAGATCTTAAAGAGACTAAAATCTGAAAATAAGATTAATGAGAGTCAATATAGGTTGCTCTATCCAACAGCAGAGAACACCCCCAGAATGTATTGCACCACCGAGATACACAAGCCTGGCAATCCCATAAGACCCATAGTTGATTATACCGGCTCCATTGCTTATCAGACCTCCATCCAAGGCTCTCGCAGAAATTCTCGCTCCATTAGTCGGCAAGTCCGAACATCATGTGATTAATTCCAAGGCATTGGCAGAGGAGATGACGGCAGTTAGACGATGGTGATATCTTGAACTCCCATGATGTCGTATCCCTCTTCACAAACACCCCAATCGACAAATCACTTGACATTATCAAATCCAGACTTGAAAGTGAAAAATCTCTCAAAGATAGGAACAAAATGAGCGCTGACGACATCATCCAGCTTCTTCGATTTGTCCTCACCACGACATACTTCAGTTTTAGGGGACAGATCTACAGGCAGATTTTTGGGGCTGCAATGGGCAGCCCAGTCAGTGCGATCGTCGCCAATTTATTTATGGAGTGGCTAGAGAAGGAAGCGGTAGCTACAGCACCCCTTGACTGCAAACCGAAGATGTGGAGAAGATACGTCGATGATGTTCTAGAGATAATACAGAGAGACAGCACTCCAAAACTCACAGACCACTTGAATTCTGTTGACACGACTGGAAACATCAAATTTACCTTTGAGGAAGAAGATCAGGGCAAGATCCCGTTCCTGGACACGCTAATCGTGCGCAAAGAAGATGGCTCCGTAAAATTGCTGGTATACCGCAAAAAAAAACACACGGACCAGTATTTGAATTTTCAGTCACAGCACCCCTTGCACCAAAAACTTGGGGTCATCCGAACATTGATGGATAGAATGGAGAACATAGTTACAGAGGAAGAAGATAAGAAAGAGGAGGAGAATAAGATCAGGACAGCGTTAAGTGAATGTGGTTACCCCAAATGGTCGCTGGACAGAGTGAAGCAGCAAATGAATGACAAACAGCCGAAAGTTAAACAGAAAAGAAGGATGCCACACCATCTAAAGGCATGGTAGTCATACCCTACGTAGAAGGCTTGGCGGAGAAACTACAAAGAATCTTCAGGAAACATAATATTTCCACAGCCATGAGACCCACCAACACTCTGAAAAGTCTGCTGGTCCATCCAAAGGACAAAAAGGACATTGAGCAGACTAGTGATGTGGTATACAACATTCCGTGCAAAGGGTGCGACAAGTCTTATGTAGGGGAGACTGGGCGACAATTTGGTACAAGGTTAAAAGAACACAAAAAGGACTCTGAATCTGTTGCAGAAAGAAAGTTCACGAGAGCAAATAGAAAAGAATCCACCACAGAACAGCACAAATCAGCCATTACAGGACACATAGCGCAAGAAAATCATATCATAGAATGGGAGGGGGCGTCTATACTCGACAAGGACTCAAACGCCTTCAGCAGGAGAATTAGGGAAGCAATCTACATTCGCAAAAAAGGGGCCAAAGCTATCACCAACCGCGACGAAGGTCTCGTATCTCTCGATCACGTGTAGGCCCTACGATCCACTGCTCAAAACAAAAACATCTTCACTTCCGGGAAATGTCAACAAGCCGTTTCGCGGGAAAAGCAGTGGACCTATTCACTTGTGATCAAGCCATCAGCCCTGATGGCGAAAGCTAAAGTCGTGAGTAATCATTTAATGGATTTGTCAAGCTAAAAAGTTTGAATTACTCTCCTAAATAATTAATATATGGTCCAAAATGGGCGGATTTTTTTGGAATCTTTACAAAACTACATTTCTTTCTTATAGTATCCACGTGTGGTATCCCTGCAGAGCAACATCAGGTACTTAACACACACGTGTCATACTTTCAAGGAATTATCTATAGAAACATTGGATATGGTTTCAATTCTGGAGTGAAAATTAATCAACCGTAGTCGGCAACACACATCACATCAAAGGCTACTTTCAAGTAGATGTGTAACTGCTTGAGAATAAAGGACTATGAATAGGTGCGACAGGATAACCTACGGGATTATCTCAAGGATATAATTCCGTTCTTCCTCCTTCTTTTTCAACTTTCCTGCTAGTACTAAGGCCTACTTATTCTTGATTGGCAGTGACTACAACAGTGCATTTATTCCGGGGCATTTATTATTGGTTAGATCAGGAAAGTTGAAAAAGAAGGAGGAAGAACGGAATTATATCCTTGAGATAATCCCGTAGGTTATCCTGTCGCACCTGAGAGCCAATGTTCAAAAATGTTCAAAAATGTTTGAAAGTTGGTGTGTTTAGTATAGCATAATCACTATTGGCATTGTTATTTTTTCAATATTGGACTTAGTCACTCCTACCAAAGAAAGAGTGTTCACATAGTGGACTTGAATCATTTGGCAATCAGTTCTGGCTTTAAGCCCTCAAACTCGTCCATGGGACCAACATATTATTGTTTGCCACCCAGACCCTATCGAGAGCCTCATCCCCCGATTTACTACACTGTTGACGAGATTATGGTATAATAAACTCAACCCATAAAACTATCGAAACGATTATATATAAATGGTCAGATATATCGGGAACTGAAATATATATCAAAAACGTATTTAATGTATTTAAAGCACAGCTTTCTCCTGCGCATTTTGATATGTCTTTTGTTGCTCTGCGATATCATTTGGTCGAGTTATGGGCGCTTGAGTGGCTTCAAGTCGGATTTAATTTGAAAGTTGCACTTAGCTCCTATTCAAGCCAAATGAGTTCGTCGTGAAAATGAATAAAACTAAAGAAACTAATCTACCCCAAGACTAGTGTCACTCCCAGCCCACACATCATGGTCAGTATTCATGGTAGTGAACGGATTTTTATCGTTGAAAAAACAAAATTTATGTTGAATATTTCAGTTATTTCATTGAGAGCAGTTTATTCAGTTTCCATCCATTAATAATCATAGAGTATTATATATATGTTTACAAAATAAGCGTTTATCATCAGCAGATTCAATTTATGTTATCAGCTAAATGGTATGGTGCCAACATCGGCAAATTGCTAATAATATTTACATTGTTATAGTTAAACAGATACTTTGCCCAAGGCCCAGTCTACATGTGGCTCAGTCGCAAATATACACGACAGAAACCGACTGCATATGCAAAACAAACAAATTCCTATTGCCAACTTCGTAAAATGAATACTCGTAGTCCAATGTCGTACATCATAGCACCCAGTTTGGGTTTGTGGTTTCGAAATATTGCAGTTAAACATATAGTTCTTTCAAATATGAAACGCTAAAACCCAAATCTAGGACAAACTATCATATTATATTTACAAAGATATTGCAAACTTTCCATAGTAGAGATTTGAACCAAGACAAAGTTAACCCGCCCATGGCGGAAAACACTTGACAAAATGAAAAAACAACAACAAACAAGCAAACAAACACACTGACCCCCCCCCCCCCCCACACACACACACACACCCACACACCCACACAAACACTTTAATGTGGTACTACAACCATTGATAGATTTGTGACTATTTTTGCATTTTTCTCGAAAACTAATACCATACTGGTAACAAAAGTTATGTATCATATTATTGGGGCAAGGAATCCAGTTTCAGTTACTACACATGAATTTCAGTGACTCAATTCAAGCGGTACGTTATTTATGATTAAAAAAAAATAGGTACCGCTAGAATGTACCTCATTTCTTAACATATAAATTACAATGAACCACGTGTCTTGAATCACTGGAATTTCAGTGAAGTAATTGGATCCCTTGCCCCTATAATAATACATAACCTTTGTTACCAGTCTGTTAGTTTTTGAGAAACATGCAAAATTAGTCACAACATGTATCAGGGGGTGTAGTACCACATTAATCCATAAAGTTAAAAAGGTTAAGAGTACAAAATAAACTTACCGCAATATGCTTAATCTTTCACCGAAGAACAGTTGATTGCAACAGCAGTTGTTGTTAGTTGATTGTGAGCACGTGACGATGTTGAGATCGAGACGATTGTGAGACCTATCCTGAAAAATCCTTCCTTTTAGACGTTTTGCAATCCGAGCTAACCATGCACTGTTAGCATGGTTAGTCGCTGCAATGATAGTCTTTGTTAAAGACTACTCACGATTTAGAGGGACACGACTCACACGAGCCACGAGTCACAAACCGCGATGGATGCCCCACGAATAGCGAGCGGAGCGAGCAGTGTGTGGTTCCCAGTAGTTTATCTCCCTATGGATAGTATGGGTACACGGTCTGTAACACAGACTACTGCAATCAAGGAGATCCACATCATGCCTATAATGATAATTAGTACTAAGGCCTACTTATTCTTGATTGGCAGTGACTACAACAGTGCATTTATTCCGGGGCATTTATTATTGGTTAGATCAGGAAAGTTGAAAAAGAAGGAGGAAGAACGGAATTATAATTTTGAACATTGGCTCTAAGGTGCGACAGGATAACCTACGGGATTATCTCGTGGAAGATCTCAAAAATGCCTTTCAGGCAGTGGAAAAGAGAGTGGATGAAAATGAAGGTAGGCTCCTTTTTCTTTATTAAACTTTCCACTATTTTATTCATTTTGTCAAATGTTATGAGAATTGACATTTCATTTAAAAAATAATACGACTGATATCTTATGCGTATCAAAAGGTAGGTGTAAGCCTTGAATAGACCTTTGTGATATATGTGGTGTGATCAAGCAAAATCAGTCTGAAGTCGGGAATATTCAATTTTCATTTTTCTACTTGGATGATGAAGCATTTGCAAAGCTACACTTTGCAGAAAGCCCGTTCCGAAGATATGAGCAGTTGAAGGGTTTCCAAAACAATAGGAAACACACTGCAAAAACTCCGGTGTAATTTTAACACCGAGAAAAAGTTCTAAAAGCACCACACCCACGGGTGTTGATTTACAGTATCTTCGGCACTGCGGTGTTTTAATTTGACTTTGCTGGTGTTCATTTTGAAAGTTTACACTAGTGGGTGTTAACTGCTAATTTGACACTGGTTTAGTTTTAATTAAACACTTTCCCAGATTCACTTTCAAATTTTAAACTCTGCAGGTATTCATTTTACACTTTCCCAGTGTTTTAGAGAACCACACCAATGGGTGTTAACTTACACTAGAGATTGGGTCAACAAAAATTGGTGTAACCATGATGTTTAACATTGCAATATTGTATAATAGCATGTATTTTCATATTATAAATAACGTTGAATTGTAAGCAGTCCAGCAAAGTGCATTATTAGATTTTTAACAAAACAGGGGTTTTTTTTCAGTGACACCCGGTAGTGTAAGTAATAACATGGTTAATTGCGTGATTAACACCAGAAGCCGTATCACTAAGTGTTGCAAATTTAACATCCGAGTTTTCGCGGTGCAGACGATATTATTTTCTTTGTTTAGCTATATTTCAAAATCAATTTTTCCGACTTCCGACTGCTGTACCTTAAAGGCATAATATGTGATTTGCTTCACAGCAATACCCTCAATTGTTTTCGAATTTCTACTTTTTGCACCATTGTAATGGGCATTGATGTACATAAATGCCCTGTGAATGACTGATCCTGGAGTGCTTAAAATTAGAGTAAAAGTTACCATTTATAATAAAACGGGGTATATATGTAAATAATACGATTGGCGAGATTATACACGCATTGTAGGCGCTGTACGTCGACTTGACACATAAAATATGTGTATATCGCTATTGTTCTGATACGTCTTGTTTGAATCTCATCAGGTGCGTGAAGCTCCCGATCATGATAATAATAATCGGCGAGCTAAATCAGCTAAATGCACGCATACCAGAACGAATTTCAAATTTCATGATATCTTTGCTAAACGAATTAATCTGCAAAAAATATTTTGTACACAAACATTATGTAGCCAAAAGTTTCAAGTGATATAAAAATCTCAACTTTTTTTTGGGAAAAGTGGGGGGATGAGGCTGTGGATCACGAAATGCCCTTTTAACACGCGATATTCAAAATAAGGCCTATTCAGTGATAGCTGCAGCGAAAGTGTAAAAAATGAAAATTACGTAAGAGTGATGAAGGATAAGTCATTCAAATTGACATTAGGTATTTTTTGCTATATGCAAAACAACGAGAAAAAGGGCAAGAAAAAAAGGGCAAGACAAGACAAGAAACTGGAGGTCAATTTCTTTGTAGCGCTGTTTTATGGCACCGCACTAGACATTCTCATCAAACATATTTTTCTGGCAAGCTTAATAAATTTTTACAAAAATAAGGAAAAACAAAAAAAGTGACTTTTAAAGAACTTCGTATTGAGGCCAAATGTTTAATTAGATGGCCTAATGGATGCTTGGGAATCAAGAGGGTTACAAAACCTGTACGGTCATATATGCAGGTGTTTGCGATATCACCTACATACGCGAGTAATTTAGCGCGTATGAACTGCGATTTTGAATCATAAATTATGCCAATTCTGGTCAAATTGTGTGCAAAGTAGTTCCGTGACCCCTAAGGCCTTAAAAAATTGTTTGATTGGCGTAACATATAAATTAGGGTAGGTAGGTAGAGGTTTTATTTTGTCTTTGTTTGTTTTTTTAATTTTTTTTAAAATAATTATTTAAGGACATTATAAAAAGTTAACAAAGTTACCAATGCAACTTTTAAAGCTGTAAATTGCATTTGATAAAAGCCATGTATCTTTTTTCTTCTTCTTCTTTTTAAATTTTCGGTTATTATTTATTTATTTATTTATTTATTTATTTATTTATTTATTTATTTATTTATTTATTTATTTATTTATTTATTTATTTATTTATTTGCAAAAAAAGGTCCAGGGTCAGGCGAAATTTTAGGGTAGGCTGGGTTACGCCAATCAAACATTTTTTTAGGCCTATAATGTTTAGCTTTAATGGAATATTCCATCAGTGCGCATCATATATATGCAAAAAGCAGCAAAGATGTTGAAGTAGATTTTTTGTTAGAATCGAAAATATGTCTGAAATTTCCATTTTTCCATAGACGCACTAATTTGCCCAAAAATGGGCTTTTTAAAATGTTCATTTCTCACAATTTAGTTCCGTGACCCCTCTATTTTTATTTCAGATATTCAAAGTATAGGCCTATCGATTAAATTCAATTGGTACGAAATTTAAGAAAAATAAATATTGTTAGATTTACGGACTATTATTATCCTTTAAGATTTCACATCTTCTGCTTCTTCTTCTACTTCTATGCTGTTTCTCATCAAAAGCCTGTTCAGCAACTGGATGAGGGACTGCTGTGCGGTGCTTCTAGCAGTGGACGAATGTGCTCTGTGCTCTGTGCATGTGCTCTTCAGCCTCTTCTATTATAGTTCATTTGGTGCAAGTAAAAAATATCTGCCATGGATTTAGTTGGCTTCGATGGCTTCCTTGAACTGCTCCACAGTGGGCAGTTCAATGGTGATTTGCGGAAGCGCCACCCATTCCCGTAGTGTCCTCGGGGAAAAAATGTGCTTGTATGTGTCTAATGATGAGCCGAGCTGTGTAAAGCGATGATGCTGTCTGCTACGGATAGTTCTGGTTCTTGGTGTTAAATATTTTGGATTGGGTATTATATGGCTATGAGTCTATTTGTGACTTTGTAGAACATGGTGAGGCGAGCGTTTCTCCTTCTTTCTTCAAGTGTTGGTATGCCCCCGGGTATGCCAAGTTTTGTTTGCATAGCAGTAACGCTAGCCTCCCTTTGGTAGTTGCCGGATATGAATCGGATAGCCCTTCTTTGGACGGCCTATTTGGTTTTGTTTATGGGGATCCCACACGACATAGGCGTATTCCAGTTATGAGCGCACAAGTAAGGTGTAGGTTGCTTTTTTCTATTTCTGTTTAGTCCTTTCCCAGGTGCCTCCTAAGAAAGCCGAGGGTTCTGCCTCCCTTGGATGCTACTTACTCAATATGTGTTTTCCAGCTGAGCCGCTCATGGAGTTCAACACCAAGGTATGCTTGAGTAGATGCAGTGCACAGCTCGTCTTCTTTAATAACACCCATCAACATAAGTAAAAAATGTCCTTGTTATTTATATTATTCATTTGTATCTTGTTTTATTTTCTTCTTTAAGGTTATAACCAGTCCGGCCCTGCCCAGCATATGAACCTGAGTGCAGATCGATTCCGGAACCTCCTCCAGAAACAGATTTCTCAGGGGTGTATATGCTTTGAACAGTTGTGTACATGCGTAAATGCCATGAACAATGAAGAATGAACATAATCATTCATTGATCCACACATATATTCCGTTAATTGGAGGATTATTTAAAGTAAAAACTACGTATTATTGACCCTTTTAGTATATCCCGAATGCCTAAGTTAAAAAAACAAACAAAAAAACACAAAAAAACGAAATCACGTGCGCACATCGTTATTTCGCATACGCGACAGCTTCGAACACAAACAATCAACGGGGAAAAACACACTTGATAGGTGACGTGCCATATCAAAACGGGACACTTTTGTGCAGGTTATCGATTTTGAGTGTTTTACAAATCTTAATAATAGAGATATCCCTCTACGGAGACGCCCGCCATATAGGCATGAGTTTGTGAAAAGCTTCTAATTCCACTCTTACTAGATTTACTCCGCAATTGTTTTGCTAAAATTATGCCCTTGCTCAGGAATAAAACCACAATATGCTTGGATTTTATTTTATTATTGTTTTCTGATATGCACGGGATAAAATGGTGTGCGTATATTCTTTGTTTAAAATAAAAATTAATGGATTTATAAAACACCAAATAAATCGAGACCTTTGACCTTTGTATGGCTTAACCAGTTTACCGCCTCTTAGAACCCGATAGACGGTGACCAACACTATGGACTACAATAGCCTAATCTCAATGGCATAGTCCAATAACCTCAAATAAACAATCATAGTGCAAAATTTGACCTAACTTGCAGAGTATGAGTTTTTGTACCCAAAGTTTCAAAGTCATTCAATGAATGTAATGTATGTTGTATAGTTGTCCTTGTTTAATACGTTGTAGCATGGTAGGCATCTTATCAAGATCAAGATAGTGATAGTGACATAACAATTAACATGCTTATCTTACCAAGGTCTTATCTATCTGCATGTAATTGAAAACATGTGTATTTGTTTTAAGGATGAAAGAACTGGCTCCTTTTGCATGGAAATTAGCACAAATTACTATACAAGCTGTATCAAAAAGTTTGGTACCCAGCAGTTTTGATATTTTGTCAACACTTAAATAACATTATGTTAAAATATTTGAACCTAGCAAACACAGAAATATTCTTACAATGTTTTTTACAAAACGTTTTAATAACATTTCAATGTCGGGTTATATAAAGTTCGTGAAAACATTATCAAACGTTATTTAAAATATTTTGGGCAAACATTTTTTGCAAAAAAAATTTTCAACCCCAAAATAACATTCTGTTTAGAATGATTTGTACCAAGTTTTCACAAATGTTTTTGGAATGTTATTTTGGGGTTGAGACAGAAATTTAGAGTTTTAAATTAGAGAGTTGACAGGAAGTTGTAAGAGTTATATTGTTATGGACATGATTGGTGTAAGCGCGAAAATGTTGAATGTCAGGTCAAAGTCATTCGAGGTGAATTAAGTAATGTCGATCACAATTCTGCGCCAAAATTGTTACAGGTCATCTGAGGTGGACTAAGTAGGCCTATATATTTGGATTGTCAGAACACCTTCCCCAATCAAACACATTTCTCTTGCATTTGATCATCTTCTACTCTTCCCTAGAAAAATCATTATCATACCAAATCTATACACACCATGGAATTCACCATCACATCCAAGCTCACATTGGGCGCCCCATTCCTTTTTTAAAGGAATTTTTATCCCCAATGAAATCGGACATTCATAAGCGAAGATATTGAGTTCGCAAGTTATGGTATTATATGATTGGAACCAGAGAAACCGGCCATTAAAAAAATGGACAATGTTGAGAGTAGGATTGACCTTGATAAATGTCTGAAAAAAAAGATGCCAGTTATATTCATTAACATCACAGATTTGCAACAAACCTAAATTGTAAAAAAAATCACCACTGGGTAGATTTTTGCTATTTCTCCATTTACCATCATGCCCAAAAGTGTCTTCTTTCGATATACTACGTCACATTATGTTGCAACGCTTCATTTTCCCTGATTGTCAAAGCGAAATTCTAAATAACTTTATTTCGCTTAAGACTTATAAATCTAGAAAGAATCATTGTAAAAACTACTTGTCTATACTGTATAGTACAATGGGTTATTCCAGAAAATAAGTTCATACCCTCTATAGGGGAGTAAATTTTCAATAAAAAACTATATCTGGATTTCCAAGTTCGCTTTTTGAAAATGACTGGAATTCCAGTTGCCAAAGTTACTGTAAAAGGCTTGGAAATGTCCAAAATGTGCTCTCAAATTGAGGATATCCGATTTTGAATTATTGCTGGATTTTTTCGCTTTTGGACACTTTAAAAGTCTGGATTTCCAACATTCACTACTGGACAAAAAGTCCGGAAATCCAAACTCCTCTATAGGGGAGTGTGCATCTATTCTCTGGAATAGCCAAATATGGGCTTTATGATCAATGTAAAATGTTGGGAAAATGTGCTTGTTTATTTAGGGAGCAGTCACAAAAAACACTGACCGTATAATTTCACGCACAATTAATATAATAGCTATAGAATAATCAGCTATATAACACTACATCTGGTAGCGTGCGATCTAAGTTAATGGCCATGTTCAGCTCTATTTTACCGATGCAATAATTGACGTACAGCATCGTATGGTTATGTATTGGGCTATTCCTGGGGAAATCCATACACTCCCTATTATAAAAAATTCCTTTAAAAAAGGAATGGGCGCCCAATGTGAGCTTGGACGTGATATGGTGAATTCCATGGCATGGTGTTTAGATTTGGTATTGTAATGATTTTTTCTAGGGAAGAGTAGAAGATGATCAAATGCAAGAGAAATGTGTTTGATTGGGGAAGGTGTATCACAGGACCGTTTTGGATAAAATAAATTGAATTGGAATGAAGCTGTCGTGTCAATTTGCGATTATGTGATGTGGGGGAGTTCTGCATATTGTAGTGATGATATTGCTTTGGATATTGAATATTGTTGAATTTCGTTATGCGTGGGGTATATGATGGATAGTATAGAAGACACAAATAAGTAAGCTCCCCTGGCAAAATATTGGGGGGTTATTCCCCACCCGGGATCTACGCCTATGTTGACCAAAAGCAAAGTTTTTATGAATGTATAACGTCTGTGATACATATACACCATCTACTTGCTAATACACTGAAAATCTAATAGAGATGAAGGATAAAAACAATTACAGAACATTCATTCTTCATAAAAGTAGCTATGGGTATACAATGTTTACAAGATAAGAACGTTAATGTTTTGTACATGAACGTAACGTCTTTGATACATAGTTGTTAACACACTGAACATCTGACTGACTGGATTTACAATTTGATGATATCCGAAAGAATACTTAGCATTGAAGAATTTTAAAAAAATTACAGAACTTTCATTTGTTAACATACATGTAGCAATGATTAACAGTGTTGAAAATACAAACACAACGTTTTGCTCATAAACGTAATCGACACATCCTCGACACATGTAGGATCCGCATAATTTGTTGATTAATGTCATAAACAGTCACAAAAGATTTATGGTCTGATCATTTTATTATTTTAAGGGGACCCGATATTGCATGTGGAAGAACCAGGCTTCAATAACTATCAAAACTGCTGGGTACCAAACTTTTTGATACAGCTTGTATAGTAATTTGTTCTAATTTCCACATGCAAAAGGAGCCAGTTGTTTCATCCTTAAAACAAATACCCCATACTTTTCAATTACACCATGCAGATAGATAAGACCTTGGTAAGATAAGCATGTTAATTGTTATGTCACTACCACTATCTTGATCTTGATAAGATGCCTACCATGCTGCAGCGTATTAAACAAGGACAACTATACAACATACATTTGTACATTCATTGAATGACTTTGAAACTTTGGGTACAAAAACTCATACTCTGCAAGTTAGGTCAAATTTTGCACTATGATTGTTTATTTGAGGTTATTGGACTATGCCATTGAGATTAGGCTATTGTGGTCCATAGTGTTGGTCACCGTCTGTCGGGTTCTAAGCGGCGGTAAACTGGTTTAAGCCATACAAAGGTCACGGTTTATTTGGTGTTTTTATAAGTCCATTAATTTTGTATTTTAAACAAAGAATATAGGCACAAGATTTTATCCCGTGCATATCAGAAAACAATAATAAAATAAAATCCAATCAAATTGTGGTTTTATTTCTAAACTGGGCATACTTTTAGCAAAACAATTGCGAAGTAAATCTAGCAAAAGTGAAATTAGAAGCTTTCACAAAGTCATGCCAATAAGGTGCCCCCGCCGTTGCGGGCGCCCCAAAAAGACACGGGCGTAATTTCCCACAGTGAAAGTGTAGATTTCAAATTGCGTTACTCGGACCCATTTAGGTAACTGCATTTGAAACTCGCACTCTCTGTGTGGGAGATAAAGGTCATGTCTTCCATAGGGCGTATGGATTTAAAACTGGAATAGCCCATTTGCAGGAATGAAAGGTAGTTGCCAAAAACCCATTTTTAGCGTTACTCTAGCCATTTTCAGTGTTACTCTGGGTATTTTCAGTGTGGCTGTTGTTGTTCATAACAATAGCATGGTCCAAAACATTTTAGTGTGATTAATAAATGGCCACTCATTTTCAGAAGTTTTGGTGTTGATTAGACATAATAAGCGTGGTTAGACATAACAAAAGAACTCTTTTCAGTGTTATTTCAGTGGTATTATCTAAATTTAATATAATTTCAGCGTTACTCTGCAGTTTCATTGTGATTTTTAGTCTCAATATCTCATTGTGAATGTATACGTAACGTAGTCTTTACCACAAGAGTGTGATATACTCTATCTATCCAACCGGTACATGATATCTAAGGGACGCACCATTAGATATCAAGGGGGGGCTTGGTAGTTGAGGTCGTGACAATTTTTTTTTGCACCTCGGTGAAGCAAAAAATTTTTTTTTAGCCCCTGGATGAAGCAAAAAAATTTTTTTCAACACCTCGGAGAGACAAATTTTTTTTTTGCAATCGTAAAGTCCTATAATTTTCAACAATTTGTTTGTCGAGTTGTAAAATTTTGTCCATATTTTTAATCATTTCTACGTTTTGTAGCACCTAAATTTCGAGTGCCACAAAAAACATCATTATTTTTATGTGTACAAATTTTTTTGAAGTATAATGAACCTCTTTTGGCACGAACAATTTTGCCATACGGAATAGTATTGAAGCTAAACTGGGGAAATACGGTACATTAATGTAGAATAAATGCGCGCGAAGCGCGCAAAATTTGGGGTTTTTTAGGTTATTTCGTCAGAAACCCACACAGGCGTCAACATTGGGGATGATTGTATGGACTTCTCCCTAGCAAATATTGGGGGAATTTGGTGAAAATCTGTGAAGTAATCAAGTGTTTTCACTCACAGACCCGGCTCACATAATAACTTTTCACAAAGAAATGCACACAAAATACATACCAGTTCGAAGCTAAAATAAATAATCTTAATGAAATAAGGAGCAAATTGGCGCGAAGCGCGAAAAATTTTGCAATATATAAGCTATATGAGGTTAATTTTTCTTCAGTAACTGTGACAAATTTGTTTTCACCCTTTACATCAAATCTTTTTTTCTGGTCCGAGGTGGAGCAGATTTTTTTTTTGCTCAGATGGCGCGACAATTTTTTTTTCTTCAAAAACTACCCGCCCCCCCCTTGGTATCTAATGGTGCGTCCCTAATTCACATTTTTTAATCAAGGTTAAATTTTCCATCTGCACTGGAAGATGATACGGCTAGTATAATTTCTAGGCTAACACGCAGTGAGTGAATGATAGACCATGAGGGTGAGGATTCATAAGGGCAATGTCGGGTCTAATGGATACAACAATGCTGGACTTACGGGTACAGCTTATAGGAATAAAGACAGAACGAACATACATTATTCTTGTTTATGCCAAAATATTGTAGTCTTTCACAACTTCAGCTGTGTAACTTACAAAAATAATTCCGCTAAAAGTGGTTCTTTTAATTTTTAGAAAATAATTTAAAAGTCGCTCTGGATTTTTTGTACTGATCATACTTCAGATGATCATCTGATCACACCATAGACTGGGTTGACATGTGATGTCATTGCCACCTGGATTTATCTGTATTATGCCTATTGTTCCTTGCCCGGAAAATGCGCGTGCATCATGTTGTGTTCAGGGCCCGTGCTTTTAAACTCCCGCCACATCACAATAAGGCCATTGAGCAGTGCAGTGGTCGTATGCAGTTCGCTAAAGCATATAAAAGGTCAGCCCCTTTGCGCCTCATTAATATGTGTTACATTAGGTCAGGGCGCTATTTTGCTCATTTTGGCAAAGAACAATATTAATTCAGGACCAAATTCATACAATAAAATAAACGCAGAAAATATGATTGAACAAACGAGCATTATTTATAAAGAATCACCAATTATCTGCGCGATTGTCATATACTTAATATGTGACCATCCACCACGAAGTGGTAGTAAAGTCGGCTCTAGGTCATTTTCTGTTTATTGCAGATTATGAAAGAATGCACTTTCAGCTTTAAAATGACACCTCCACCAGCTTCATCGGACATCTGGAAGTGAAGTTATGGTTCATCAAAGGTCAAATTCCTACTATATTTTATATAGAAATCCACATACTGTTTTTGATTGTATCTCAAAATGGAAAATGCCGCGGACTTTACGACCAGTTTGTGGTGGATGGGCACATATACGCTAATGGGTCCCCTGTAGGACTACATGCAACAAAGTATTAACACCCACACAACCACCCACCCCACCCTACAGGGGACCCATTTTCAGCGACCATCTAAAGTTGGTCGCTGTATAGCTGCGACATCGTCATGTTTTGTCTCGCAATTTATCTCCGTTTTGTTGCGGTTTTGAGTGTGGTAGCGAACTTTGTGTTGAATCAGTGTATTTTGGAAGGAACAGTGCCTTCAACAGACGATGAATTGTGGAGTTTTGGAAGTGTGGAGGATGACAGAGGAGGGAAATTCAAATCTGGAGTTTGTAATGTGAGTGATGAGTACAGTAACGCCATATTTCAACACACAATAGACTGTGATGACCTCGGTATTGTTAAAGATCGATGCCCACGTCCTATGACTATTAATACGTGTAGTGGTCATCACAACAAATCACCCGTATCAACTGACCGTATCAAGTATACGCGTAATCAACTGCTTGAACTAAATGGCAAATACAAAATTCCTCATGAAATCAGTGAAATTATCAAAACTATTCCGAAGCGACCCCGTGGACGTAGAGGAGGTACACACATTAAAAGGAAGATTAAGGTCTGCAATTTGCACAGAAATAACAGTAACTTTGATAACAATCAATACGAGAACCGTGGTGTAATCAGATCTAACTAACGGTACATCCCTAAATCCCCTGTGATACAAAGACAAGCTCCATATGATCTTCCATCTGTTTATCTTTGCAACCCAAGATCACTAAATAAGAAGATGGATGAATTCCGATCATGTGTTTTAAGTCAGAGTCTTGATGCATGTGCAGTCTCAGAGTCCTGGTTCGTATCCGAAAGATCACAAGACTATTTTGACATTGATGGATATACACTTTTTTCTAAACCCCGGGCTTCTCGCGGTGGGGGTGGAGTAGCTTTTTACATCCGTGAAAATTTTCACGCTACTGAATTACAAGTTAATGTTCCATCTGATCTTGAGATACTCTGGATAAAGGCTCGCCCTGAAAGACTACCGAGATCTGTATCTGTGTTAATATTTGCAGCTGTTTATTTCCCTGATCCCAAACAAGAAAAATGTATGATTGACCATATACAAGATACATTGGACATTGTGCATGCTAAACACCCTGATGCTGGAATATACATTCTTGGTGACATGAATCATCTTAATATTTCTAGCCTGGGCAGAAATAACAAACTCTCCCAACTAGTTGACTTTCCAACAAGAGGCGACGCCACGTTAGACAAGATCTTAACGAATATGTCATCTTATTATCATCATCCAACCCCATCAACACCGATAGGTGTTAGCGATCACTCTACTGTGATTTGGTTGCCAAACTCTGAAATTGCTAAGAAACCAAACAATTTCACGAAGCGTTCAATAAGACCGATCAAGGACTCCGGTATACGCGATTTTGGCTCCTGGATTTATGATTGTAGTTGGGCAGAAGTAGAACAGGCTGAAGGAGCCGTCGCCAAGACTGACGCGTTTTATGATATTCTGAAGACAGAAATTGACAGGCATTTTCCCGTTCGTGAGATCAAAATACACGTCTCGGATAAGCCATGGATTTCTTCCAAAACTAAAGAGTTAATATGCAGAAGACAAGAAGTATTCTCTCCAGACCGTCCACCGCTGTGGAGATTTTACAGAAATAAAGTCCAGCGTTCTATTGTTGCAGACAAAAAAGAGTACTATCATAATACTAGGGTGAAAAGATTAAAAAGTTCCAATCCGGCTAGCTGGTACAGAGAAATCCGGGTAATGACCACTAACAACAAGTCGCACACATCTATACAACCTCCTTCTGGAGTTGATCCTTCAAATGCTGGTGATGTTGCCCAGTCAATTAATGAGCATTTTGTTTCTATAGGGAGCGACATAAGCCCTTTAGTCTTGCAGGAATTACCCGCATTTCTCCCAGCTCCAGCCTGTGTTCCCGAAATATATCCTTGGGATGTGCATCAAAAGCTCTTGAAGATCAAAAAGAACAAGGCCGGTGGACCTGATGGAATTTCCGCGAAAATAATACGCGAGTTTGCATATGAAATAAGTAAACCATTAACTGACATATTAAATACATCTTTTAGAGAAGGGGTAGTTCCCCCACAGTGGAAGCAGGCCATAGTGGTTCCCATTCCTAAGTCCAGTCCGCCAACTTGGAACCAGCTACGGCCTGTTTCCCTTACGGATCACTTTGCTAAGGTTGCTGAGTCTTTTATTATTGAATGGCTTATGCAGGACATTGAAGATCAAATCGATCCTAACCAGTTTGGTAATCGCAAAGGGCATTCCACGTCTCACTACCTTGTCAAGTTGATTAATAACATCCTGATGCATGCTGAAAAATCCAAGAGCATGTCTAGGATTGTAATAACAGACTTCAGCAAGGCATTCGATCGTGTAGATCACAATGTGGCCATTCCAAAGTTGATCCAAATGGGAGCTAGACCTATTATCCCGTGGATCTGTAGTTTCCTATCCCAACGATCTCAGTGTGTCAAATATCAGAATGCTCTTTCCTCTTGGCTTAAGCTTTCTGGAGGTGTGCCTCAGGGCACTCTGACGGGGCCAGCTACTTTTGTTGGTCAAGCAAATGATGCTGCTCTGACCACGGAAGAAAATAAAATGGTGCTCAAATACGTCGATGATTTGACATTGGTTGAAAATACTTTTGCCAACAAGACATCTACCATTCAAGAAGACTTGGATGATTTTGATGAATGGGCTACCATCAACAAAATGACATTAAATCCTAAAAAATGTATGTTTATGAATGTTTCTTTCGCTAAGCATCCACCAAATGTTGACCCATTGAGGTTGTCTGGGGAGGTTCTGCAGTCAACGAGTTGTGTCAAGATTCTTGGGGTTCAGATCACGAATGATCTTAAATGGGATGTGCATATATCAAATGTTGTTAAACGTGCCAGTGGGCGTTTATTCATGCTTACCACTCTCAAGCGCTTTGGGTTACCACTGGAAGACTTGAAAACCATATATATTGGGTTCATTAGGCCTCTTGTTGAATATGCCGTTCCAGCTTGGCACCCGGGGCTCACTGAGCATCACCATTCAGCTCTCGAGCGTATTCAAAAGAGAGCGTGCAAAATTATGCTAGGATATAATAACTATGTTTCTTACCAGGATGCTTTAGATCAATGTCAGTTACTTCAACTCAGGTCTCGACGTGATCAAATATGCCTGCAATTTGCAAACACACTTTTGGAGACTCCTGAGTTCCGCAGCTGGTTGCGTGGAGAGAATGGAAGAGCATTGCGCAACGCCAACCTCCTCTCCATTCCCAGGGTGAGAACCCAGAGGTACGCCAACAGTCCAATCCCTTATATGGTTAAGCTGTGGAATCAGGAAGCTACAAATGTTTGATTGAAGTTGCTTTGTTTATAGCATCTCTTGGTGGCACTCAGGCTCAGTTTGAAGTATTTTTTGCTTATTAGTGCATGTATTTAGTATTTGGTTATTTTTCTTTATTTAAAGTGCTAGAGAGGGGGTGAGTGAAAGAGTGAGGGAGGGGTGAGTTGGGTGTGTGTGGGAGAGTGATTGAGGTAGTGAGTGGGGTGAGTGAGTGGGTGAGTGAGTGAGTGAGTGAGTGAGTGAGTGTGTGAGTGAGTGAGTGAGTGGGTGAGTGAGTGAGTGAGTGAGTGAGTCAGACTGTTTTCATTTGTTATGGGCTATTGTATTTTTGCTTGTCAAATTGTATTATATATGCTATTTAATTGTTTTTTATATTGTGCAATGTATGTAATTCAGCTGTTTGGCTGCGATATGCATTTTAATAAACCTTGAATAATAATAATAATAATAATACGCGTAACTGAGTTTAAGACACCTACCAACACATACACGTGTACTACACATTACATTAATGAATACAAGTTACTAATTACCGAAAATAAGTCATGGAAGGTTCAACGCTCAATTGCCTTAATGTGAGCGATGTTTCAAGCAATGAACTGCATCCACATTGACATTGTTTATCGCGAGGTATAGAGTGGTTTCACGAAAGGTCACCAGGTCAAATGATCAGAAGTTCGTTTTCCTGTAGAACGCAAGGAGTAAAAATACAATCACTGCAGTTAAATCTGCAAATGTTCAGGTGCAGTTGTTGACCTGCTTAGGCCCCCGAGCATTTGAGGTTCAAAACAAGAAGTTGTCCTTTTACAGATTAAAGGTTTCTTTTCTTCATCAGGCTTTTTATGTGGTTGAATCCGTGTCATTAGAATTCCCCTGTGATGACGTCATATCACCAACGCGATTAAATCTGCAAAAGATATGCTTAATTTCCCGCCGAAATGGTTGGTACTTCCACCCATATATAAAAGGGTTAACGCACATGTTGATCAGCACCATGCCCTCATTTCAAATATATAGTTTTGGTTTCTCTTTTGTTCAGAAACCAAAAATCAAGGGATTAAAAAGTAGAGCTGATCTGGTCTGTAATCATAACACTATTATGCTGGGAGGACACAGTATAGGGTATATAACCAGAAGTATACAATAGCCTATTGTGCTAACATAATTATTATCATGATTGATATCGGAAATCTATCCCGCGGACGACAGTTGATGCTCTCTGTCGACGGTAGGTGGCATATTACACTCACGAGTTCTACATGTAGGCCTAGAAATCATATACATGCGCGTATATTGAAGGATGGGGTGGGGTGGGGATTTGTTTGTTTGTATGAAACATAAACGATGCATGGAGATGATTTGATTATGAATTAGTTTATTATCCCAGGAAGCACAACCCATACCTCTTTAAGAGGGGCTCCCCTCCTATATAACCACATCTTCCCTAAATTACCCCTTTTCCCCTCCTCCTCCCCTACATTCGATATCTTCATCTCGAGCTCTCCTCCCCTTCTCTTTCACTTCCAATGCTCTCTCTCATATGTTTCTCTCTCTCCCGGCCCATATCCCCTTGCCCTCCAACCCCCCCCCAACACACACACACACACACACACACATCTCTTCTCCCCTCTATCTTCTACTTTTTGCAGTAAAATTGCTTCAGTAAAAGTCATTAGGTTATTAGAGGTCATATAATGGCCTTCCATCGATTCTGGTACATGGGATTAAGGACATGAATCGATTTTGTTTATAGCACCTATACAATTACAATAGTTGCCCTTTTGTAATGTCGAATGCAAATATTTCGATGGTCTATATATTTTCACAGTGAAATCAGCTTAGGCTGATTGCGTAGTCCCTTGTCAATGCTTTCAAACTAAATCAATGCTGTCAAATTTAGACTGCTTTGTTCGACTTCTCTGCTCGTGAATATTGCACTGCGAAATTTAAACATTTCTTTTGTATACTTAGATCAGGTAACTCGAAAATCCTGTAATTTTATTTGTCACACCACTTATAAGAAACTGAAACCAAAACCGAAACTACCTGCCACAAATGTTTAGTTTTAAACAAAAGGTAGAAACAATGAGTTCGATATCTTGTGATTCAAGTGGTTAGGCAGGACAATAGGAAACCACGTGACCAAAACCAAAACCAAAACTAAAACTATATATTTGAAATGAGGCATGGTCAAAAATACCGCGTGCATATCTGACGTGATGTCATAGGGAACCCTAAGGTTATATAACCAATAGCTGACTGATGCAGGAGTCCAGCAAACGACGAAAGCTACCGCTACTAGGATTAACGTGATTGTAACATTCTTCTTCGCTTTCCCAAATTGGGCGCCACCTCCACCTTCTTCTCGACCTTTATCGCGGTTTTTCAAGCTTCTCCAAATATTAGCATAACAATAAATCATTGACGATAATGGGAGTAAATAGGTGAAAAAGAAGTGATACATGCCGATCGCCATCTGTACTTTCCAATTTTCCCAGACTGTGTAACAACCATAATATTTGTTAGAATAAAATGGCGCGTACAACATTTCCACAAATCCAAGAATGTAAATAATTACGCAGATGTAAATGGCGCGCTTTTTGGTGAAAACATTGCGATGAGTAACGGGATAGCAAACAGCAAAGAATCGTTCCATTGATATCAAGATAAGGTTACCTGTAGATGCGTTGTTGAATGACCACAAGAAAAACTCAGTCCCCCAAACACGGCACACCATATCTTGCCACAGTGGTGGAGCAGATGGTCCTGGTCTTGGCGCGAAACGCTGTAGGAGAAAAATCACAGACGATGCAAAATCAATGACGGATTGATTCAAAATAAGATTGTTTGTCAACGAGTTAAATACTTTTCGTTTGAATAGGAACACGAAACAAACTAGACCGTTTCCAATGATACCCGTGATTCCGATAACGATGGGAATATAGAATTGGAAAATAAGAAAGGTTAAATCTGGTTGGAAAACCGGTATTTGTGGATCTGTTACGTCAGAGGAACCATTTAAAATATTAGAATTAACCTCCATGCTTGACACTGTAGACAACAAACTCGAATGTCCTCTCAGCAAGCGTAGTGCAAAGTCACTGCATACTAGATTTCCGTTTCCCTCTCCTGCACAAAATTTCAATTATAAACGTAGAGGAGTTTTGTATTGTAGATACACGATATCCTAGAGCCGCTTGAATCACGCGATATCTCCCATCGCTTGTGTATGGTAAACACAAGTGTATCCAATCAGTAACAAGCTCGGCTGGCATATCGAACCTTTCAGCAGACGCGATACAAAGCAAAAGCCACTGTAGGAGTGCACGCAATTATGTAAAACAATATTAATTTGGTTTAGTGTGACGTGTTAGGCAGACGATTTCTTCCGGCGGCGCGAAAAAAACTGTGTTCAGTCACTAACAATTTTACTTGGCATTCATATACTCACTCAATGGAGGCAGTCAAAATGTACAATTTCTGCTAAAAATCCATACACCCCTCTGGCAGACGTAAGCTTAATCTCTCACACAGCGGATACGTGAGGTCAATGGTCATCGACTTTTATACTGCCTCCACGGGAGTGAGTGCATACAGGACCAACGCAATATAAAATCAGAATTTTGGTAAAATCAGTTTTTGAGTTCAAGACGCACGCTTCTTTCTCAATACTCAAGCTAATGACTATCATATCCTTTCTACACATATGTACAAGTGCAAGGATCTAAATATGGCTTCTTTAGAACAAAAAAATTACGGGAGATATTCATCATTTTCTACCCCGGTATCCAAAGATTTATCGTCTAATATCAAATTGTACATAGCACATTCCAGTGTATCGATCCGGGTATTTATTTTAGTATCTCTGCTGTACCAAGTAATTATTAGCCAGGCGATGTCGGTGTGCATCGTTGTTTCTATGTTAAATTATTATAATCTGAATCTATAGGCGCATTTATAACGGCTGCGGTACTTTTTGTGAAGGCTTTATATTATATGTGGGGCACGGTGGCGCAGCGGTACGGGCTCTACCTCGCAATCGGAGCGTTGCGAGTTCGAGCCCCGGCGGTGCCATCGTGTTGTGCACTTGGGCAAGGCACTTAACCTCACTTGCCTCTCTCTACCCAGGGGTGAAATGGGGAGCTGTTAGGGATATTGTCCATTGAGCACCGCCCAAAGGTATAAGCATGCCTTGGGCATTGTATGGCAGCTGACATATTCTAACGACGGCGGAATAAATGTAAAGCGCTTTGGTATGTGAAAGGCGCTATATAAATGTCAACATTTATATACCAACCAATACAGTACATAAATCCCTCGAAACAAGGTCTATGCTCAGGGGCACGTAAATTATTTCAATAAAGCCATGGTGTTATTACAAATGCAGTCAATACACGTTATTCTGTAGAGCAATATATAACAAAACAGTTTAATAACGAATTTAAGGACATCGTTATACATCTCTTCAGTCGAATCCAGAAAAATTACGAATCAATGAATAAAGGATTTGTCCGTATACATAAAGCACAGGTCAATCTGGAGGTGATTGTGTTAAGCTCGTGAAGCCTTTCTCAAACATTTCAAATGGTCCGCTGTAAAAGAGTATATATTTTTCTACTTTTAAAGCACAAATCAAGCGAATTCAATCAAAACAAGTTATGATAAATAAATCCCGGAACTGAAAATTTCATCGGATGCTTTTCTACTGCTTTCGTCAATAATTGGGACGATGCTATTGACAATGAATGACCTTTTTTCTGCAAAATTGATTTTGTCTATAAATAACAAAAAACTAAATAAATGCTTGGTGTTATTTCCGGCATGGCCTCAAGTGTGTTGCTACAGTAAAGGCCCGGCGGTGCCATCGTGTTGTGCACTTGGGCAAGGCACTTTACCTCAGTTGCCTCTCTCTACCCAGGGGTGAAATGGGGAGCTGTTGTCCATTGAGCGCCGCCCAAAGGTATGAGCATGCCTTGGGCATTGTATGGCAGCTGACATATTCTAACGACGGCGGAATAAATGTAAAGTGCTTTGATACATGTGAAAGACGCTGTATAAATGTCAACATTTATATACCAACCAATACAGCACATAAATCCCTCGAAACAAGGTCTATGCTCAGGGGCACGTAAATTATTTCAATAAAGCCATGGTGTTATTACAAATTCAGTCAATACAAGTTATTCTGTAGAGCAATATGTAACAAAACAGTTTAATAACCAATTTAAGGACATCGTTATACATCTCTTCAGTCGAATCCAGAAAAATTACGAATCAATGAATAAAGGATTTGTCCCATACATACATAAAGCACAGGTCAATCTGGAGGTGATTGAGTTAAGCTCGTGAAGCCTTTCTCAAACATTTCAAATGGTCCGCTGTAAAAGAGTATATATTTTTCTACTTTTAAAGCATAAATCAAGCGAATTCAATCAAAACAAAGGGCATTTCGTGATCCACAGCCTCATCCCCCCACTTTTCTCAAAAAAGTTGAGATTTTTATATCACTGGAAACCTCTGGCTACCATGGCTACATAATGTTTATGTACAAAATATTTCTTGCAGATTAATTCGTTTAGCAAAGATATCGTGAAATTTGAATTTCGTTCTGGTGCACCAGAACGAAATTACGCATTGTCTATGGAGCAGTGTAATACACATAATCATGCATAACTCGCGAACGCGAAATCGGAATCAATTGACATTTTGGGAATAGGTTTTTTCGTGGATATCTAATGAAAAATGACATAAATAGAGGATGCTAGGATCACGAAATACTCCTTTAAGTTATGATAAATAAATCCCGGAACTGAAAATTTCATCGGATGCTTTTCTACTGCTTTCGTCAATAATTGGGACGATGCTTTTGACAATGAATGACCTTTTTTCTACAAAATTGATTTGTCTATAAATAACAAAAAACTAAATAAATTCTTGGTGTTATTTCCGGCATGGCCTGAAGTGTGTTGCTACAGTAAACATCGACATATTTTATAGTCAAACGTAAAAATTAAATTTCAATCTTAATGGGCATTTAAACAAGATTGACTGATTTATTGATTGAATGGTTGATTGCTTACACAGAAGATTGATTGACAGTCAGTCAGTTAGTATTATAGGCACCACGTCCAATGTGGTCATATAGCAATATCGGTGCCCGCTTAGGTAATGACGACTCTTTTGATGAAACCCCTGGGTTGTAATAAATTACATCAAGCATAATAATTAACATTTGCATAGTGTTATCGTTTTTCATTTGAATAAAAAACGAAAGCACTATGCAAATATTCATGGTACAGTGGAGAGAGTAATCGATACCTATCGGGTAATTAATATCGGGGAGTGCTAGAGGACCAAATTAGACGATGTGTTTAATGGCCTCTGGAGAAAATTGAGTTGTTGTAGTTATTTTGAAGCGGGCTTGACGAATAGTTTAAATCACGGTTACCCTTCAATTGCTGTTCTTGAAACATTTTCGTAAAACGACATAATCTCAAAGGCTACAATACATTATATTGAGTAATTTTACCCATTCAAATCCACAAGGTGTGTGACTTTTCATGTATACCCTACTCTATAATGAAAGACAGGGATAAAAAGATTTTATCGCGTCTGACGTCATCTGTCAATCAAACTCGAGCACGGTTTGTTTACAAGTGTCGTGATGATGACCAGGCGTCTTATTGTTAATTTTGCACCTTCAAGCATACAAACCATCTCAAAAGTTAGGTCTTTATAGTAGGAAACTTTCTTTCGCGAAGGCACCATGTCAACAATGCCTTGTCTTGTTAAAGTACGTAATTTTTCGCCATTTTCTGCTATTCCTTTTCTCCGACCAGCACCAGATAAATCGGCCTTCCTTTTACGCGCTGTGCAACCTGTGCAAACCAATCAAGGATCGTAATTGACAGTGACAATTTTATCTCTGTCTTCCATTATAGACAATTAAAATATATATTTTTTTAGTTAACGACCATGAATACTCACCTTAATTTTTAAACTGGCTTCATATTTGATACAATTATGTTGGTTTCAAAATTCATCGAATGCTTGTTAAAATATATATGTCCTAACATTGTAATGTATCAACTTTTCCTAGAAATAACCGTCGGACACGTGAAAGCTATAGTACATCTAAAATAAAAGGGGAAAGTTTACATATTAGTATTTTCCCATTGCTACTTTTGTGGCGTTATCAGATTCTCATTGGGAGTTTATTGTGTCATCGATTTTGCACTAGCTAGATTTAAATGCTAAATTTAATATGCTATAGGCCAATTTCTGTACCAAATTTGCAGACATGTGTTATTGCCACTAAAATGACCCAGGCCAAAACCACCTGCTACCGAGTTCACTCAACACTAAGCATGCAAACATAAACATAAACAATGCGATTTATAAAGCGCCTTTTACAAAAGTAGGCAAAGCGCTAAAAGAGAGAAGATAAGAAAGGAAAAGAGCTAAACAGTGGGAAAGAGGTGCGTTTTAAGGAGATTCTTGAAAGTGGTAATATTTTCTTGACCTCGGACAGTGGTGGGCAAGTCGTTTCAAAGGCGCGGCCCCGCTGTTAAAAAGGCGCGATTGCCAGCTTGTTTCTTGGTACGAGGCACTTCGAATCACGGCCCTGCACTTCTTAGATCGCCTTGATAAGAGTTCGAAGCCCTGTCGTCAACAGAGGGCAGTAAACTCGAGGTAAATAATATCCCATATCGCGCTAATGAGCTGGGCAGTAACGTAGAAAAAGCTCGTTTCTGGCGAAAATTGACAAGTAACTTGCACAAATTTCTAGATACAGTTACTTTAAGGTCGTGCGATGTATTCAAACCATTTGTTAACCATTTCTTTTTTAGGGAGCAATAATTATTTATCCTGAATATTATTGTCATGTTGATGACATCATAGTTACTCGCATTTTGTTCATTTTTAAATTTTGAAACATTTAACGCTCAAAAGTCACACAAAATCAATCGCATATATTTTTCTTTATTTCACCAGAGTGTCCTTGCCAAGATTCTAGCATCAGACCATGCGCTTTCTCAAGATACAGCCTTCTTAAGTGTTAGGTCACTTCTGTACAATTCTGATAATTTGTTTCATGCATACAAATAGCGATGCACGTTTTTGTTGTGTTTTTGATAGGTTTCATGTCCAATTTTAACGATAAAACATTATTCCCTATAGAAAAACAATATGGCAAAAGATACAACAGTTTGTAACATTCTCCATGAACTTAACCATCTATGTTTGGATTGTGATGTAATTAACGTGTGTAATGAGATTTTCTCTTTCTGAATCTGACTTGTAAAATAATATTTTTCATCACAATTTCTCATCAAATTCATACATTTCTGGGTCAAAAGTCAGGCAAAACACATTGTGGTTTTGAAATTTGGTTTAGAAATAATTGTGGGAGCACGTGTGGCCGAGTGGATAAGGCGCCCGACTTATAATCCATAGGTTGCGAGTTCGAGCCCCGCTCGTGCCAACGTGTTGTGTCCTTGGGCAAGGCACTTTATCCTCATTGCCTACTGGGGAGATGGGGTTGGGTTGGATTGGATTGGATGTTTGTGTAACCGGCACTAGAATCGTTGGTCTTAATAATAAGGGTAGGGTTTGAAATGTTAGAACTTAAGGTAATATCATTATTTACCATGTTTATTATTTTGTTCATTTTGTGTCATTCTTAATTAATGTAGGTTTTGGTTTCATATCAAATTATATTTCTATCTGTTGTGTAATTAATCGATCATGATAATCATCAAGTTAAGTTATTTTCCATCGTAATCATCATTGTCTTTAAAACTGTTTTTAATAGATCATGGTTTATCTTTAATTTGAAAAGGTCAGTCACCTCTTTTGATCATGAAAATGTAGGCATCCTTTGATTCTCAAGTTTATGAGTACTTTAAATGTTTTATGTCTTCATTGTTTATTGTATTCCATTCATAGAAGTTTTTAGAGCATTTTAGCAATTGATTCCTTTTATATGAGTGTTGTATTGTTATCTCAGTAAGTTAAGTGCTATGGTATTTATTGCCTCTTATCCAATTAATTTGTTTCTTGGAACACACTAGCTTAAGATGGTAGGTGATGTACTTATGAATTATTCATGAGAAAGTTTTATCTCTTTATCAGGTTATGTATCGTTAAGAGTAGTCATTAAGTAAATGCTTAGTTAAGGTTATTATTTATGCTGTTGCAGAGATGGTACTTAAGTTGGTTTTCAAGTGTTTTTCTAGTGAGCTTGCCCCTTAGATAATTTTATTTCACTTCCATCTTAGCGTCCAACTAGTCAACATCAACAACTTAATCTTCATATCATATTATTACTATTATTAATTGCATCCATCTTCTTCAAGAATATTGTTTCTGCGTATCATCATATTATATTATATTAAAGCCGGAGCATAACAGCGTATATATCTTCAAGTTCCCATCTGTGTGTATTTATTTTGTGTAACGGTATTGGACATTTATTATCGCCCGAGTAAGCCCCTGGATCCAAAGTTGAACAAAAAGAAAATCACCCTAAAAAATCTTCACTGTTACATTTGTATAGTTGTTTGTTTCAATGTTGCAATATTGGCGCTGATTAAGCTGCTGCCTGCAAAATTGCATTGTGTCTGTTTAGGTGTGTTTAATGTACAATTCTAGCAATTTGACCTGCGGGTCACCATTAGAGTTTGAAATAAAAACCTTCCTTTAAAAACCTTCCTTTATAACGCTAATAAAATCATTTGGGTTGATCAAGCAGTTGCTTTTTATGATTTTCAAGGCAATATGCATAAATGATGAATCTGCATGTACATAATTTTTCACTTCAGTAAGCTCGTCTTTTGACCAACGTTCATTATTGATCACGGGTTATATTGTATGCGATTGACATCAGAGAACCACATGTGTATGAGCTTGTGCATTGAATTGAATTACACAATGGTTATTCAGGTTATTGATCGCTAGATGGAAGCGAACATGATACATATTACGTAGGATTCCATGCCTGTGCGGGGATTTGAACCCTAGCGATCAGAACTATGAACACTCTGAAGTGTTAGCACCTTGCAGGGCCGTGGAATGTGACAGCAACGTCGGATCGAAGCGCATAAGATGCTTTGTGGGTCCGAGGATGAAAATAAGAAGAGATGTAATCTGGTGAGTGAGTGTGAAATGCTTTGAATGTCTGGAGAAGACTCTTGAACTGTATCATTTGGGCAACAGGCAACCAGTGGAGAGAGTGGAAAGAGGAGAGGCATGAATGCGACTCGGTTGCCTGAAGATAAGGCGGGCAGATTTATTCTGGAGGACCTGAAGATGGTTTAGGTGTTTTTTATCAATACCATTGAAGAATAAGTTACAATAATCCAGTTTGGATAAAATGAGAGTTTCGGTATCTAAGTATTTACGGATACGATTGAGATTTCGCAGCTGCCAGTTAATGGTACGAGACAAATTGGTAGTGTGATCAGTCATTGTCATGGAGTAAAAAACAACACCCAGGTTACGGATGCTAGGGGAAGATGGAATTTCCTGATTTCCAAGATGAAGGGTTAGATATTGCATGGTCTTATAGTGGTGAGCAGATGAAGCAACACAAAAACTCAGTCTTAGATTGATTGAGTTTCAATCTATTTCTGAGCATTAATGCCTGCAGATCATTAACATACTGGCTCAACTTTTAAAAATAATGCACAAGCAGCAACATACTGTTCATTATACCCAAAAAAGTTGTGAGTTTTTTTAGTAATTTGTGCAGTGTGGTTATTAATCAAATCACTTTACAATATCATACAAGAATTAAACTAAATTAATACAAATATTATTTTGGTTTTGCTCTGGTTACTTATCAAAGCCTGGAGATCTTGATTAGCCGACTTTCTGATAAGATTCCTTTGAATGTCTCAGTTCTCGATCCAAGATCCGGCAATATAATACCACAGTCCAAGTCCGGAAGACTATGTCTTAAGGTGGCTGTGTACTCTCAGACATGCATGTAGTAAAAGTGCAATAACTTTGTAATTATTTGCGCAAAACATATAAAAGTATACATTTTTATGAAGGCAAGACATCAATAAATCTTAATATAAATACAGATTTGGGGTAAAAACAACAATTTTGAAGAAAATCACAAAAAGTTACATCATAACAAAAAAACACTCTTTCCAAAATATTTTATTTTGTTTTTAGCTCAATCTTGAGGCTCCATTCCAAAAACAGTTTTTTTATTTTTTTTTTTTTTTTCCTTATTTTTTGAGATATTGACCATATAAGGCATCAAAATGAACTTTTTAACATTCAAAAACGCCTATTTGCACAAAATGATGCCCAAAATCGGAAATAGACCAAAATATAAAAAATGAGAAAACCGTTTCTTGAGTCGATCATGCTTTTTACGATGATCATATTTGCTTACCTATAGATGCTGTATTTATTGAGTTATCGTGTACCTAAATCGTCATTTTACCGAGAAAATGAACATTGAAATAATGGCCGTTGAAGTTTAAAGTGGTCACATTTTGCACTTTCATCGAATCTCACAGGAGAATGCGACAGTTTTCGTTTTTGTAACTTATATTACGTGAACATCGGGTAAATCCACAGCCCCTTGAGAAGTTTGAGCGAAATCCATTCATAACTTGATATTTAAATCGGGGGAAAGCACTTGAAAAAACCCACATTTTATCAGCTAAAACGGAGCCATTTGACCACTAGGTTTTTGTGAAATCAGTGCTTCCGTGGTGTTTCCATAAGATGCGCCGCGCATGCAGATAAGCGTCGCGTATTTGTGCGTTAACAAATTGCGCGATACGCAACGCGATGAGTTGTTGCGCGCGTGTACCTTGCTGGTACAACAAAGATTTTCTTTCCTTTTCAATTTCAAACACGAGTGGAATAGTGAAATAAAATCCTTAAAATATTGCAGTTGGAGTTTACAAATCTGGATTTTCATTCCTTGTATTTATAAAAAACATAACAAGGCACAAACATATCATAAAAACTCAATTTTGAGAAAGAAACAATGGCTAGAGTACACAGCCGCGTTAACTATCCTAAGTGTATGCTAGTGCTTTCCAAGTGGTCTTCTATGTTGACCATAAGCCCGGGGGGCACTTTCGCACTAAGGGGCATTCGGTGAGAGCAAAATGTAAAAATATGGGGTCATTGGGTGAGAGCATGATTTTTGGCATTCGGTGAGAGCAAAATGTAAAAAATATGGGGTCATTGGGTGAGAAATGACCTTTTTTTAAATGGAATCTTTGGGTGAGAGCCGAAACAGCGCAACAGAAACCTCGAAAATTGAATTTCTAGTTCTAAATGGCTTCAAATATCTTTTTTTTTAAATAAGTGACATAATCAGTGATAAATGAAAGTTGCTGTCAAAATTGAACAAGTAAGGGTCTTCGGGTGACAGAACATGTGTTCGTAAAAAATATGTGGTCTTTGGGTGACAGCGACACTGAAAAAGGGGGTCTTAACAGCCCTACAAACGAGTCACCTCCAAAGTTGGAGTGCCCCCGGACCATAAGCTCCTCTCTTGAGCAAGCTTACTGCTCCATGTGGCAGACAGATAACACAAATAACAAAATGTCACAGTTCGTTGATAGAGTTAATTCAGTCTGCCGCTTCTTTGAGTCGACAAGACAATCAAAAGAGGATTTTTTTTCGAAATGGACCATGAAAAGTCCATATTTTTTCATAAAAAATAAAAATAAAAAAAATCTAGAAATTTGCAATTTATTTTGATGCTTTAATTGAATGAGAAATTGTTGTTTAAAAAGGACAGACTTGTAATCAGGCTAAAAAGTTAGCCCATTGAGAAATGCATACTTGTTGTGAGTATGTGGTGAGTAGACTTGAACAAATCTTGATTTTACACACCACCAAATCGGGTTCGAATCAAACTCTGAACTCAGTGTTTTATTCTGAGAACCACACCAGGTTGATTTAATGGAAACAAATGGGGGTGGGGGTGGGGAGGGGGTTGTAAGGTTGATGATTAAAAAGAAGTTGATGATTAGCATGGTATACAGATAATATAATAACATTATCACTTATGAATAGCTTTATTTTGATACCAAATTTCATTTGTAGTTCCCATCAGCATTGACAAAATCATCAATATGAACATGTCGTTCAATGAGGATTTTTGCATGTATAGTGGTGTGCAACAAGAAAAACAAATCAAATAAGAATGGCGACATCCTGCTTCTGCTTCTGCTTGAGTACTTTCCAACACTCCAAGTGGAGTCAAGCGGGAAGGAATCTAGTGTGTGCGCACTAGTGAAGACTGCTTAGATGCGTTTTAGGATGTGATCTTGTATGCTTTTCTTAAATGCTAATGGGTCTGGTTGCTGAGTAAGTGTTGCTGGTAGAGAATTCCACTCTTTGATGGTTCTTGGGTAGAAGGAGTATTTGAAAACGTCCTTGTTGACTTGTAGTTCTTGGTATGAATTTGCGTGGCTTCGTTTAGTAAGACGGTGGGTTGGTTGTAGTATGTTTTGTACTGGCAGGGCCAGATGACCCTCTCTGGCTTTCTGTAGTATGGAAAGTCTATCTATCTTCCTCCTGTCAGCAAGTGTCTCCATGTCTAAGTCTTTCATTAATTTGGTAACACTTGTGCGCTTACTGTAGTCGCTCTTGATGAATCTTACTGCTCGACGCTGGATCGCTTCCAGTTGGTAAATTTGATCTTGGGTATAAGGATCCCATACAGCGGAGCAGTATTCGATGGTTGGTCTGATGAATGTCTTAAAAGCTGTGTGTTTGATGTCTTCAGTACAAGAACTGAAATTTGCCTACTGAATAGAATGCTAATGCACAAAAATTAAATGAACATCTGGGAAAAGTTAAATTATATTTTGTTTAAATTAAATGCAGGCTTTTTGCTAATCAATGGTTCGTTGGATGTGTTCGCCATCTCACGATGCGTCACAAATTACAAATAATTGACGCGTCATTTCACACGGCATGCGTATTTAGCCGATAAAACTCGGTATGCATAAAATTTCATTTTAAAAGGCTTAATCTTGTATATGTTGTTGCTACCCTATGGCGATTACAGATATGGCCATGACATGCATGCGCTCAGCTACATGCAGTTTCGGTCAAAGAAGAACGGCACTTGTTTACATTTTGAGAGCGTGCACAGCGTAAACACGGACGTGTGTTTCTGATCGGTGATTCAATCGTCTGACAATCATAACAACAGACAGCGGTAATCTGATTGGCCGATTAAGCGTCAAAATGTCGCTCATTAACAGGGCGCTTGCGTCAATCTGAGTAAGGACTGCCGTTCTTCTCTGAAACTGAGTGTGGTCAACATGCATGCATGTGTACTGTGTAAGCTTAAACAAATTTTTGTGTACTCACTTCATCAAAATTGAATTCACTATAAATCCATTATAACTTGACTTCGACGAAAACATGGAATTGAATCAGGCCTTATAGTTAAATTTATAGACCTAGCCTTTCAAGCACATGACACTGTTCACTTTCAAGTTCAACCCTTATTATTTGATAAAACCGCCACTTCGCAATAGATAGGATGTCGCCATTCTTATTTGATTTGTTTTTCTTGTTGCACACCACTATACATGCAAAAATCCTCATTGAACGACGTGTTCATATTGATGATTTTGTCAATGCTGATGGGAACTACAAATGAAATTTGGTATCAAAATAAAGCTATTCATAAGTGATAATGTTATTATATTATCTGTATACCATGCTAATCATCAACTTCTTTTAACCATCAACCTTACAACCCCCCTCCCCCCCCCACCCCCATTTTTTTCCATTAAATCAACCTGGTGTGGTTCTCAGAATAAAACACTGAGTTCAGAGTTTGATTCGAACCCGATTTGGTGGTGTGTAAAATCAAGATTTGTTCAAGTCTACTCACCACATACTCACAACAAGTATGCATTTCTCAATGGGCTAACTTTTTAGCCTGATTACAAGTCTGTCCTTTTTAAACAACAATTTCTCATTCAATTAAAGCATCAAAATAAATTGCAAATTTCTAGATTTTTTTAATTTTTTTAATTTTTTATGAAAAAATATGGACTTTTCATGGTCCATTTCGAAAAAAAATCCTCTTTATAACTATACCTACAAAAAGTCTACAAAGTCAATGATTAATTATACTCTTTAGGCACAGTGTTTAGCAATTTTGTAGGTATTTTCTAAATGACAGTTGCTACACAAAGTGTTAGTTTTGCTTTAATTTTATTTTAAACACTTTTAAAGCCAACATTGTAACATTTTCTGTTTTGTGTTTGCTATGATTTATTGAATCTATAATATACAATTAAAAGGGCATTTCGTGATCCACAGCATCATCCCCCACTTTTCTCAAAAAAAGTTGAGATTTTTATATCACTGGAAACCTCTGGCTACATAATGTTTATATGATGTACAAAAAATATCTTGCAGATAAATTCGTTTAGCAAAAATATCGTGAAATTTGAATTTCGTTCTGGTATACCAGATAGAAACTACAACACATTGTTTTAGGGAGCAGACGTGTAATACACATAATAATGCATAACTCGGAAACGTAAAATCAGAATCAATTGAAATTTTGGAAATAAGCTTTTTTCGTGGATATCTACTGCAAAATGTCATAAAAAGAGGGTACGTGCTAGGATCACGATGACAGAATGCAGATTTCATGGTTTCTGATTGATGAGTTTTCCTAATTATTCTACATTCCGATAATATCCAAACTGTGCATAGGGCTTTTCGTTGGTGTATATTTATTTATTTATTGCATATTTACCCATAGTCCAGTCAAAGTGGGTTTTGACTCACCACTAATTGCAACAGAATTTTTTTCACTGGTATGAATGTCAGAGATGTCCCCTGAACAGCATACAAAAAGTATACTAAAATATACTTGGTGGAAAGGTAGTTTTTGGCGGGAAAAGGTTATACAGGGGTCAAATTTCAAAATCGCTCCAATCATTTTAAAAACTAGACCAAATTATTCCTCTAGTCATAAGGATTCAGAAAAAATATAGTTTGCCATATGTGATGTACGGTTCTTGAGTTATAACCGAAAAGGTCAAAGGTCAAATGTTGGGTTCAACAGAGGTCAAAAAACTAAAATTGTCTGATTTTAACCAAAATGGTCTCAAATTGTTAGGCTTGCAAACATAATTCATTTAAAGAATATTTGCACTGTTTAGGTTGTTTATTACATGCGTAACATCGAAAACTATGTCGGGGTCAATAGAGTTCAATGGTCAATGACCTCTTTTACCCTGCTACCTAGGTAACGAAACATCCAAGATGTGGCAAACTATTCTTATTTTGGAGTGTTTTAAAAGGACTAACACATTGAGACCATTTTTAAGGAGATCGGAGCATTTTTTCGAAGTTGACCCACGTGGAGCCCAAAATTGCTTATAACTTGAGAATGGTACATCACAGATATGACAAACTATACTTTTTCTTAATCCTTAAGACTAGAGGAATGCTTTGGTATAGTTTTTAAAAAGATTAAAGCAATTTTGAAATTTGACCCCTGTATGACCTTTTCCCCTCAAAAACTACCTTTCCACTAAGTATATTTTAGTATATTTTGGTATGATGATCAGGGACATCTCTAAAATATATAAAAGTGACAAAAATTCTGTTGCAATTAGTGGGGAGTGACACCACTAATTTGGTTAGATTGACTGGACTACCAGGGTGGCCCGATCAGCTAAAATGCTGTTCTTACACGGGGCCCTGCATATTCTAGGTATCTGTATGGAAAAAGCATTTCTGACATAGAATTCACATCAGTGATCAATTGATATGGTTTCTTTGGTATGAAGCTGCAGCTGAAACTGAATTGAGCTGTTCTAATGTGGGTTTGCAGACTACCTTTAAACCTTACTATCACTGATATTTCTATTTGATGTGAGTTCGAATGTGTCTTTCTAGGTGAGCATTACTTTCTGACAGTACTCACACTGATATGTTTCTCTTTGGCGTGAGTTGTTCTGACGTGTCTTGAAAGACTACCACTCTGAGAAAAACACTTCTGGCAGTATACACACCGATATGGTTTCTCTTTGTTGTGAATAGCTCGAATATGGGCTGTAAGACTACAACTCTGTGTAAAATACTTCTGGCAGTATTCACACTGGTATGGTTTCTCTTTGATGTGAACAGTACGGACGTGGGCTGTAAGATTACCACTCATGGTAAACCACTTCTGACAGTATTCACACTGATATGGTTTCTCTTTGGTGTGAATAGTTCGAATATGGGTTGTTAGACTACCTTTCTGAGAAAAACATTTCTGGCAGTACTCGCACTGATACGGTTTCTCTTTGGTGTGAATAGATCGGATATGGCTTGTAAGACTCGTACTCTGAGTAAAACACTTCTGGCAGTATTCACACTGGTATGGTTTCTCTTTGGTGTGACTTCGAATGTGTCTTTCTTGTTGAGATTTATTTGCAAAGCATTTCTGACAGAATTCACACTGATAGGAGTTATCTTTCCTGTGATGAGTTCCGATGTGGATTTGAAGAGTAGCTTTATGCGCATAACAATTCTGGCAGTGCTCACACTGATATGGCTTCTCTTTGGTGTGACTTCGAATGTGGCTTTCTAGGCGAAATTTATTTATAAAGCATTTCTGACAGTATTCACACTGATATGGTTTCTCTTTGGTGTGAATATTTTTGATGTGTGTTCTAAGAGTATCACTCCGAGTAAAACACTGCTGGCAGTACTCGCACTCATGTGGTTTCTCTTTGGTGTGAGTTGCAACATGATTTTTTAGTCGAGATTTATTTACAAAGCATTTTTGACAGTGATCACACTGATATGGTTTCTCTTTGGTGTGAAAAGTTCGGATGTGGGATGTAAGATTACAACTCTGAGTAAAACATTTCTGGCAGTGCTCGCACTGATATGGTTTCTCTTTGGAGTGAGTTGGAACATGACGTTTTAGTTGAAATTTATTTACAAAGCATTTCTGACAGTGGTCACACTGATATGGTTTCTCATTGGTATGAATCCTGATGTGGGATGTAAGATTAGAACTCCAAGTAAAACACTTCTGGCAGTACTCACACTGATATGATTTATCCTTTGTATGAATCCTGATGTGGGCTGTAAGATTACTTCTCCAAGTAAAACATTTCTGGCAGTACTCGCACTGATATATTTTCTCTTTGGTGTGAGCTCGAACGTGACTTTGTAGTTGAGATTTATTCACAAAACATTTCTGACAGTACTCACACTGATATAATTTCTCCTTGATATGAATATTCCTGGTGTGGGTTGTAAGACTACTATTCTGAGTAAAACACTTCTGGCAGTACTCACACTGATATGCTTTCTTTTCGATATCACTTCTGTTCGCAGTGTTGACACGACTAGAAGCACACACCCGTTTGTGTGCGACTAAGTGGTTATTCAGGTGTCTACGCAGCCTACCATATTTTGTCAAGCTTTTCTGACAAAATAAACACCTTCCTCTACGTCTATGAGCATGCACATATTTAATAAAATGATTGCTAACATGGTTCTTCAATTTATCCAAAGAATAATGGTTCATTCCACAAAATTGACAACAAAATGGTTTCAAAATAAGCTTCATTGTTGCCTGTAGATGTTTGCAATACGTAGATTACTGAGCGAAATATAAGAGAATCAACGAATATTATGTGCGCACCTCAAATCAACCATGGAAGTCAATACTAGCAGACTGCAGAGCAAAGACAACAATCCTCATTGCCTTTTACATGGAACTTCAACCGCACAAATCTGTCAGTGGATCTGAAATGTTAAATAATTAAAATATCTTATTTATTAATTTAATTGTCACAAATCTATTAACCTGTAACATAAGATGGCTTTGACTTACAATATTTAGACAGTACCAGTCTATAATATCGAATTGATTAATTCGAATTAAACAATTCATCGAGTGACCATGGGCAGCGCCATTAGACATGTTACAAGACTACCAAGTGACAGGTGATGGACCGTACACACACAAAAGAATTGGCGCTTTTTGATTTTCACCAAGGTTACTCAAAACTTACCTAGCTAATTTATTATACAGCAGGGGTCTCTGTCTTTTTAATATGTTATGAAAACCTTAATTAAAAAAATATTTACCAACGGAAATAAAAATCCATCGATGGATAGTCTTGTTATGCTCTCATAAACTTAGAAAAAAATCTCAAAAATCCAAAATTTTGGTCTAAAAATTGGCCAAGGTTACTGCTGTCCCATTCAAAAGCACAGGAAGACCACCTACAGCGTTGAGGTCAACTTTCTAGACTTCCTGTCTACTGGCAGTAATGGCTACTACCCAGTGCTAACATCAATGAATTGTTTAATTCGAATTAATCAATTCGATATTATAGACTGAGTACGGTTAATTAATGAGATATGACATATGTGACCATCCACCACAACTGAGCCCGGATGTCTCCAGTGCCACTATTGAGATATGCTCCATTGAACTTAACAATAAACAATAGGAAACAAAGGATTTATTGACTGTTTTATTGATTTTTCAATACTTAAATGTCAAGTACTACATAGACATGATATACACCATTTTAAAGCTACTAGTAATTTCAAGCAGAATATTTTGGTTGAATATCTCAAAAATGATGATTGGTGGATGGTCACATATACACTTGCTCTTTATTTTACATGTATATGGAATGTGAATTTCCTTTTATGTAATTTTATTACAACGGCAACAAGCAATCACAGTCCATTTAATAAATATTGATGTTTTATTTTAATGAGTTAGGGACCATTCACAAACACTTGTTAGGGGGGCCTGATGCAAAAAGGGGGGCCCTGAAAATTTTTGACCCTCCTAAGGGGGGCCCTGAAAAAATGACCACAAATTTTCCTGGAAAAATTAAGTTTATCATGCTTTTCTATGGGGTTGACCCATAATTTTCATGTCAAAAAGGGGAGGGCCGTGAAATTTTTTAGGTCTGTAAAGGGGAGGGGGCCAAAAAAAATTTTGCGATGAAATTTGTTTGCATTTTGCATCAGGCCGACCCCCCTTACAAGTGTTTGTGAACGGACCCTTATGTTGCAAAACATAAAAAAACAATAAGAAATATGAGTATTTAGGACAATTCAGTTTTTGGAAGTCTAGTGTTTAGAAACTCAAATACAAGGGATTAAGTGAGTCGGTCTGTAATTTGACTTCATTGTTATGTTTGGCGTATGATACATCGTATTTCAATAGGAGTCAGTGGTAATACCCGGTGGTAATAATGGGTGCTGTCAATCACACTCATGTCTGTCAATATAGGCTAGGCTGGATTATATGGAACACCTGTGGTCAAGTGCCCCTCTTTCTCATGTCTCTCATCGCAACTATTAGATTTTACTAGGCAGGTATATAGACTACAACAGGTCCTCATGCAAATTTGATGTCAAACTGGTCCATATTAATGTGACTCTTAAAGAAAAACGACCGGTCTTCTTTCTCTTTCTGTCTCTCTCTCTCAGTTCAGTCAGTGTTCCTGGCCTTTTTTGTCTTAATGTTTCTTTTTTCATCTTTTGAACTACAAGGCTCGATGGCTGAAAATAACTAGCCTTCTAGGAATTTCCATTCAGAGCATATTTCCAAAATGTTAAAGTCCACAAACACGTATGTTTCTGATTGACCTGTTCGATGTTGTGATGCTATAGGTATTATAATTTCAGTTGGATGCACCATTACAAAGCAAACAGTGGATGGATGCACAGTAGCGATACTGTGTGAGGCCTTTGATTCCCAAATGAGTACAATAGTCTGCATATTGTTAACCAGCATTGCTGTGGCAAATATAATGGATTGTTGATGGTACAACGCATATAAATGTCAAACTTGTCAAGGTAATTGTGATTGTATCATACAAGTAATGAGAAACATGTGGTTATAGACTTAATAAGCTTTAAAATGAGATAAAAAACCAGCATCATATCATCTTACGGGAAGGGGTATGAACGTTTGGACAGTATTTATTGTGGGACATTAGAGCACATCAGACATATCGAATCACATTCTGAATATGGCGAATGTCCTTCTGATATCAAATAATTGTGATTTTTTGAAATTCGCAATGTAATACACATTTTATGGCAAATCATTAAAAATTGATATATTTAACAGTACTTGAAGTAAACTTTATAAATCTGATGATTTATACTTAAAGTGTATGTAGGTGGGTAAAAGCCGACAATCAATTGAAAATTTTGACCTTTTGTATTGGGGCCAGAGCCAAAATTCCTGTTTGTGGCGGGACGGAATTTTGATAGGCCTTTTAAATTGTAGCTCTGTGACTGTTTATTTTATGGATTCTTTATGTTCTTAATATAAACAAGTAAGTTACAGACTATATTCACACACAAGAAAAATAGTCCAAAGAATCAACATGTTGCCACGGTAACACAAATTCATTGATGTGGCGGGACGGAATGATAAACTTCATGTATTTGTGAACACAGTACATTTGTTGAATTTTTATCAAAAGTACTGGAATAAAACATTTGTTTCTAACATTGGTATTAACTTCAACTATCCTTCTTTTGTTTTGGAAGGAATTATAAAATTTACCCCCCCTCTTTATAGTACGTTCATCAATTTTTAAAAATCATGTCAATGTGGCGGGACGGAATGTGGCGGGACGGAATTTTGTCCACCATGTCAAAATCAAGAAAAAAAGCAATTGATTCACTTTAAAACTGACAAAATTGTCTTTTCTTTCACTTCCAATAAAAAATTATTGCAAAATATTGACTGAGAAAGAAATTTTCATCCTTCCTGAACTTAAAAAATCATCTCAAAATGTGGCGGGCCATGTTTTACACCATAGACCCTGAAAATAGAATTATTGCTGGCATCCTACCACAAAAGGCCTGAAATAAAAGAAGTTAAAATGGCAAAGTTGATGAATTCAATTTTTTTGTACTCAGGAATGTTTATTACCATAATAGTTGATATTTTGGAAAGTTTTGACTAAAAAAAATTTTTTCTTCCCTTCCGGAACGTAAAAAAATCACCTCCAAATGTGGCGGGACGGAATTTTACACATATTTTAATTTATTTCTTTATTTTTGCAAAGTCCACTGAAATTTTTTTTCAGTGCTGAAATTGTCTATACAGAAGACCATTATAATACCATAAACAAAAAAAACCCATATTTTTTAAATATGTAGTAACATCAAATTTAACAATTCCGTCCCGCCACACCGAGAGGGCGCTACGTGTGTATTTTATTGCTTGCATTCCGAAATTGACGGGCAAATTTTACTTTTTTTTTGCTGATTCATAATCTTTGGTTAGTAGCCTATTAAACCAGAGGAGAAATTCACTCCTGTGACAATTTCTAAATTTTAGGTTGAGTGATGACCATTTTTGGCTCTGGCCCATTGAAGATATGGCTTTTTTCCCCAAAAAACACCAAAACAAAAATAGGTCTTTTGGGGGAAAAAAATCCATATCTTCAAGATAAGGTCAAAATTTTCAATTGATCATCAGCTTTTCCTCCCAGCTACATACTTTAAGAATATATCATTAGATTTATAAAATTGATTTCGAGGACTGTTATATATCAAAAATGTGAAAAATATCAAATTTTAATAATTTGTCATAAAATTTGTATTATATCGTGAATTTCAAAAAATGAAAATTATTTCATATCAGAAAGACATGCTTCATATTCAGAATGCAATTCGATACATCTGAGGTGCTCTCATGTCCCACAAAAATACTGTCAAAACGCCATAAACGCTCATTCTAGATCCCTTAATACTTGCCTACAGTACTAAAAAATGCAAAATCTACTTGTGTCATCCAGTATATAGATTTGTTTTAAAACAGGTTTACATGTTCTAGACTCTTATGTATCAGATCAAAAGAAATCATGACCATGTTTGAAGTTGTATGACATTGGGACTTGCTGGTGTTGCCATTTATTCTATATGAACACATATTTCTGACTTGGACATGTTTAATTTTTACTTTACTTTTTGATAAGAGTTTTCAAGTCTTTTAATAAGATACCTACTTATTGTACAGCAATTCTGACAATACTTACAGTAGTATATAGGCCTGTAGAGACGTCGCCACTTCCGGTAACGGGTTAAAAGTCAGGTCAAAGGTCAAACCAGGTCAAAGGTCACTTCCGGATCATGGGTCATGAGGTCAACCGGAAGTGTTCAAAAGTCAACCGGAAGTGCCGCCATTTTGAAAAGGTCAACCGGAAATGTCACGAGAGCGCACCACCAATGATTGCGCCATTGGATAACACAGGAAATACGACGTTTGGATGGCGTTTTGTCACTGCAAAAACGTAATATAGATAAAAAGTTTGGTATCAAATTAAAGCTTATCACGTGTAATATATTATTCTTTCAACAGAATATATTGGTGACCATCTACTTTTTTTTTTTTTTTTCCGCAAAGAAAAAAGGTGCAAATTTAACCCTAAAAAATCACTCAATTTTTGAAACCGGACGTTCAGTTCAGTTCAGTTCAAATTCGCGCCAAAACTTCACCTCTGAAATAAAATATTGGGATTTTTTCTCAGATTCTTTCATGCAGACACTTGTCGGAAGCAAATGAGCTGAAAACGAGCGAATTTTGACAATATCTATAGAAAATAAAGTGATAAATCATTAATATTCAGATATGCTAATTAGCCACGCCCCCATCATTAATATTCATATATGCATGAGCTAGCTCGCGAATATACATGAGCTCATGCATATATGAATATTAATGATGGGGGCGTGGCTAATTAGCATATCTGAATATTAATGATGAGGCATTTCCGGTTGACCTTTTCAAAATGGCGCTATATCCGGTTGACCTTTGACCCGGACAGGACCTTGTGACCTTTGATGAGTAAGTGAGCAGTGAAATGAGCGAATGAGCGGCGAAATGAGCGAATGAGCAGCGAAATGAGCAAATGAGCAGGGAAATGAGCAAATGAGAAGGGAAATGAGTCAATGAGCAGTAAAATGAGCAAATGAGCAGTGAAATGAGCAAATGAGCAGCGAAATGAGTCAATGAGCAGGTTATAAAAATGCCTGTTTCACCCCGTTCTTGTCATTTGGAGATCAGCTCTCGAGGAGTTGACGCATGGCTCCTATTTCAGCGTTCAAAACCCACCCTTGTCACGCGCGGCGACAAGCGTTTCGTTCCATCATTCAACTTGAGGAGACACATGAAAGCGATGCACGGCGAAGAGGAGGAACGCCCGAGACGGACGATTCGAACCCGAAATTTCGGAGCCGGATGATTCCGAGCGGGAAGCGCGGCATCAGGAGAAGATAGCGGCGTGGAGTTGGAGGATAATGCCACGTATCGAGAATGGCTTAAACGGGCCCGAGTAGCTACTCGCGAGATGAGGGCCCAAAAATACGAAAAGTACGTCAACGAAGGTATGCCTGCAGACCTGGCTGAAGAAAAGGCCAATATGAAAACCGCATGGGCCGTTAAACGCGATTTTTTTGACAGCTACGGGACATTTTTGGCACATAACGTCCATTTGAAATATGACGAAACTCATCAGGATATCGTGATCGATCTCGAAGAGAAGACGGATAAAGGCATGGACGTAGGCAAGGCGGTAAAAATAACGTTGGTTAAACATCGATCTCAATTCGCCGGGCTTTTCCACAGGCCGAAGAGGATGTCGAGATGGAAAGCGATGACTAAAGCGCGTTAATCGACCGCACTTTTCTGGAAGTTACTAATAAAAATTTAAAAAGAAGATAGAATCTTACGTTTGTTTATTTCATTTACGTGCTCATGGAGTCATTTCCATGCTCATTTTCCTGCTCATTTGCACATTTCGCTGCTCATTGCACTGTTCATTTGCTCATTTCCTTGCTCATAGTGCTCATTTCGCTGCTCCTTTGCTCATTCCACCGCTCATTTGCTCATTTTACTGCTCATTTGCTCATTTTACTGCTCATTTATTCATTTCATTGCTCATTTGCTCATTTCACTGCTCATTTGCTCCTTTCTCTGCTCATTTGCTCATTTTACTGCTCATTTCACCGACCATTTACTCATTTCACCGAAATTGACGCGTTTGATGCAATTGGCGCATTTGAGGAGAGGTCACGTAGGGGTCAAAGATACCCCCATCCCCGTGAGGATCATTTTGGGCCAAAGTTCACTTCCGGGTCAAAGTTCACTTTTTGAAAAAAAAAGGTAAATTTTTTTTTTTTCGAAAAATTTTTTTGAATTTTTTTTCAAAATTTTTTTTTTCGACATTTTTTTTCGAAAATTTTTTGAAATTTTTTTCAAAATTTTTCAAATTTTTTTTCGACATTTTTTTTTTAGTATATTTTCAAAATGGCGGTATTTCCGGTTAACCTTTGACCACTTCGGTTGACCTTTTCAAAATGGCGGCACTTCCGGTTGACTTTTGAAGACTTCCGGTTGACCTCATGACCCATGATCCGGAAGTGACCTTTGACCTGGTTTGACCTTTGACCTGGTTTGACCCGTTACCGGAAGTGGCGACGTCTCTACAGGCCTATATACTACTACTTACGTTGGGGATAGGGTTTCTCTTTGGTGTGAGTTCATATACCTTTCCAGGTGACATTTATACTGCATTTATATGTACGTGTGGAAAAAAAACATTTCTGACACAGTATTCACAGCAGTTTGTTTCTGGTTCGAGTATTTCTGATATGGGTTTGAAGACTACCTCTATACCCAGCGTTCGAAATAGGGTCGGTCAGCCGGCCATTGGCCTGTAACTTTTTGACCTGGTCGGTAACTTTTCTGACTGGCATCTAGTTGCCGGTCGGGTTGGCCGGTAACTTTTTAAGGTTAAGCCCGGCTGGCCTGTAACTTTTTGAGGCATATTTCGAACACTGTCTATACCTTCTAGCAGTATTAACACTGATATTTCTATTTGGCGTGAGTTTGAATGTGTCTTTCTAGGTGAGCATTATTTAAAAATCATTTCTGTACTCACACTATTATGGTTTCTCTTTGGTGTGAGTTGTTCTGACGTGTCTTGAAAGACTACCACTCTGTGAAAAACACTTTTGGCAGTATTCACACCGATATGGTTTCTCTTTGGTGTGAATAGCTCGAATATGGGTTGTAAGACTACCTTTCCGAGAAAAACACATCTGGCAGAACTCACACTGATATGGTTTCTCTTTGGTGTGAATAGATTGGATATGGGTTGTCAGACCTCCACTTTGAGCAAAACGCTTCTGGCAATATTCACACTGGTATGGTTTCTCTTTGGTATGACTTCGAATGTGTGTTTCTAGTTGATATTTATTTACAAAGCATTTATGACAGAATTCACACTGATATGAGTTATCTTTCCTGTGATGAGTTCCAATGTGGATTTTAAGAGTAGTTTTATGCGCATAACAATTCTGGCAGTACTCACACTGATATGGTTTCTCTTTGGTGTGACTTCGAATGTGGCTTTCTAGGTGAAATTTAATTACAAAGCCTTTTTGACAGTACTCACACTGATATGGTTTCTCATTGGTGTGAATATTCCTGATATGGGCTGTAAGATTACCACTCCGAGTAAAATACTTCTTGCAGTGCTCGCACTGATATGGTTTCTCTTTGGTGTGAGTTGGAACATGTTTTTTTAGATGAGATTTAATTACAAAGCATTTCTGACAGTACTCACACTGATATGGTTTCTCTTTGGTGTGAATAGTTCGGATGTGGGATGTAAGACTACAACGCCAAGTAAAACACTTCCGGCAGTGCTCACACTGATATGGTTTCTCTTTGGTGTGAGTTCGAACGTGACTTTTTAGTTGAGATTTATTTACAAAGCATTTCTGACAGTGATCACACTGAAATGGTTTCTCTTTGGTGTGAATAGCTCGTATGTGGGTTGTAAGACTACCACTCCAACTAAAATACTTCTGGCAGTATTCACACTGGTATGGTTTTACTTTGGCGTGTATAGTTCGGATGTGGGCTCCAAGATTACCACGCTGACTATACCACTTCTGGCAGTATTCGCACTGATACGGTTTCTCTTTGGTGTGAGTTCGAATGTGCCTTTCTAGGAGAGATTTAATCACAAAGCATTTCGGACAGTACTCACACCGATATGGCTTCTTTTTGATGTCACTTCTGCTCTCAGTGTGGACACCACTAGAAGTACACACCCGCTTGTGTGTGACTAAATGGTAATTCAGGTGTCTACGCAGCCTACCATATTTTGTCGCACTTTTTTGACAAAAACACTTTTTTCTACGTCTATGAGCATGCACATATTTAACTAGATGACTGCTAACATGGCTCTTCAATTTATCCAAAGAATAATGGTTCATTCCACAAAATGTACAACGAAATGGTTTCAAAAGTTTCATTGTTGCCTGTAGATGTTTGCAATATGTATATTACTGAGCGAACATAAAAGAATCAAATATTGTGTGCGCACCTCAAATCAACAATGGAAGTCAATACTAGCAGACTGCAGATCACAAGAAAACAATCCTCACTGCCTTTTGTACTATTGCTGACATGGAACTTGCCTTCTGTATCAGCCCCAGTGGAACTTGTAGTCTCAACAGCACGAATGTATATCAGTGGATCCAATCTGAAATGTTAAAACAATTTCAAATATGAAAGTAAATTAAATTAAACGTCAACACTACATGTTTATTTTCCCTTACAGGGAGCGCTTTTAAGGAACTTCCTCATCATCAGCCGATGTTCTTTGATCTGATGTATTTCTTGGAAACGGCTAGAGACCAACCTGATGATCAGCTTGGTGACATCATACTCGATGACGTCACTGAAGTCGGAAAAACCCTGTCCCTGGTGCCGCTGGGTTTGATCATACCCACACAGGATCTAGTTCCAATCCCGTATCTCGGTTATGTCAAGGTCCTTGCTTCTTGATTTGAGCTTCCAGGACCTTCCTGGGAAAGTTTTTTTTGTTTCTTTCTCCAGTACTTTAATTTACTTTCATTTTATAATTACCACTTTGTATGAATCTGCAATTCTATAATTTAAAATGTCCTACTAGTATATTTACTGAATTTTCACAAATTATAATAACCTGCAGCTTTAATTACAATGTTTAGGAAGTATGGTTTATTCATGAGATATGACATGCATGTCTGATAAATCAAGGAGAACAGTTTGCTCACAAAACAAGATGAGCCACTGGGGAGTCCCAGTAAGGCCACAAACAATTGAATACCTGCATGAGTTGGAGAAGCTCGCCCAACGACATCCACCATTTTGGCCAAATTGAATATCCCGGGTTGATTATGTATTGCTAACAGACTGTACTTCCAAAGGTGTGAAAGAGGGGGCCAAATTCACACTCTATTATGTAGTCTTTTCAAGGGTACTCAACCATGACATCCATCTCCCATGGCGCCATTAATGATAAGACAGACTCCAGTTTTAGCTACGCACCACCTCCGTCAGTACGATTTCCACTGACTTCAAGATTAATAGATTAAAGTGTTGATGCTTATTCTTGGACTCATATTGATGTAAGTAATATCAGGGTTGTACGTATAGCTCATTTTTGGTCCCAACAGCGGAAATTACGATCATCAAAATGTTGATCGTAATAGAAGCAATCAAATGCAGCGATCAAAAGTAGCAATCATTTAATGCGATCGTTTTAATTATCGCATTACACAAAATTATGATCAATATTTGTGATCAAAAGAACGATCATAGTTAATGGTCGCATATTCGCGATCAAAATTACGATCAAAATTGCGACCAAAATTACGATCAAAATTGCGATCAAAATAATGATCGCTGGGGTACCACATGTTATCAAATTTACGATGATAAAAGCAACAAATTTGATCGCAATTATGGTTGCAAAAATGATCGCAATTTTGATCGTAATTATGATCGCCTCAGCATGGTCGTTCTTTTCATAGTGGTTAACAGGTTTTGATTATCTTTTTTTGCTAATCATAACAAATTCCATGCTTCTATTTGTGTATTGAACTGCCACTTTTCCGAGATATCTTTAACACTTTGGCTAAACAAATTTTCTTGGTGGAACAAGGGCCTTAACTCCAGCACGAACAAAGACCTCGGGTGTTGCCATGGTAACGGAATATTTCGGATCACATGGATGTGTAAATGCAGGTTCCAGTATATTAAAGGTCCCCTGACGATTGAAAGGTTCTACCTGGAAAATAATATTCAGTTTTTTTTTTTTTCTCAAAAACATTTTTGGTTGGAAATGTCACGAGAGCGCACCACCAATGATTGCGCCATTGGATAACACAGGGAAATACGCACGTTTGGATGGCGTTTTGTCACTGCAAAAACGTAATATAGATAAAAAGTTTGGTATCAAATTAAAGCTTATCACGTGTAGAATATTATTCTTTCAACAGAATATATTGGTGACCATCTACTTTTTTTGCTATTTGGCCGCAAAGAAAAAAGGTGCAAATTTAACCCTAAAAAATCACTCAATTTTTGAAACCGGACGTTCAGTTCAGTTCAGTTCAAATTCGCGCCAAAACTTCACCTCTGAAATAAAATATTGGGATTTTTTCTCAGATTCTTTCATGCAGACACTTGTCGGAAGCAAATGAGCTGAAAACGAGCGAATTTTGACAATATCTATAGAAAATAAAGTGATAAATCATTAATATTCAGATATGCTAATTAGCCACGCCCCATCATTAATATTCATATATGCATGAGCTAGCTCGCGAATATACATGAGCTCATGCATATATGAATATTAATGATGGGGGCGTGGCTAAATAGCATATCTGAATATTAATGAGGCATTTCAGTTGACCTTTTCAAAATGGCGCTATATCCGGTTGACCTTTGACCCGGACAGGACCTTGTGACCTTTGATGAGTAAGTGAGCAGTGAAATGAGCGAATGAGCGGCGAAATGAGCGAATGAGCAGCGAAATGAGCAAATGAGCAGGGAAATGAGCAAATGAGAAGGGAAATGAGTCAATGAGCAGTAAAATGAGCAAATGAGCAGTGAAATGAGCAAATGAGCAGCGAAATGAGTCAATGAGCAGGTTATAAAATGCCTGTTTCACCCGTTCTTGTCATTTGGAGATCAGCTCTCGAGGAGTTGACGCATGGCTCCTATTTCAGCGTTCAAAACCCACCCTTGTCACGCGTGCGACAAACGTTTCGTTCCATCATTCAACTTGAGGAGACACATGAAAACGATGCACGGCGAAGAGGAGGAACGCCCGAGACGGACGATTCGAACCCGAAATTTCGGAGCCGGATGATTCCGAAGCGGGAAGCGCGGCATCAGGAGAAGATAGCGGCGTGGAGTTGGAGGATAATGCCCGTGATCGAGAATGGCTTAAGCGGGCCCGGTAGCTACTCGCGAGATGAGGGCCCAAAAATACGAAAAGTACGTCAACGAAGGTATGGCTGCAGACCTGGCTGAAGAAAAGGCCAATATGAAAACCGCATGGGCCGTTAAACGCGATTTTTTTGACAGCTACGGGACATTTTTGGCACATAACGTCCATTTGAAATATGACGAAACTCATCAGGATATCGTGATCGATCTCAAAGAGAAGACGGATAAAGGCATGGACGTAGGCAAGGCGGTAAAAATAACGTTGGTTAAACATCGATCTCAATTCGCCGGGCTTTTCCAACAGGCCGAAGAGGATGTCGAGATGGAAAGCGATGACTAAAGCGCGTTAATCGACCGCACTTTTCTGGAAGTTACTAATAAAAATTTAAAAAGAAGATAGAATCTTACGTTTGTTTATTTCATTTTACGTGCTCATGGAGTCATTTCCATGCTCATTTTCCTGCTCATTTGCACATTTCGCTGCTCATTGCACTGTTCATTTGCTCATTTCCTTGCTCATAGTGCTCATTTCGCTGCTCCTTTGCTCATTCCACCGCTCATTTGCTCATTTTACTGCTCATTTGCTCATTTTACTGCTCATTTATTCATTTCATTGCTCATTTGCTCATTTCACTGCTCATTTGCTCCTTTCTCTGCTCATTTGCTCATTTTACTGCTCATTTCACCGACCATTTACTCATTTCACCGAAATTGACGCGTTTGATGCAATTGGCGCATTTGAGGAGAGGTCACGTAGGGGTCAATTATACCCCCATCCCCGTGAGGATCATTTTGGGCCAAAGTTCACTTCCGGGTCAAAGTTCACTTTTGAAAAAAAAAAAAGGTAAATTTTTTTTTTTGCGAAAAATTTTTTGAATTTTTTTCAAAATTTTTTTTTTTTCGACATTTTTTTTTCGAAAATTTTTTGAAATTTTTTTCAAAATTTTTCAAATTTTTTTTCGACATTTTTTTTTTAGTATATTTTCAAAATGGCGGTATTTCCGGTTAACCTTTGATCACTTCCGGTTGACCTTTTCAAAATGGCGGCACTTCCGGTTGATTTTTGAAGACTTCCGGTTGACCTCATGACCCATGATCCGGAAGTGACCTTTGACCTGGTTTGACCTTTGACCTGGTTTGACCCGTTACCGGAAGTGGCGACGTCTCTACAGGCCTATATACTACTACTTACGTTGGGGATAGGGTTTCTCTTTGGTGTGAGTTCATATACCTTTCCAGGTGACATTTATACTGCATTTATATGTACGTGTGGAAAAAAAACATTTCTGACACAGTATTCACAGCAGTTTGTTTCTGGTTCGAGTATTTCTGATATGGGTTTGAAGACTACCTCTATACCCAGCGTTCGCAATAGGGTCGGTCAGCCGGCCATTGGCCTGTAACTTTTTGACCTGGTCGGTAACTTTTCTGACTGGCATCTAGTTGCCGGTCGGGTTGGTGTAACTTTTAAGGTTAAGCCCGGCTGGCCTGTAACTTTTGAGGCATATTTCGAACACTGTCTATACCTTCTAGCAGTATTAACACTGATATTTCTATTTGGCGTGAGTTTGAATGTGTCTTTCTAGGTGAGCATTATTTAAAATCATTTCTGTACTCACACTATTATGGTTTCTCTTTGGTGTGAGTTGTTCTGACGTGTCTTGAAAGACTACCACTCTGTGAAAAACACTTTTGGCAGTATTCACACCGATATGGTTTCTCTTTGGTGTGAATAGCTCGAATATGGGTTGTAAGACTACCTTTCCGAGAAAAACACATCTGGCAGAACTCACACTGATATGGTTTCTCTTTGGTGTGAATAGATTGGATATGGGTTGTCAGACCTCCACTTTGAGCAAAACGCTTCTGGCAATATTCACACTGGTATGGTTTCTCTTTGGTATGACTTCGAATGTGTGTTTCTAGTTGATATTTATTTACAAAGCATTTATGACAGAATTCACACTGATATGAGTTATCTTTCCTGTGATGAGTTCCAATGTGGATTTTAAGAGTAGTTTTATCGCATAACAATTCTGGCAGTACTCACACTGATATGGTTTCTCTTTGGTGTGACTTCGAATGTGGCTTTCTAGGTGAAATTTAATTACAAAGCCTTTTTGACAGTACTCACACTGATATGGTTTCTCATTGGTGTGAATATTCCTGATATGGGCTGTAAGATTACCACTCCGAGTAAAATACTTCTTGCAGTGCTCGCACTGATATGGTTTCTCTTTGGTGTGAGTTGGAACATGTTTTTTTAGATGAGATTTAATTACAAAGCATTTCTGACAGTACTCACACTGATATGGTTTCTCTTTGGTGTGAATAGTTCGGATGTGGGATGTAAGACTACAACGCCAAGTAAAACACTTCCGGCAGTGCTCACACTGATATGGTTTCTCTTTGGTGTGAGTTCGAACGTGACTTTTTAGTTGAGATTTATTTACAAAGCATTTCTGACAGTGATCACACTGAAATGGTTTCTCTTTGGTGTGAATAGCTCGTATGTGGGTTGTAAGACTACCACTCCAACTAAAATACTTCTGGCAGTATTCACACTGGTATGGTTTTACTTTGGCGTGTATAGTTCGGATGTGGGCTCCAAGATTACCACGCTGACTATACCACTTCTGGCAGTATTCGCACTGATACGGTTTCTCTTTGGTGTGAGTTCGAATGTGCCTTTCTAGGAGAGATTTAATCACAAAGCATTTCGGACAGTACTCACACCGATATGGCTTCTTTTTGATGTCACTTCTGCTCTCAGTGTGGACACCACTAGAAGTACACACCCGCTTGTGTGTGACTAAATGGTAATTCAGGTGTCTCGAGCCTACCATATTTTGTCGCACTTTTTGACAAAAACACTTTTTCTACGTCTATGAGCATGCACATATTTAACTAGATGACTGCTAACATGGCTCTTCAATTTATCCAAAGAATAATGGTTCATTCCACAAAATGTACAACGAAATGGTTTCAAAAGTTTCATTGTTGCCTGTAGATGTTTGCAATATGTATATTACTGAGCGAACATAAAAGAATCAAATATTGTGTGCGCACCTCAAATCAACAATGGAAGTCAATACTAGCAGACTGCAGATCACAAGAAAACAATCCTCACTGCCTTTTGTACTATTGCTGACATGGAACTTGCCTTCTGTATCAGCCCCAGTGGAACTTGTAGTCTCAACAGCACGAATGTATATCAGTGGATCCAATCTGAAATGTTAAAACAATTTCAAATATGAAAGTAAATTAAATTAAACGTCAACACTACATGTTTATTTTCCCTTACAGGGAGCGCTTTTAAGGAACTTCCTCATCATCAGCCGATGTTCTTTGATCTGATGTATTTCTTGGAAACGGCTAGAGACCAACCTGATGATCAGCTTGGTGACATCATACTCGATGACGTCACTGAAGTCGGAAAAACCCTGTCCCTGGTGCCGCTGGGTTTGATCATACCCACACAGGATCTAGTTCCAATCCCGTATCTCGGTTATGTCAAGGTCCTTGCTTCTTGATTTGAGCTTCCAGGACCTTCCTGGGAAAGTTTTTTGTTTCTTTCTCCAGTACTTTAATTTACTTTCATTTTATAATTACCACTTTGTATGAATCTGCAATTCTATAATTTAAAATGTCCTACTAGTATATTTACTGAATTTTCACAAATTATAATAACCTGCAGCTTTAATTACAATGTTTAGGAAGTATGGTTTATTCATGAGATATGACATGCATGTCTGATAAATCAAGGAGAACAGTTTGCTCACAAAACAAGATGAGCCACTGGGGAGTCCCAGTAAGGCCACAAACAATTGAATACCTGCATGAGTTGGAGAAGCTCGGCCCAACGACATCCACCATTTTGGCCAAATTGAATATCCCGGGTTGATTATGTATTGCTAACAGACTGTACTTCCAAAGGTGTGAAAGAGGGGGCCAAATTCACACTCTATTATGTAGTCTTTTCAAGGGTACTCAACCATGACATCCATCTCCCATGGCGCCATTAATGATAAGACAGACTCCAGTTTTAGCTACGCACCACCTCCGTCAGTACGATTTCCACTGACTTCAAGATTAATAGATTAAAGTGTTGATGCTTATTCTTGGACTCATATTGATGTAAGTAATATCAGGGTTGTACGTATAGCTCATTTTTGGTCCCAACAGCGGGAAATTACGATCATCAAAATGTTGATCGCAATAGAAGCAATCAAATGCAGCGATCAAAAGTAGCAATCATTTAATGCGATCGTTTTAATTATCGCATTACACAAAATTATGATCAATATTTGTGATCAAAAGAACGATCATAGTTAATGGTCGCATATTCGCGATCAAAATTACGATCAAAATTGCGACCAAAATTACGATCAAAATTGCGATCAAAATAATGATCGCTGGGGTACCACATGTTATCAAATTTACGATGATAAAAGCAACAAATTTGATCGCAATTATGGTTGCAAAAAAAATGATCGCAATTTTGATCGTAATTATGATCGCCTCAGCATGGTCGTTCTTTTCATAGTGGTTAACAGGTTTTGATTATCTTTTTTTGCTAATCATAACAAATTCCATGCTTCTATTTGTGTATTGAACTGCCACTTTTCCGAGATATCTTTAACACTTTGGCTAAACAAATTTTCTTGGTGGAACAAGGGCCTTAACTCCAGCACGAACAAAGACCTCGGGTGTTGCCATGGTAACGGAATATTTCGGATCACATGGATGTGTAAATGCAGGTTCCAGTATATTAAAGGTCCCCTGACGATTGAAAGGTTCTACCTGGAAAATAATATTCAGTTTTTTTTTTTTTTCAAAAACATTTTTGGTTGAGTTGGACCCTTCTTCCACTCGGGTATTCAATTGTTTGATTGGCGTAACTCAACCTACCCTTACTATACTTTCGATCCTGGATATGTTTATTCATTTTGAGTGACAAAAGGAAAAAGTCTGTTTTGTTACACATTGAACACTTGCTCTATAAGCATGCAAGCTTGGACACTTTTCACATTATATATTGTACATATTTGTGTGATGGCCATGTATATGTATGATGCTATACCGTAAAACCTCATTTAACCTCGTCTACAAGCATATAGAGTGTTTCTGATGAAAGCTAAATTAATCAAGGCACCATTATAGAGTTTGAGCAAATAAAAACAGATCCAAGGAAACAAGTATTATTGTAAGACCAATCTATTGTATTGGCATATTCACGCTTGTTTCATATTAATTGAGCTTTCATTAAAAATGCTATACATGCTTGTAGACAAGGTTTTACGGTATTTGTTTTATATGGAATATGAATTTCCTTTAATGGAATTTTTAGTACTTAGCAATAACCAATCACAGTCCATTTGATAAATATTGACAGTTTTATGTAATGACTTAGGGCGTGTTCACATTACACAATGTGGGTTCGTACCTAGGTAGTGAAGTGGTGTCGATCCACATCGAATCCACATTGAGTCGCGTTCCCACTAGCAAGCTAATCTACATCGAAAGTGGGTTATGACGTAAGTGGAGCGAATCCACATACCCGGATGTTACATGTAGAACGACTCCCCGGGGGGGTCACTCCCATTGTAGCCTGTACACCATCCGCGATAATCAACTTTTGAAAAGCACCCTAAACAAGGATTTAACCTTTGGCTAAAACGACACCCTAAACAGGGATTTCATTCCTAACATCAAATTTCATACCCTAAATTTCATTTCCGCGTATTTAGAAATTGCAATTTTGCTACCCTTTTTTTCCAATTTTTCATGTTTTTGACACCCTAAACGCGACACGCATGGATCGTGCCTACCCACGAAAAACGACCCTTTTACGCGTTTTCATTATCGCGGATGGTGTACAGGCCACAATGGGAGTGACCCCCGGACGACTCACATGTAGTACCACGCAGCATAGATACCAAATTTCAGTAAAGCCATCACCTCAGAAGCGATTTATAGACCTTTTTCTGATGATGTCACCTATCGATATTGGGGTCTGAGATGTAAACAAACAACACGTGCGTTTCTCACGTGTCCACGGTGTAAAAATACCAAATACAGCGTATTTTCTCCTCTGTTTTGTCATATTTCACTTTAGCTTCCATAAAATAATTGTTTAAACGGGAACTGTATACTAGTTACCTTTGTTCCAGTTTGTTTTGATGCCATAAAATACAAAAGATATATACGGAAAAACAGCGATGCTATTTAAAATTCAATCTTTATTTTGTTTCACAATTTTGTTTACTTTTTACACCGTGAAGAACTACACGCGTACTGCGAGCTGGCAATTCCGCGCAGGACGCCTAACGTGGCGCAAAGTTGATCGCGCGCGCCGGCGCCGTAATTGCGTTTGGGTGCGGATGACACGAATGCTGGACCCCTATATCGATTGATCGGTGACGTCTTCAGTTCGTTTTGTTCCATTGACGTTCACCATTTCGGCCCGTACGACCATAGCCACTTCCGGTATATGTGGATCGACTCCACATTATCGTGTTCACATTACGAAATTTAACCCACCTCCTAGGGTCGAAACTACCTCAACCAGGTAGTTTCGATCCACATTGTTGATGTAGGGTCGAATCCACTTACTTTGTGTTCACACTACACTGGGAAGTGGTTTCGATGTAGGGTCGACTCCACGTCCCTACATCAAAAGTGCCTGATGTGATCACGCCCTTACATGTATATTGCAAAACATAAAAACATATCCAAGAAGAATAAGTGACCGTTCACAAACACTTGTAAGGCTGGGCCTGATGCAAAAAGGGGGCCCTGAAAATTCTGACCCTCCTAAGGGGGGCCCTGAAAAAAATGACCACAAATTTTCCTGGAAAAATTGAGTTTATATGCTTTTCTATGGGGTTGACCCATAATTTTCATGTCAAAAGGGGCCCTGAAATTTTTGAGGTTCTGTAAAGGGGGGGGCCTGAAAAATGTTCGGATGAAATTTTTTTGCATCAGGCCCCCCACCCCCCCCTTACAAGTGTTTGTGAACTATCCCTAAGAAAGAAATTTAGCCAATGATACTTGGGGTCTTTTTTTAATGTGACCAGCTCCAACAAAACCCAGAACAAGTCACAAGGCATGTTTTTGAGTTTGTGGGCCTTTAGAGATGAAAAAATATTCAAATTTTGGAATTCTTAATTTCATGGTATTTGACCTTGGGACTGAGTGGGCTTTCAAATTCTTGAAAGTACTCAGGGCTGTGCAATAATTATGAGCCCCCCCCCAAACAGCTCGCCAAAAATAGCTTGCCAACCGGCCCGCCAAAAATCGCTTGCCCCCCGGCCCACCAAATAATCTTCAACCCCCCCCTGCACATGCCAAATTTTTGGTATCTCAATTTGCAAACCTTAAACGGTCTATACTATATACATGTTGCTAGCGCAGCGAGCAGGAAATTTTGCATATTTAAGCCTAAGAATGTGTGCAAAAATTTCTTGACCCCAAATTTTACCCTCCCCAGGGCTCATAATTATTGCACAGCCCCTTATTAAAAAGAGGTTTATTTAATCAATAATTGACAGTTGAACTATGATAATCCCTATTCAATCCTGTGTGAAGTAGGAAACTAATTAGCTGATTTCTTAGAAATATAAAGGTATCATTTACAAAATAATCCATATCTTGAAATTGGTGCTGTGTATATAATTTTGGTATCCATAGATTGAAATATATAAGGGGGCCTGGAAATAAACATAATCTTTCAAAATTGATTAGAAAAGTTTGATTTGTGCTGTGAGTTCGGCTCAAAACATGCATTGCAACATAATTCGTGACATCATGGGCATGCATTGAAGTGCTTGATATTATAACATCCGGGTAAGTGGAGTCGATCCTACATCAGCATTTTGGTGTTAGTGAGAACGCGAAATCAATGTGGACTGAGTCCACTTGTATTTGGACTCGGACCTAGGTACGAGACCCCATGTCTGTAGTGAGAACACACCCTAATGAAGGCTGAATAAGACAATTATAATGTAACACTGTACCTGTGGTCAAGTGCCCCTCTTTCTCATGTGTCACATATAGTGTTTCTTAACTACAAAATCATTAAAATAATTAACAAAAACAATAATAACATCAAAAGTAAAACAATCCGATTTTTAGGTTGAACAAACTTGACAAAAACGTCACACAATGATACCAACTTTAACTCCCGTATTTTTTGTGAGTATAATATAGATGTAGTTGTAGTTCACAGCATTCAGTGTAATGGTGGACAAATTGGAATTGACAATGATGTGATGCATGCAGTACGTCCTAGACTATGATCTAAATAATTTTAGCGAATGAGCACCCACAAAATAAAGTGATACTGTTCTACATAACAAAAAAATAGACGGTTCTCGAACCACACGATCCCCATGGCTGGGCGGTCAGTAAACTTGTACCTCAGATGACCCCTGGTGACCCTGAAATGACATTCCAAAAATTTGGCTCTAAATGTAGACTGTACCCACCAACTTTCATGCTCCATCTGACAGTTTTTACTAATTTGACCTAAGATGACCCCTGGTGACCTTGAAATAACCTTCCCAAAATTTGCCTTTAAATGTTGACTGTACCCACCAAGTTTCATGCCCATACAACAGTTTTTACTAATTTGACCTCAGATGACCACTGGTGACCTCGAAATGACCTTCCAAAAATTTGGCTGTAAATGTTGACTGTACCCACCAAGTTTCATGCCCATCTGACAGTTTTTACTAATTTGACCTCAGATGACCCCTTGTGACCTCGAAATGACCTTCCAAAAATTTGGCTTCAAATGTTGACTGTACCCACCAAGTTTCATGCCCATACGACAGTTTTTACTAATTTGACCTCAGATGACCCCTGGTGACCCCGAAATGACCTTCCAAAATTTTGACTGTAAATGTTGAATGTACCCACCAAGTTTCATGCCCATACGAGTTTTTACTAATTTGACCTCAGATGACCCCTGGATGACCTCAGTGACCTTGACCTACTAACCAATACAAACCGGTCCTGTCTCGGGTCAAGATGCACCCACCCACCAAGTTTGAGGAACGTGCGACCCCTAGTCTCTCAGAAAATAGGCGAAAACTAAAACCTAACCAAAATGGAACACACACGCCTACCCGTTTCCACCGCCAAACGAGGACACCTAGCTTTTCACTGTACAACCGAGGACCTTATACATTTGACTTTTAGCATTCTAATCGTGGACATTCGTGTAAAAACCTGACAATTAATCGACTAACCGAGGACCTCGACACATTACCGGCATTGGGGGACCTACCCCCTATGCAATTTTGAGCTGTATAGCGCCCTCTGCAAGCCTTAAACAAGAGCACCAATGGTGCTGTAGCTCATTTGTTATGGGTTATGGTCAGGAATTGAAATTCATTGTGTTGGTGGTTGTGTGCAGGTTTTATTTGTTATAAGTGCAGTTGTTATTTTTTATTAGTTTGTTGACAGGACTGTGATGAAGAGTGTAGTTAAGTTTAGTTTATTACAACAAATCATGTGAGATCACCGCAAAAATTCATGATAAAAGGTCACTTTCCCAAAGAAAAATAGTGCAATCCGTCAATTCCCGCCATGATCTCGCAACTTAAATTACTCAGACCAAACTAATCTCTAGCGCATACAGGGAACCAAGCAAAACGATAGAAATGACTTGTTTCTCATGACGACTTTTGACTTTTCTCACTTCAAAATAAGTACTTTCCCCACCCAAATTCACCTCTAAAGGAGTGCAATCGATTGAAAAATAACTCAGCAAAGCTTAGAACCCAATTTGATATCAAGATATTACAGACAAAAAAGCCTTAGTATAAAAAAGCAGGGCGGAAGTTGCGAGTTTTAATTCATACCTGAACAAATGGCTTTAATTGAAATCACATCCTCTGAGTTTTACAACAATACAACAGTCTATATTCAGACAACCTTTAAGAATGTTTGCTGCTGAAGGGATTTCATATCAACCAAGTTTCATGACAATCCAACTATCTATTATCAGCAACTTTAACTTTGATATGACCTTGATGGTTTCATGGTTTCCACAATCTGACAATCTATACTCAATTCACCTTGGATGACCTTGACCTGACATTCAACATTTTCCGCTTTCTAACTCATGTCCATAACCCCCATAACAATCTGTCCTTTTACCCGGGGGGCACTCAACTTTGGAAGTAGGCCCCCTCTTTTGAAGTCGACTATACCCGATGACCCCCTTTTTTTAAAGTCATACCCAATGACCCCCCCTTTTTTAGTTGCGTGCTACCCAATGACCCCCTTTTTTTGGTTGCGGCTACCCAATGACCCCTTTTTTTCTAGATTTTCTAGAAGAGCATCATCAAAATGCAACAAACAAATGCTGAAACTTTCAAATTTTGCTCCATTTTTTCAAAATTATGCCGAAACTTTCAAAATTTTGCTCCATTTTTTCAAAATTTTGTACCCGATGACCCTTTTTTTGAAATCTTATACTCAATGACCCCCTTTTTTCAAAATATTATACCCAATGACCCCCTTTTTTATTTTGTTTGTACCCAATGACCCCCTTTTTAAAAATAACGCTTTCTTACCGATAGGCCCCTACTTCGCGACACCGGTAGGCACATACCCATCAGTTCTAAAGTTGAGTGCCCCCCCCCCCCGGCGCCTTTTACCTTTTCTGTGTTTTAACATTTACCAATATTTAGTAAATTACAGTTAAAATCCATTAAAAGCATGGTATTTTATTACAGATATATTTATGCACAATATATAGTTTACTGGTAGCAATCTACCCAAATTACTGGTATTTACCTCCCCCTGACGACTAGTGTCACTCCCAACATCAATTATTGATGGTAGTAGTGGCACCTGCACTGTTTATATCCAGCTTGTTTCCTTGTTTGGTTAGATCAGGGAATGGTCACTCAGATTGATGCTCATTATTATTGTTGAATTAGTGGTCACATTTGATGCAGCTTATCAGTAGCCTGGGTCAGCAGGAGTGCAATTGTATCCTTTTTCATAGAGCAATGATTGTTCAAAATGTTTAATGTCAAATGGTTCCTAACAGCTAAAAACCTTATTTGTGAGCGGATTTCCGCCGTTGAAAAAACAAAATGTATGTTTAATATATTAATTATTTCATTAATAGCAATTTCCTAAGTTTCCATCCATAAATAACCACAGAGCATTATCTGTTTACAAAATAAGTGTTTATTTCAGATTTCCAATTATAGCCATGTTATCAGTATACTGATAAGAGGCCAATCCAGACCTTCTGGTCATTTATGCTATATTATGCTAGCCAGATAATTTATCTTACACTTCCCATAATGCATTTCTTCCATTTCAATATTCTGTACTGATTTGCTATGTTGTGCCACGGTCAACAAAATATAGCTCAGTAAACAGAGCACATCCAGATCTTGCATTTGCTTAATTCTTGACTAGCGACCCTTGTTCAGCCAGTCTATTCTCAAAATGAAAACATGAAAACATGAAAAATGAAAAAAATGAAACCTGTACAAAGTAAGGCCAGAAAAAAAAATGTTGTGTTGCCCTCAACCGCCCTACCCTAAATCCTGAAAAATCAGGGTCCGTGATCTTCTTCTTTTTTTTTTTTTGAATGATGATTTTTACAGATTTGACTTGAAATTAATATTTTATTGAAAGACTAGTCTTTAATTGATGCTATCCAGAAGTCAAAATTGACAAATGTCCCCTAATTGAAGAAGCATATAATATTTGAGGGGATTTTGAAAAAAATGAAGGTTTGGAAAAAAAAAAAAAGAAATCCGACTGTACGCCCCAACTTTCCCATTTTCCCACTTGAGGGCAACACAACAATATTTTTTGGCCTAATGGGAGCATTTGTTGGAATGAGGGGATGTATTATGTTGCAAAGGATTCTGGGAAGGGCAAGATATTTTCTCTGCATGCTTGCTATCCCTATGGGTTTTCTTGCCCTAAACCTCTAATGTGTACTTTATCTCTTATACCCAAAATTGTAAAAACACATATCTAGGGTTTATGCAATAGCTGCCAGGTGCTTTATTTTAAGATTATGTACAATATAAAATCCAGAAATTGTCAAATGTCTATAGGGTAGCTATTGCAGATAATGGCCTTCTCGATATTGTTACAACTTTTGTAACATGTTTGCCTAGCCTAATTAGTGTATTAGCTCTCATTTTATTTACTCAGTAGTTCTGAATATGCCCAAATTGGGAGAATTTTAGACACTAATTGCTCATGGCTCGCGCACAGAAGTAGGGGCCTATAGACAGCACGAGCCCAATTGGTGCCTTATCTATTGACTTCCCAAATGTAAGGCAAAGCAACACTGAAAAGCAAACATTGTAGCCGCACTGAAGCAGTAAAGTTAAACATCTCTTTTACAAAATAGACAGATCAAGGAGTTTGTACAGTGTTTGTAATATGAAAGCACCAGAAACAGTTTGCATATGAGACTATTCCATGAAATTTAGTACAAATTTTCGTAACAAAATGCTCCAAAAATGACACTTTCCGTCCGAATTTTCCTAGCTAAATAAGTAACATTTATGAACAATCATGCAAAGATCGCCGCCTCCATTTACCAGATCCATTGCTCAAACGATGTAGCAAGAGAAAGAAAAAAACATACAGAAATCTGGACGATGCCTAGAGTTCATTGCGTTACGCAATGAGCTAAAAAATGAAGACGTCCTCGTTTTTGTGTGTCTGTAGTTTATAAATAAGTGAAATGTCAAGTGGGTGTGAAAACGCACTTACATACACACCCCTACAGAAGGATTACACTATCGCAATATCCCCCTCATGGCTAAAGCCAGGGGGATGATATAAAAAGTTGCCAAAAAGGCCTACATGTGTATAGGAAACGAATGTCTTGGTTAGGGGCTGTGCAATAATTATGAGGCCGGGGGGTAAAATTTCTGAACAGCTAGTCAAAAATTTCTTGCTCCCTCCTCTCAGCCCGCCAAAAATCGCTTGCCCCCTCCCTCGTGGCCCGCCAAAAATTCTTCGCCCCCCTGCCCATCCACTACTCAAAATATTGGACCCGATATAATTCCTATCGTTTATTCTCTAAACGACCAGCAAGTGAGATTGACTTGCGTTGATCCATTTCGATGCCATCCTAGCACTATTCATTCAAAATTATATACTGCAACTTCCATTCATTTTTTTTTTATTTATGCATTAAGGGATCCAAAATGAGCGTTTATTGCGTTTCGACAGTATTTTTTGTGGGACATGAGAGCACCTAAGACCTATCGAATTGCATTCTGAATACGAAGCATGTCTTTCTGATATCAAATAATTTTCATTTTTTTTAAATCACAATATAATTCAAATTTTATGACAAATTATAAAAATTTGATATTTTCAAATTTTTGATATATAACAGTCCTCAAGTAAAAGACCTCATTTTTTTTTTGGTGTTTTGGGAAAAAAAATCCATATCTTCAATACGAAAGGTCAAAATTTTCAATTGATCGTCGGCTTTTCATCCCACCTACATACACTTTAAGTATAAATCATCAGATTTATAAAGTTTACTTCAAGTACTGTTAAATATCAAAAATATCAATTTTAATGATTTGCCATAGAATGTGTATCAAATTGCTAATTTCAAAAATCAAAATTATTTGATATCAGAATGACATTCTTCAGTATTCACAATGCAATTCGATATGTCTGATGTGCTCTAATGTCCCAAAATAAATACTGTCCAAACGTTCATACCCCAGCCCTTAACCCACTCATTCATTTATTCAAAGCAATGAGATGAGAGCAGACAATGGTCCTTTTGGCACATATTCTTTGAGACCTCTCTGTCTTTCAAAGAAAGTTACTCAGCCTTGGAATAAGTTATCATCACAAATGAGGTGTCATTGTTGACAGGAAAGAACAATGTTTTCATTAATATAAAACAATATGGAGATAGATTTCAAAAATATCTGATATAGAGCCGTTTTTGAAAGTTTTCCAAACTTTTTTTGAGGAGTTCATGTGGAAAAAGCATTTCTGACACATTCACCGCAGTTGAAACAGTTTGTCTTTGGTTTGAGTGTTTCTGATGTGGATTTGCAGACTACTTTATACCGTAATCACTTCTGGCAATACTAACACTGATATGATTTCTATTTGGTGTGAGTTCGAATGTGTCAGAGCTTTATTTTCAAAGCATCTTGACAGAATATGGTTTCTCTTTGGTGTGAGTAGTTCTTATGTGGGTTGTAAGATTAAAACTCTGAGAAAAATACTTATGGCAGTACTCACACTGATGCGGTTTCTCTTTGGTGTGAATATTTTTGATGTGGTTTGTAAGACTACCCTTCTGAGTAAAATACTTCTGGCAGTATTCACACTGATATGGTGTCCCTTTGGTGTGAATAGTTCTGATGTGGTTTGTAAGACTACCACTCTGAGTAAAACACTTCTGGCAGTATTCACACTGATGTGTTGTCTCTTTGGTGTGAATAGTTCTGATGTGGGTTGTAAGACTACCACTCTGTGAAAAATACTTCTGGCAGTGCTCACATTGATATGGTTTCTCTTTGGTGTGAGTACATGTAGTTCTGATGTGGGCTGTAAGATTGCAACTCTGAGAAAAATACTTCTGGCAGTATACGCACTGATATAGTTTATCTTTGGTGTGGGTTCCAACATGTCTATTTAATTGAGATTTATTTGCAAAGCATTTCTGACAGTACTCACACTGATGCGGTTTCTCTTTTGTGTGAATAGTTCTGATGTGGGTTGCAAGACTATAACTGTGAGTAAAACACGTCTGACAGTATTCACATTGATATGGTTTCTCTTTGGTGTGAGTTCGAATGTGGGTTGTAAGATTACCACTCTGAGTAAAGCACCTCTGGCAATACTCACACTGATATGGTTTCTCTTTGGTGTGAGTAGTTCTTATGTGGGTTGTAAGATTACTCTGAGAAAAATAATTCTGGCAGTGCTCGCACGGATAAAGTTTCTCTTTGGTGTGAGTTCGAACATGATGTCTTAGTTGAGATTTAATTACAAAGCATTTCTGACAGTATTCACACTGATATGGTTTCTCTTTGGTGTGCATAGTTCGAAAGTGGGTTGTAAGACTACTACTCTGAGTAAAATACTTCTGGCAGTATTTACACTGATATCGTTTCTCTTTGGAGTGAATTGTTCGGATGTGGGTTACAAGACTATACCTCTGAGTAAAACATTTCTGGCAGTGCTCACACTTATATGGTTTCTCTTTGGTGTGACTTCGAATGTGCCTTTTCAGGTCAGATCTATTTAGAAAGCATTTCTGACAGTATTCACACTGGTATGGCTTCTTTTCGATATCACTTCTGTTTGCAGTGTTGACACCACTAGAAGTACACACCCGTTTGTGTGTGACCAAGTGGTTATTCAGGTGTCTACGCAGCCTACCATATTTTGTCAAGCTTTTCTGACAAAATAAACAGTTTCTTCTACGTCTATGAGCATGTACATATTTAATAAGATGACTGCTAACATGGATCTTCAAGTTATCCAAAGTATAATGGTTCATTCCACAAAATGAACAACAAAATGGTTTCAAAAGTTTCATTGTTGAATGTAGATGTTTGTAATATTATTTAGTGAACATTAACGAACCAAGGAATATTATGTGGGCACCACAGATCAACTACGCAGGTCAATACTAGCAAAAAGTTGTACACTCACTGCCTTCTGTATTTAACCACAGCAGAACTTGCCCGGGGGAACTTGTAGACAGTTTCAACAGCAGACATGTATATCAGTGGATCCAATCTGAAATGTTAAACAATTTAATATGTCTTTATTTGTCTACATTTTCACAAATCATAATTCCATTTAAGGGCTCGATCACCAACCTTTGCACAGTATTTTTTGTGGGACATAAAGAGCACATCAGGCACACCAATTTGCATTCATGTCATTCTGATATCAAATAATTTAGTGATAATTTGCAATATACATGTAATACATTATATATTTTATGGCAATTACTAGAATCGAAATTTTGGACATTTAACTCAAAATAAACTTTATGAATCTAATGATTCAATATTAAAACACAGGATATATTATTCATTCATTCAATTTGTTTATTCACACCCAATTTTTCAGGGGTGGTCACCAACCTTTGTACAGTATTTTTGTTGGGCCTGAGAGCACATCAGACACACCAAATTGCATTTTGAATACAAAAAAAATATCCTCCTGGTATCAAATAATTTTCATTTTTTGAAATTCACAATAAATACAAATGTTATGGGGTCTTTGAAGTAAACTTTATAAATATAATGATATGTACTTAAAGTGTAGGCCATAGTTGGGAGGAATAGCCGCCCACTATATGCAAAATTTTGACCTTTCGTATTGAAGATATAGCCTACATTTCCCCCTAAAACACCTAAAAATTGTAGATCTTCTTGGGAAAAAGATGCTCTCAGGTGCCACCAAAATACTGTGCAAACGTTGTTATCCAAGCCCTTTATGATAATTACTGTACAATATTTTCAAAATATAAACATAAATAAATTTGAACATAATGAAACTTTATCCAAAACATATTAATACAAAATGGTATGTGAGTGGACACTACGAATGAGCCGTAAACTCGGCAAATAGTATTCTGAGATACAGTGCAAAATGTACGTGAAGGTCGTATTCATAGCTAGGTGTCTCAATTAGGCGTGACATGTTTCTCATTTGATAGCGTTTAAACCAATTAATAATCCTATTGCTGAAGAGGATAATAATAAAGAGGGGACTTATTTCTTTTGATGTGTTTGAATCATTAAATAGATCTAGTCTTTGTTTGCTTTGGCTCTATCCTGTTCAAGTGGTGGGTTACAATAATTACATTGTATTTTGTCTAGGTATGTATAACCAACAATGACAATGAGAGGACATTCCTGAACCTTGTTGACTTGGGGATAATTTGCAATGACCGCCAATTATGACTTTATTACAAGCAATGTGGAAAAAGAAACACATGTAGAACCGAAAAAAGGTGCCATTTTGTTGAAGGAGCAGAGTTCAACAAACCATAACCCCGTTTCTGGATATCGTTTCAAGTCAAATGATATACTATTTTAAAGCTTATGATATACATTTTCTTAACACGAAATAAAACAAAATTGACCGGGGGACGACTTTACGGCTGATTCGTACAATGAAGTGTCCAGTCACATATGATTAGATAGAAAATCATATACACAATTTCCAAAATAATATATTACAACAAATTACCATCATAGAAAATAGCAATTCATTATTAATGATACATAATGTACAAAGTGTTTAGACATAGTACTCAATGACTCAGTAGATTTTGAAAACAATTAGAGGAAACATAATGTGAAGGGGTAAAAAAACATGAGAAAGGGAGGCTAAATAATCCCAGGGCTTAAGGATGCATGATCCCACCTTATGGATCAGGATGGGAGAGTTTTGTTGTCATATCGGTATATATACAATGTATAAAGAGTGCTGTTTATCATTCCTAAATGTCAAAGATGGCTCCTGGTCCCAAAGATGGCTCCTAATTCTATAAATTGTAGTGTAAAATATTGGACACACCAGGAGCCAAAACATAACACCATGTGTTAATAAAGCCTGGGTGCCTGCATGATAAGAATTTTTACCAGGTGCATTTAAAATGATATAAGAATTGCTACCAGGTGCATTTAACATGCACCAGGTGCATTTAACATGCACACAGATATCGCATAATATTGAACATTTGTACTTCTGAAATTGCACATTATATTACGGGATTGCTTTAGTGTGTATACTTGTGTGTCTTTTGCAGCTTTTCGAATCTGAAAAACGTTTGTGACAATACTCACACTGAAAAGGTTTCTCTTTAGTGTGAGTTCTAATATGTGATTTCATATTACCTTTCTGAGAGAAGCATTTGTTGCAATACTCACACTTGAAGGGTTTTTCTATAACAGTGTGAGTTTGGATGTGTTCGTTTAGACTGCATACTTCAGCAAAGCGTTTCTTACAATGCTCGCAGTGGTAAGGTTTTTCATTACACATCTGGATGTGTCTTTTGAGGAACCACGTGCAAGCATGTCCCACAATAGTCGTGATAGAACTGTTTTTCTTCAGTGTGAATGATCATGTGTCTTTTCACATCCGCTTTAGTGGTGAAGCATTTCCCACAATACTCACATTGATGCTGTTTCTCTTTGGTATGCACTCGATTTATGTTAATTTTGAGATTCTCACTTAAGCCAAACCACTTATGACAATACTCACACTGAAAAGATTTTTCTTTGCTATGAGTTTTAATATGTTTTTGTAGATAACAATTATTTCGGAAGCTTTTCCCACATATCACACAATGACAATTTATCTGGTTGATGTGAATGTCGTTAATATGTCTTCTGAGATAGCGCCTTTGGGTAAACCATTTCTGACAATGTTCGCATTCATGCAGTTGCTCTTTGCTCTGATCGGAGTGTGTTGTAATATGAATTCTCAAATAACTGCTGCTTATGAAGCATTTTCCACAATGCTCACACTGATAGGGTTTCTCTTTGGTGTGGATTCTGATGTGTACTTTGAGATCTCTTCCTTCTTTAAAACATTTGTGACAGTACTCACACTGATAAGGTTTCTCTTTGGTGTGAATTCTGATGTGTGATTTCAAATAACTGCTGCAACTGAAGTATTTCTGACAATACTCACACTGATAGGGTTTCTCTTTGGTGTGAGTTCTGATGTGCACTTTCAGAGAATTGCTGTACGTAAAGCTATTGTGACAGTACTCACACTGAAACGGTTTCTCTTTGGTGTGAATTCTGATGTGCGACTTCAAATTACTGCTGCTAATGAAGCATTTCTGACAATGCTCACACTGATAGGGTTTTTCTTTGGTGTGAGTTCTGATGTGCAATTTCAGAGCATTGCTGTGCATAAAGCACATACTACAATACTGGCACTGGTAAGGCTTCCCTTTGGTGTGGATTCTAATGACATGTTTTTTCAGATGCCAACTGTTAATGAAGTATTTCTGACAATGTTCACACTGATGGGATTTCTCTTTGTGAGTTGTAATAATATGTCTTTTCAGATGACTATTTCGTTTAAAGCATTTCTGGCAATGCTCGCATTGGTATGGCGCCTCGTTGGTGTGAGTTCTGATATGATCTTTGAGGAAACTATGTAGCTGAAAGCTTTTCATACAGTACTTACACTGATAGGGTTTTACTTTGGTGTGAGTTTTGATGTGTTTTGGATATCACCGCTGTTAGTAGTGTACATAAAGGATTTCTGACAAAACTTGAGGTTATATAGTGCCCTTCCATGGTGCATTATTAAATGTCTATTCAAAGCATCTTTGCTTGTGAAGCATTTCACACAAGTCACGCATAACCACACCTTTGGTTTCGACAAATCACATTCTGTATCTATGGTTTTCATTTTCAAGTCCTGTATTTGATTCAAACATGTTTTCTTGCCGAGAAGTTTTCTATACCTCATCTTGTGTCTACGAGTATGATGCAAACGTTTGTCAAATGAGTCAAAACCGACTCGACAGATTGTACATTTGAATGGTTGCAACATTGTCAATTATGCTCTGCTCCTGTAGCTAGTTTGACCTGCATTAAAATGAAATAAATTATTTTAGTAGGGATGCAGATTGGGAAAATATAATATGAGAGTCATGGAATGATGGGAGCAAGAGCAAATCAAGGAGGCTGTCCATCTCATCTCAGCCAAAAAAAACATACAGTACTGGAGAACTCAAGTCCAGGACTCGGCTCCAGGAATAGGCCAAAGTGAAGGAATTTTATTGGAGTGAATAGGGTGCAACTCTATTCAGTTTTATTACAAGACTGCCCTACCCCAACCCTAAACTCTGTAAATAAGGACTGGACTCAAGACTAGCGAGTTGCACCTTATTTACCATTTTATTTTTAATGTACAGGAACTTCCCATTGGATTTACACAGAGCTCCTCCACTTCCGGCACCACCCCTGACTAATTAATTCTGTGCAAAGAAAATTGACTTGAATTGAAAGGCCCTTTACAAACCAAGGGATTTCGCGAGGGTATCGCCTCCGAGACATGAAAAGTGGGTAAGTGCCAGTTCAGTTGTAGTAACTACAAATTTCAAACGTTTGAGGACTTGTTCTCAAGTTGTAGTGTTAATTGTTTTCATATAAACATGATAAATGTCGCAATATATTAATATTGACAATTTCACAACTTGTTTGACCCCTCCATATTCATGCATTGCACACACAGCTCAGAAAGGCTTTGTAAATAAATCTCAATTACAAATGTGTAATTTTCAATCATTTATGGAGCAACAATTTATTCGCACCAACGGCTAAGTATGTATGTGAATGCACATTAAACACATTTGAATTTCTTGAGTCCACATAAGCATCAAGACACTCTGCAAGGCTGAATGAGAGCTCTAGATACAATGTAGGCGTAAAAGAGCAATTTTTTCCAACGATCAGTGTTGGAGTTATTTAAAAGTAACATTATTCAGGTTAACAGAAACAGCTTTGCAAAACTTAGATTTTGCTTAATCCTATTTTTATAAAACCATAAATTAATTCATGAACAAAGTAAAACAGAGCAGTATGATGACATTTCACACTGCTATTTTAAGAATTTTCATGTAATTTTACACTTCACAGTTTATCAAGCATCCAGCAAACCACATAAGCTATTAAAATTACAGAAAGACCACAGATAACTTTGTCTTGTGCTAAAGAATTCTATGTAAACTTTGTGTTTAATAGGTTGAAATTTACTACCGTACTTTTTAACTTCCAATTATCACCTCCGTTTCATTTTCACCCAAATATTGAGTTCCCGACTTCCCAGCAGTTTCTATTGAACTGTCACAACTTATTTACATTTCGAACAGCGCTTTCACAAAGATGAAATTTATTGCAAATTCAACATTTTCAGGGGGCCCAAAGTCGATGTGATCCACCTTCAAAATTTATAAAACATCATTTTTATATGACTACTACATGTAGTCTTAAATTACAACTTTGCTAAGTCCCAGTAATTGTATATGTTGACTTCATATTAAACGGCAAGCCCAAAGTTGACCATTTTCTTATGATTGCATGTACTGCAAATGTGCCGAATTTCCTTTCCTTTCCTTTCTAGTACTTCCTATAGCAGCTCATTTGAGCTAAACTGGAAGTCCTCTGGAACTTAGAGGAGGTGATTTGCAGATATCAGAACCGGGGATGGTCCCCCTTCTCTTTTCGAATACTAGCTCTGACACTTATTAAACGTGCACAGGATTTGACTCTTCCTGTACACGGGACCACCAGCTTTACGTGACTTTCCGAACCACAAGACACCATTCTTACACTACATATATCTGCATGTGCTACGTAGTGTATGGGGGCGAGAAGGAATTCTACAATTATATTCTATAATGCTTCGAAGCAGAGCTGCTTCACACTGTCAGAGAAAATATTTCTGATACACTAACCTCACAGTAACTGAACATAATTGCAGGATTCCCGACCTTATAGGAACATTTTGGGATAGGTTAATGAATTCTCACCAAAGCCTAGGCAAGCCCAAGGCTCGAACCCACGCAGATCGTATTATCCTGGCCGACGGCTCAGCGCCTTAGACCGCTCGGCCATCTCGCCCTACTTTGGAAGTAAAAGTCAAATTGGCCCAATATGGTCATGTTTTTTATACTGGGTACCAATTGCGTGACATATGATTTTTCAAACAAATCACATGCTTTTACAGGTTTGGTGCTATAACTCGATAAGTTTACACTAGAACCCAATAAAAGTATATATATTCTGAGAGCATATACTCAGATGATTTCAGAAACGATACAATGAGAGTCATTATACAGGGTGACTCATAATAATACAGGGTGTAACAAACAAAATTTAACAAGTCAAAAATGTTAATTCAGTTATGGGGGTCACACCTGAACATACATTGATAATGTAAAGTTTTGACACATGTTTGATATATTTAACTTAATTGCCCACCCAGCCATACAGAACTTTTACCGGTCAAGTACTTCGATTATGTAAATACAGGGTGGTCAAAATCTTATATGAATTTCTTCAAAACACCCCTTATCTGGCACTGGAGATGCAAATTTTCATGATTGATGTGTGTAACTAGATGTAAAATAAGCTCAACAATCCAATTTTGAAAGGTAAAAGAAAATTTGACAAAGCATTTTTCGTAAAAAATGACTTTTCGGATCAAATTAGAGCGTGAGGGCGCTCTTTCAGATTTGTCACAAGCTTTGTATGTTTTAATAAATATTAGTTTACCAAAGTAACAAGGATTACAACCAAGGTCTGCTTACAAAATTTGAGGCTTTTATCATGTTTCGTTCAACCGTAGCACCCATTTCAATATTCCCTACATGAAATCCCTATTTAAATACACACAGGTCAATGAACTTTATTCATGTAGCAACAAGTAATTAGTAATTTTCAATTGTCCAATTAACAAATTCTGAGGCAGTGAATGCTAAAATTGGTATCACTTGGCTTATAATATCAAGTACAGAAACAAGTAGAAACCCATCAATAATGTTTATTGAGACAATGTGTACAAAATCACCATTGTACAGCATTGTCCTGCTCCGCCACCTCCTGCTCCGCCACCTCATCCACCCCTGCCTAATTCCACTTAACGAGCTTTACTAATTAGTCGAAATGAATTGTTTTAGTTTCCTCTTCTGATTCTTTTAGCCTACTAAATTGCTTACAAAATAAGACCAAAGCCAGGTCTCTGTGATGTAGCACTAGAAAAATATCAGCATCTACATGTAAAGTGAGAAATTTTGTCTTGCATGTCACAAATCCACCATATTTGGGGTCCCAACATAAAAAACATGACCATATACGAGTCCAAAAAGGGTACATTTTTTACTAGTTAGCGAAATCATTAGCTGAATGCGATCTAACTTAAAGAAATTGTAACATTCCGATCGCTTTTGATCACCTATTATCAGGGAATTTGCTTGAAAACACGTGAGTTCATATTGTGTAAACATAATTAGCATGGACACAAATGAAATTACGATGCAATACTGTACAATGCAATTAGTCCGAATAATCAGACCCAGAACAAAATATTAATATCTGACATGATCGTGTTCTGGGTCTGAACTAGACTGCGGAACTCAGTCTTCCATGATAGTCGTCATTTATCATTTGGTCGTTATATGACTATCAGGGAGAGACTGAGTGGTTAGGCAACATACACGGAGGTGCACCCTTTATCGTGTTGGTTACCTGTTATTTACGGTACTTAATTCATCTTCGTTAGCAATTACGCACACTTACTATATGGTCATTTTCACGGTAAAGGGTGTAACTTTGGATTTTTAACATTTTAATCCGTAGTGTTCTAATAAAGCCACAGAATTCCATGATTTTTGGCCACATAAGTCATCTAGTTAGCAGCTACCTTGGGTAGCATAATCAGCTTTGGGAGTTACTCAGGGCTGTCAACTTTTGGAATTGCTTGGCGTGAGACAGAGACGTACCGGGATTTGCCGACTCCAATGTTCATTGTGTACCATGATTATTTGAACCACGGCGCCGAGAATGTGAAAAGCGGGGGGTGTAGGAGCAACAAATTATTCATGACGATGCGTGAGATTTTACTCATTTTCCAGCTTTTTGCGTGAGCTTTACTACCTTGGCGTGAGATTACACTACCTTGGCGTGAGACCGTGAGAAAGTGACCGAATGCGTGAGACTCACGGCCAATGCGTGAGAGTTGACAGCCCTGAGTTACTGCGTTCAGTTTTAGCAGGCTTTTATGCACTTAATATTGCCATTTTGAAAAACTATAAAAAACAGTAACATTTTTGTAAAACCCTGTGTTTTCTTCAGTTAGTTCATGGATAATTTTTCTTATCCTGAAAGTACAGTCATATGTTCAGTAAACACTGCCACATTAGATTTAATTGTGAACGGCCCTGTATTTTTGAGAACCGGACTTCGATATTTGTCGTTTCGGAGGCTTGAGTTTCCGTTATCAATTGTTAACAAACTTTTTGGGTGTAGCTTTGGTTCATAGTTCTTGGTTATTTCTTCACTTCTTCTTGATTCATAACAGTTGTTATCTTAACTTGAAATGGGTAACAAAAATTAGCCGATTTGCAAGCTTTTAAAATTTTTATAAAATCTTGACTTCAAATAGCCGTTTTCCGTTAACTTTTTTGAAGCCTCCGAAACAAACTGTTCAGCAAGCTTGTGCAAATATAAATAAAAGAGCTCATCCAATCTATTTATCAAAATGTAGCAAAGTAGATCCTCAAGTCACATGTTTTTAAATCGTGGAGATATATATCACCGTTTGAAAATGGGACCCAATACAAACTTTCCGTTAACAATTGAAGCCTCCGAAACAAATGAAGCCTCCGAAACAACAATAAACTTAATTATCATCTATGCATATCTAAATTGGTGTGTTTCATACTGATATCTGCATTGTAATTATTACTTGATATGTGCAGAATGTCATAAATTAAAAAAAAAATTGACATTATGGTTAATGTTTGAAAAATATACTGATACCTTAAAAAGCCTGTTTCGGAGGCTTCACATGCAAAAAACACCATACTTAACAAATGGGTGAAAAAATTAATGTGTGATAAATCTACAATATCTGCCGCAAAGAATCATTGATTCAATACACACAAGAAAATAACAGCTTAGATGATCCCAACACTGTTGTTTTCAAAAAAACTACTTCTGCAATGTTTAACAATTGTTAACATGAAGCCTCCGAAACAAAAAAAATGACTTGCTGTGATAATTTAATTTTTGTCACAACTGAAATTCAATACTTAGAAGCAAAGCATGAAAATTGGTAATTGTGATATTTTTTACCTATTTTTTTATGTCAACTTGTAGTAGTTAGCTAAATATTTTACTTTTATGATCACCTGTGTTGTTAACTGAAGCCTCCGAAACACAAATCGCTTGAATTGCCAATTCTAAAAATAACTCCAATTTCTGTGAAACTTGGCTGGGAGGTTCCTTTCATCAAGTAGTATTTGTACATGAAGTTAGACATTCAAATTATTTTAGGAACCCAATTAAAACTTGAAAAATATGTTTAAGGTTTGGAAATTTCCATTGTAAATGACACTTGATGTTAAAAATTTTCAAAACTGCAATTACAAACATAGCAAAACATGGTATAAAATTTAACTTATATCTGTTGACTTACTTTGGAATGGAATTTCACATGTATTCCAGCTTTCATGTCAAAATTTTCTGAGGTTATGTAAAATACATTTTTTCTTAGATTTTAACCAAAATGTTATGCAAATGTCAATTTTTTTAATTAGAAATCAAAAGGTTTAAGCCTTGAAACATTATTTTACTGGAATTTAAGTTGCTTCTATGCATGATTTCAGTAAACAGAAAATTTTGACCCTAAAAATCAAAAGTTACACCCTTTACCGTGAAAATGACCATATTGTACTGAAATTGTCTCTAGTCGTATATGAGGTGATTATGGTTTCTTCTTCTTTATTCCATATTGAAATCAGATGATTATTTGTTACACATTAAGATGAAATCGGCGAGAACACGCCGAAGTTCTTACTCACAGTAGGCGTCCATGTTTTTCGCGCAATGCAATATGGGAAGTCAAATTAGTGGTTCGCGGCAGCTAGCTTCTGTACAGCATACCATCATGGAGGTATATAAATAAATGGAGAATGATCGCCAGAATTCTAATCTCTTAAGTGGAGATTATCCGATTACCTCTATTCAATGAGTCACCAAACTTGAATGACTAGCCACTTCAGCCAAGCTATTGATCTCCACGATGGTTATGAGACTCTACCATGGTTCATTGATCGTCACTCCCAAAATTTCCTCATAGGAATTGACCCTACATTGACCCGTGCGGAAGGCTTGTAAAAGAGACTGTATAATGACGTCAGCTAGTCAATTAGATGTTCAAAGTCGCCAGTTTTGATAGCTTATAGTTTCAATGTATGATTGTGCGAAAACCCGATGAAATTTGGATGTTCTGTTCTCAAGTTATGAAACTGTTTTCAACACTAACTGTGCCGTAACTTGACAAATATACTTAGTTTTCATGTTCATATATTAAGCTTTTAAGGGGGTCTGAGGGAGTTCAAATATAGTGCAAATGAAAGCAAAACGCTTTTACCTTCCGATTGTGAAACAATTATGTTGGGCCAATTTGGGCCAATTGAGTTAAGAGCGAGTAAAATTTACCGGAAGTACTTGAATTCAGCTAAAATCTTTTCATCATCATTAAACTTCTCATTTTATAATAAATAATTATCAGTATTTAGGCCTAAATTATTATTAATATTATTAGGGGCATCATTTTCTTTGGAGGGGGTTCCAAATAGGCCTATACCGGGGGTCATAACTTTTGGAAAGAAAAATAGGGGTCATAGCCTAATTTAATTTGTCAAGAATCATGACCAAAATGTAGGGGGTCACAATATGACCACATATATAGGCCTACAGATAGGGTGTTTATTTTATTCAAAAAGACTGATTTCAATGCAATTTTTTGGCGAAAATGACATTTTGATATTAAATTTTCTGAAGCATGAGCACTTTCCAATAAACATTATAAGTAACTGCATTTAGCACCCCATTGAAATAAATGACCAGTGAAACAGACTTAACAATGTAATCAGCTTAGCATAATCAATATCCCCTGAAATTGCCTATTCAACAATAATTGGTCATAACCAACGTAGTACAAAAGATGCTTGGCTAGATCATTCTCCATTTATTTATATACCTCCATGATACCATAGCGTGCAAATTTGGCCAAATTTGGCAAATCACTGTCAACCCTGTGACGTGGCCATCAGTGTTGAATTGTAACACTGCGATCACAGCAAGAATATGAAACTACAAATTTGTGTTTGAACAGAAAGGAATCCACAGATAATGGTAAATTTAGAATCATTGTAGAATATGAAGTCATTAGATAGTCGATCTTTATGTTTTGTCAAAGATTGACTTTCATCAAAAAGATTCAGCTAGCAAAATTCCCCAAAACGGCATTTCAGGGGTGTTTCTAGATCTTAGTCTCATTATGATAGCAGCTTTTTTTTGGAACTGCTATCAAAATCCCTCTAAAATTCCATGTGCGATTGTCTTATCACCATAAAAAAATCATATATTTGGGTCAAGTGAAGTATAGAAAACATATTTATGTAGGTTTCCTTCTTCGCCAGTTGTTTTAAATTTCAATGTAAATATGCATTGACATTGTTGGCGAATTTGGCTGACTAGCTAAGGTTTGCCTGGGATACCTACTTTCCGCGCCTCGGAAAATGGTGTTTACGGTTTATGACTAGGTCTGAACTATTTCCATTCGAAATCTTGATGCCAAATTGGACAAAAGAAGCACATGGTCCTACTTCACAGTTTTTTAATCCCCTATTCATGTTGCGTGAATCACTCTATTGATTGTGGACCATCCTTTTGATACTTGAGTATTTGGACAAGCGGAACAGTTTTGACAGAGATTATTATTAGGGGGGTTTTCAAAAAAAATTGGGACTGGTCTAGTGCCGTACTATTACGCTGACTTTCGTATTCGGCGAGGAGGACGATTTCGACCTCCTGGTTTGTTTACAAACAGAGAGGTAGACAAAAAACCGTTCCGCTTGTCCAAACACTCAAGTATCAGAAGAAGGATGGTCCACAATAGGGTCACTCCATACCAAATCAAGGAGGCGCCCACCTGACCCCCTCAGATTTGCTTTATATTTTAGTCATATGTTGTACCTGTAAAAATATTAAAACCTGCAAATTTGAGGTCTGTAGCTCTTACGGATTTTCTGTGGCAGCCATTTAAAGTTGGAGTAGGGGGGTCTAAATTTGGACCCAAAAGTTGCCCTTTAAATAAATTTCATCTTTGGGCGTTTGTGCCTTCTGTATAAAAAGAAAGAGAGGTCTGAAACTTTGCATACACACTAACCGCATGCCCAATTTGTCAAAAAAATAAAAAATAAAAAAATTCTGTAATTGCGCTGGGGTGTCACGGGCTCATTAAATATGCAAGAAAAAATGTAATGTTTTGTAAACTGGCAAGTTTAGCCCCCTAAATTCACATTTTTGTCAGATTAATTATTTTTGTTGTCACCGATGCTATATATAGGATAAATACAATGCATACCCAAAAATTGGGGTCACAACTCATTTACATTTGAACAGCGCCCTCACGAAGATGGAATTTATTGCACATTCAACATTTTCAGGGGGCCCAAAGTCGATGTGGTCCACCTTCAAAGTTTATAAAACATCACTTTTATATAACTACAAGTCTTAAATTACAACTTTGCTAAGTCCCAGTAATTGTATAGGTTGATTTCATATAAAATGACAAGCCCAAAGTTAACCATTTTCTTATGATTGCATGTAGTGCAAAAAGGGTGCAAATGTGCCGAATTCGGAAGGTTGAAAGTCAAATTGACCCCAATATTGAAAATAAAATGGAAATAAAAGTAAATAGGGCCAATAACTATGCATCTAGTCATTTATTTTCAATATTGTGGCCATTTTGACTTTTAAACCTTCCGAATTCGCACATTTGCAGTACATGCAATCATAAGAAAACGGTCAACTTTAGGCTTGTCGTTTTATATGAAGTCAATCTATAAAATTAATGGGATTGAGCAAAGTTGCAATTTAAGACTAGTAGTCATATAAAAGTGATGTTTTATCAATTTTGAAGGTTGACCACATCGACTTTGGGCCCCATGAAAATGTTGAATTTGCAATAAATTTCATCGTCGTGAGGGCGCTGTTCGAAATGTAAATGAGTTGTGACCCCAATTTTTTTTTTTTTCTTTGTAGTTATCCTATATATAGCATCGGTGACAACAAAAAATAATTAATCTGACAAAAAATGTGAATTTAGGGGGGGCTAAACTTGCCAGTTTACAAAACATCTTCGTGAGGGCGCTGCACTCCAACTTTAAATGGCTACCATAGAAAATCTGTATATATTGAAAACGAAATGGTAATACAAGTAAATAGGGCCAATAACTACTCATCTAATCATTTATTTTTAATATTGTGGCCAATTTGACTTTCAAGCCTTCCGAATTCAGCACATTTGCACTACATGCAATCATAAGAAAATGGTCAACTTTGGGCTTGTCATTTTATATGAAGTCAACCTATACAATTACTGGGACTTAGCAAAGTTGTAATTTAAGACTAGTAGTTATATAAAAGTGATGTTTTATAAATTTTGAAGGTGGACCACATCGACTTTGGGGCCCCTGAAAATGTTGAATTTGCAATAAATTTCATCTTCGTGAGGGCGCTGTTCGAAATATAAATGAGTTGTGACCCCAATTTTTTGGGTATGCATTGTATTTATCCTATATATAGCATCGGTGACAACAAAAAATAATTAATCTGACAAAAAATGTGAATTTAGGTGGGGCTAAACTTGCCAGTTTACAAAACATTACATTTTTTCTTGCATATTTAATGACCCCGTGACACAACGCGCAATTACAGAATTTTTTTTATTTTTTATTTTTTGACAAATTGGGCATGCAGTTAGTGTGTATGCAAAGTTTCAGACCTCTCTTTTCTTTTTATAAAGAAGGCACAGACTCCCAAAGATGAAATTTATTTAAGGGGTAACTTTTGGGTCCAAATTTAGACCTCCCTACTCCAACTTTAAATGCCTGCCACAGAAAATCCGTAAGAGCTACAGACCTCAAATTTGCAGGTTTTTAATATTTTTACAGGTACAACATATGACTAAAATATAAAGCAAATCTGAGGGGGTCAGGTGGGGCGCCTCCTTGATTTGATATGGAGTGACCCAATAGCGTGATTCACGTAACATGAATAGGGATTAAAAGCTGTCACGTAGAACCATGTGCTTCTATTGTCCAATTTGCCATCAAGATTTCATATGGAAACAGTTCAGACCCAGAGCATGATCATGTCAGAAATTAATATTTTGTTCTGGGTCTGATTATTCGGACTAGGAGTAAGAGTAGTAGGACTGGTCACACATCCCGGTCACACATGCATACACTATCATACTTGATTGGGCCCCCCTGGGGGATCCGGTAAGCTATCTATCTACTTACACTATTCCTCTCTAAAATCACGACTTTCCTCAGCCCTGATAACGTCCTGTTTCTTGTGAATAGCGGCTTATGCATGTATCCCCTTTGTCATGTTTGTCCGAAATGTTATCTGCAAGTCGCCATTTCCTCGTCGGTGTACAATGAAAATCCTGCATTTGTCTATGAGCACCGCTGGCGCCAAATTCACGGAGTAAAGTTTATGGGAGTTCACAATACTTTGAGGGAGTTCCGGAAGGGAGCCAAACCTTTAATACACTAAAAGTATTTTGGAAGCAAATGACATATGTTGAGTATAATATATATTATATAATATAAATTTGGCCTATATAGATACTGGAAGACAGAGATAAAAAGACTAGTTTGCGTCTGACGTCATCTGTCAATCAAACTCGAGCACGGTTTGTTTAGGCCTACAAATGTCGTGATGATATGAGTTGCACCCGGTAAAACCGGGTGCCTTATTGTTAATTTTGCACCTTCAAAGATACAAACCGTCTCAAAAGTTAGGTCTTTATAGTACGAAACTTTTTTTTCGCGAAGGCACCATGTCAACAATGCCTAGAAAAGTTGCTTTTTGCCTTGTAAAAGTACGTAATGTTTCTCCATGTTCTACGTGTTATTAACCAATCAAGGATCATGGGAAATTTGATTGATTATGACGTCAGACGCAAACTAGTCTTTTTATCTCTGTCTTCCAGTATAGGAGCTTTCTATGGCTCGATGGGCAACAACTTCTAGGTGGCCAACTAAGGGGTGGTGCAATAATTATGTGTACCCCGGGGTGGTGAATTCTCAAAATGGTCTGCCAAAAATCACTTGCCTCCCCCTCTTTGACCGTGCCAAAAAATCTTTGCCCCCCTTCGATGTGCCAAAAACCTTTGTCCCCCCTTTTGGCGTGCCAAAAAACTTTGTGCCCCCCCCCCCCTTTACACATGCAAGATTTTTGGGAACCTGAATTTAAAACCTTAAATTGTCTTATCATATAATGCGAGCGCAGGGAGCAGGAAATTTTGCATAAAAAATTATTTGAACGTGTTCTTAATGATTTCCTACGCCTTTTTAGGGCGTAATATAGAAACGGTGCCCAAAATATCTGTGCCAAAAATTGCTTGCCCCCCCTTTCAACCTGCCAAAAATCGCTTGACCCCCCCTTTCGACCTGCCAAAAAATGCTTGTCCCCCCCCCCCTTGCTCCCCCCTATAATTCACCCCCCGGGGTACACATAATGATTGCACCACCCCTAAGGGGCTGTGCAATAATTATGAGCCCTGGGAGGGTAAAATTGGGGGGATATTTGCAGCCGAAAGTGAGTGGGGCAAGCAATTTTTGGCAAGCCGAGAGGGGGGGCAAGCGATTTTTGGCACGCGATTCACGGGCGCCTTTTGGCCGAGAGGGGGGCAAGCGATTTTGGCGAGCCGTTTGAAATTCTAGCCCGGGGCTCATAATTATTGCACAGCCCTAAATCAATCCCCTTCAGGAGAATCCAGCATGGGGGCCCGGGATGGGGGCAATTTAAAGCCGTGTTTAACATTTCCATGAAAAATAGATTAGTATTTCTTTTCTGTAAAATGTTTATAGCTTTTACTGTCAGATAATTTAATATGTTGGAATTTGCTACCACCATGAACATCAAGTAGGCCTACGCGTTCAACTAACAGTGGCGTGGCGTCATAGGGGCACGGGGCACATGCCCCCCCCCCATCGATCTGAAATTTTTTTAAATCCCATGATAGGAAAATTGCTAAAAATGGCTTGTGCCCCCCTCAGATCCGGTGCCCCCAATCATGGTTGGTGCCCCCCCCAATGTGATGACCCACGCTACGCCACTTTCAACTATTATTTCCTTTGTAATAATAAAACATCGGTTCCTGAGATTTATTCAAAATCTCGGATTGTGACTAAACTACATTACCTTAATTGAGTCTTGATTTTTTCAGGGTATGTTAGTTTAATAAATTAGGCCTACATTGAAATTTATGTAAAAAAAAAAGTTTAAAAAATATTGAGGGCATCCTCAGCAAATGTTATGGCTTTAAGGTTAGGCCTAGATACATGTTGCGAGCGCAGATTTGCCTATTATATTAAGCATTTCCGTTCTGTTTTCCTAAGCCTTTTTAGAGTGTTTTATTTAAAAGGCACCCCATGAATGTGTGCCAAAATAGCATACCCCTCTCAGCTTGTCAAAATTTCTTTCCCCCCCCCAATTTCACATTCAATGAATATTGGATGGGTAGGCCTACACACACGCATATTTGGGGGGGCTTTGGGGGCACGAGCTGGCCCCCCGGGGTAAAAGCAGGGGCGGCCAAAACGAAGGGGCGGCGGAAGAAGAAGGGGCGGCAAAAAGAATTAGGGCGGCAAAAAGAAGGGGCGGCAAAAAGAATTAGTAAATAAAAAGTATTAAAAAAAAGCTCGAATAAATAACAAAAATAGTGCTGTTTTTTTTCTGGAATAGGGAGTAACAATTTAATAGTTCTATGCGCGTATGCGTTGGAAAATAACAAAAAAAAATAATTGACTTGAACATTCTTTTGCAATGGCCCTTATTTTCTTTTTAAAGGAATTTTTATTCTTACCCACAATCCACGACTCATTGAAAAAAAAAAAGATGGCCGCGCCCATGTAGAAAATTTAATTGATCTTTCCGGTTAAAATACTTGTTTAAATTGTGTTAATAAACCTAAAGTGAAAGCAAAAACAGATCAAAATGAATGCACAAGAATTTGGAAATGCTGAAATAGATGCAATTGAAGCTGCATCAAAACGTGTGGAAAATATGCTAAAGGTAAGCTTATTTTTTATTTATCATTGACATTGTCATTGACTCATTGTCTTGAACTGTCTTGATCTTTCTTGATCTTGATCTTGATTTAGTACTGGCCAACACGGTCAGGGAATGTGCGTGCGGTGTGCTTGGTTAGTCTTGATGCTTCTCTTTGATATGGTTGGCTACAGCTTCTTTAAACTGTGGTATGTCTTCTATTTGGGTTATTTGTTCAGGTAAATTGTTCCAGTTAATAATTGTTCAGGGAAAAAATGAAAATTTCAAGCAGTCTTTGCTGGTGGTGATTGTTGTGTAGGCGTTGCAGTGAAGGTGCCGCGATTGACGTTGGACGGGCTGTAGTAGTGTTCCAGTTGGCAGGGATAAGTGGCCTAGGCGAGATTGCTGCAGGATGGTTAATCTGCGAGAGGTTCTTCTGTTCTCCAGCGAGTCCCATTCAAGGGTTTTCAACATATTTGTAACTGTTCCTGGGGTGCGAGATGTGTAGTCGTTGAAGACAAAGCGAGCAGCTCTTTTCTGTATCATTTCAATCTGGTTTATAGAATCTTTGGTATGGGGATCCCATGCAGCCGATGAATATTCTAGAAGTGGTCTAACGAGGGATCTGTAAGCAGCTTCCTTGGTGGATTTAGGACATGAATAAAAATTTCTCTTGATGAAACCCAATGTCCGGTTTGCCTTTGCAGATATCTGTTGAATATGGTTTTTCCAATTGAGCTTACTGGTAATGAAGACACCTAAATAGGGGTGGCCATCCGTTTCATTTAAAACAGAGTCACCCAGTTTGTATTCAAAGTGCTTCGGGTTTCTGGAGTGTGTGAGTCTCATTATGAAACACTTTGAGGGATTGAAACATAATTGCCACTTTTTCTCCCATTCGACCAATGTATTAAGGTCTTCTTGAAGCTCCTTAGCATCAAAATCATTTTGTGTTTCATGGTATAAAACACAATCGTCTGTCACTGGCGAAATGTGGACAATTTGTCTACCCTACCGACGACAACCAAAACTGAAACTGAAACTGAAACATGTTGAATTTTAATTTTTCATGATCATTCAGGGCTGTCAACTCTCACGCATTGGCCGTGACGTGAGAGTCTCACGCATTGTGTCACTTTCTCACAGTCTCACGCCAAGAGGTAGCATAATAATGTCACTCCTATGTAGTAAATCTCACGCAAAACGCTGGAAAATGAGTAAAATCTGACGCACCATCAAAATAATTTGTTGCTCCTAAAAAATAGATAGTTTTACCGCTACAGTTTTCGTTTTTACGGTCCGTATTTTTAGTACATTGTAGTTCCGCACAAACTTTGGGTCGTGGGTAAAATTCAATGATAAAAATAAGGGTATTTTTTTGAAAAAATGACGTTGATTCCCTGTGATAAAGGGGTGTAATGAAAATGCGCCCTCAAAATGATAAAAATAGTGGGTATTTGGGAAAATTTTCCATGCATAATAGGGGGTAATATTGCTGCAAATGAAATGTCCTCGATTCCCCGTGAAATAGGGATCATTTTCAAATCCTGGAACGGTCATACGTCCTACCTTTAATACAAACTGAACCCACCGGGGTGATTGGATAACTATTTATCTAGATAGCTCGAGATACATTTAATATTACACATACGTACAATTGTACATTAGGTAGGTATCCTAGGTGAATTCAAATTTGCCATCAAATTGCATCGTTTTATATATCAAATTAAAGCCCTTGAGTAAACTAAACCAAAACTGAAAACCTTTTTTTTTTCATAGCACTTTCCGTAGCAAAGTTACATCTTGTCAAAGATTGACTTTCATCAAAAAGATTCAGCTAGCAAAATTCCCCAAAGCGGCATTTCAGGGGTGTTTCTAGATCTTAGTCTCATGGCGATGGCAGCTTTTTTAATGGAACTGCTATCCTCTAAAATTCCATGTGCGACTTGATTATCACCATAAAAATCATATATTTGGGTCAAGTGAAGTATAGAAAACATATTTATGTAGGTTTCCTTCACCCACCTATTCTCGAAAAAAATTCAAATTTCTATGTAAATATGCATTGTGTTGGGGCCCCGGTCTCGGCGAATTCGCTGACTAGTAAATGTGTTAACTAAGGTTTGCCTATAGGTTACCTACATTAGGCCTACATGTATGTAATGAAATTATTAGTTTCCCATCACCCGCCCGCAAGTTTCAATTTGACCAAAATTTTCATTATTTTCATAAAAAGTCAACTATCTGAAAATTGAGATTAAAGGGGCATTTCGTGATCCACAGCCTCATCCCCCCACTTTTTTCAAAAAAAGTTGAGATTTTTATATCACTGGAAACCTCTGGCTACATAATGTTTATATACAAAATATTTCTTGCAGATTAATTCGTTTTGCAAAGATATCGTGAAATTTGAATGCATTTTGAATTTTTTTTTTTTTTTTTTAGGTCAACCATGAATGATTTTTTTTTTTTTTTGAAATTCGAGTATAATCCCATCCCCCAATTGTGAAAAATTTTCACATAAAAAGCGGGTGGGACTATACTCGGACCAAACCCGTTTTAAGATGGTCTTTCATCAACAATATAGGTATTAGGCATGTAAGCTTTGACAATAATGAAATTTTCCAAAATAATGAATATTAGCCTTATCCTGCTGTATTTGATCTAGGCGCGGGCACCTGTAGGTAGAAATCCCTGGTTTTTTGAGAACAATAATACAAATACAAATAGTGAAAGAAGCGCCGGACCAGGGGCTACTTTGTAAAACAATAGCCCCTGGTTCACAGGGTTTTACAGGTAACCAGGGGTTATTTACAATGAACCAGGGGCTACATGTATTCAATGGATGGGGAAATACATTTTGATACATTGCTCAATCAGACTGGGAAATAAGCGCCGGACCAGGGGCTACTTTGTAAAAAAAAAAAAAAACCTGGTTGGGTTTTACAGGGAACCAGGGGCTATTTTCAATGAAAATTCCCCAGCCTAGTGGCGCGACCTCGATGGCCATCATTTCTATTCACCATTCCCTAGGTGAAATACAGCAAGAAAATGTACATGTAAGACCTGCCTGTATTTAAAGGTTCCGGTATCTCAAACTAGCTAGCATGGCATGGACCGGTCAAGGGTACATAGAATCTAGGCTAACTGACAATCAATCTTGAGTTTCCCATCACATAATTTCTGAAAACAAGTGAGGTTTACTTTTTCATTACGGTACCATATTCATTATTTTTGTGACTTTCAATACGACCATGTGAGTGTAAAATGCATTGTTATTTACCGCTCACTCAAATGGATGTTTAGATCAAGTGAGATTTAAAAGTACTATGTCAAGAGGCTGCAAGGTCGTTAGCAAAATGGATGTTTTGATTTTGATTTTCCACTAAAAATACACTATATTCTTGTATTTTTGCAAATTTATGTAACCATTTTTCATTGTAATTGACTTTCATCCGCCTTAGTAAAGTGCAAGTACTACAACCCCTGTTACATGTACATTCCCATATAAAAGACCTGTCAAAATTGTTCCGGTTGAAACAAACACTCATAGTCCACAGTTCATGTTCATGTTCTACCCGCAAAGTGTGTGATGTGTTTGCGAACGCGGTACGCCTGTTAAACGCATGCTTTGATTACCGCGTATGTGTTGCAAAAGACTTCTGGCGCATTGCTAGAAAACTGCACATTTTGCACATGCGTTTGCAGGGATAACCTTGTTTTTAGTCGCAAGATGGTGGATCGCCGGATCCGTGCAAAGGGCGAATAGAGTGATTCACACAGCATGAATAGGGGATTAAAAAGCTGTGAAGTGGCTCCATGTTCTTCATCAAGATTAATGCCATCAACATTTACATGTACATTGTAAAAGCAAACAGTTCAGGCTCAGAACATTCAATTCAATTCAATTTATTTCCATCAAAAATACAAAGAATACTTAATTAACACCAAAATGATTAAAAAACACAAGATGGAGTAGATGCAACAAAAGGCAAATGCCTGCAAAAGTGTTGCACCACCTTAAAAAAAAAAAATTTAAACACACACACATAATAACTAAACAAGATAAGTGCGGAGGCCTAACAAATAAGGATAAACAAAAATAAATAAGTCAGTGATGTTAATTTACCGGCAAATTAAAAAATGACGGTTAATCAACCGGTAAATAAGCATTAATTTACGTTCATACATACACGCTATATAACAGCGCTGGCGTGATTGGTCGTCCCGGATGTGAGATCGTCGGGTAAGGAAAATCATGTTTTTTAATAATGTATTTGTATTTTTTTTTTATATTGTTTTGATGATATAAGAATCATAAAATATTCAGGTACGTATGAACGGGGTTCCTTCATATATCTACACATGATCATGTCAGTAAAATAAAATGAATATTTTGTTAATAATTTTGGTTTTTGTTATCACTTCCTATCATTCCTCACTTGAAGAGTCGTTAAACAAAACATATTTTGGTGCATGTGTGTCAATTTTGAGCAAATAAAAATGACCAGATTTGTAACCAAATCGATCATTGCCATTTTTCCCTACCTACAATATGGCAAATTTTAGTGACAACTAACAACTGAAATGTTTTAAGGGGTACTACACCCTGGCCAATTTGTGCCTATTTTTGCATTTTCTCACAAATTATAAGCGCATTGGTGACAAGTCAGATATGAATATTATAGGGCAAGGACTACAACTACTGCACTGAAAATTCAGCAACTCAAGTCAAGTAGTTATTGATTTATTGATCAAATATTGGTTTCCCTCATTTTTGACTGTAACTCCACAACTGTTGTCTGTGCTGAAATAACATTTCCACTGCAGTAGTTGTAGTCCTTGCCCCTATAATATACATATCTTACTTGTCACCAATACACTATAATTTTTGAGCAAACTACAAAAATATGGCACAAAATTTGGCAAGGGTGTAGTACCCCCTTAAGGACAAGCAGAATCTATGCTTAGATTGTCCTCTGGACATGCCTCCTTTTTAAAACTTTTTTGGACACTGCTCAAATGGAATAGCCCATAATGGGGTTCTCAAATGGAATAGCCCATAATTTACATCTACATGTGTGTGTGTGTAATTCATTCTCTATTTAATATTTTTATGTTAAAAATTAATCCTTTATAGCGACCTGACCAACTTGAAAGAGTGGAACAGATTCGGAGGAGAGAGGCCAGGAAAAAGGTATGATCTGTTACAGGGTGATTGCACAAAAGGTCATACATTGTAAGTTCAAATTGTCCTCCAGAAGACATGCAAATACATGGAGTACTAAAGAATCAAGATTGACCTACTGACCTCCTGTGCAAAGGCCCTACATGTATATTAGTCCAACATTTAAAGGGCAGCCTACACATGGAATAATTTATCTCCAGCAGAGTTGTCCCATCATGGCCGGATAAGAGAGGTTGGACTGATAAATATTTGAACTAGTTTTGTACAGGCTGTTTATGCATTTGAATAGCTTAATTGAAATTGTTGTGTTATCTCCATTAGAGAACTACCTGCCGATTGGCCAAAAAGAAGTTTTCATTTTCAATTGGACCAATCAGCAACATTGTTAGAATAATTTCACCATGCAAAAAAATTGGGGTGAATTATTTGCAAAGCTCCATTCTGATTGGTGATTAAAGTAAAGATATCAAAAAAAAGTGGGTCAACCTTTTCGGGCTGTTGAGAAAGGGGCGGCAAAATTTTTGTTTGGTGGATTTGGGCCCCCCGCCCCATACAGGCTTGCCCCCCCTGGAAAAAATCCCAGTTACGCCACTGAATGCAACATCTTCATGTGATAGTGGTCTCAATCAAACATTTTTCTTGTTTCCATGAGGTTATATATCTAGTGCATAATGTGAATCTTCATTGTAAAAAAGTTTGTGAATAGATATGTGAAACTGGATTTGCCGCATAGCATTAATTACTTGTTCGCTTTTTGATAATTTGATTGCAAAGTGGGGGAAGAAGTGGGCTGTAAATGCAATAAAAAAGAAATCCGGCATATAGCGCCCCGCATATAATGCATAGCTTTTTTCCTGAATATAAAACAACAAAAAACTGCATAGGACGTATAGTTTTCTGACCAAATGTTTCGGAGACAAACTTTTTTTGTGTCTAATTTCATTATTCTTCATATATCACATTATAGGCATCAGTTGAGGCTAGATTGAAGACAGCAATGCAGTCACAACTGGATGGTGTACGTACAGGGCTGACTCAATTGCAGAGTGCCTTGGCTACAATCAAGGAGGTTAGATCATGGTGAGTCATGGGGGATACCCGTCAGTCCGAAACACCATCAATCCGAACCCCAGTCAGTCCGAAAACCTGTTACGGTTAGGGGTAACCCTAACCCTAACGATAACAATAACCCTAACCCTTAACCCTGACCCTAACCTTAACCCTAACAGGTTTTCGGACTGATGGGGGTTCGGATTGACAGTGTTTTGAACTGACGGGGACCGAGACCCCAGTGCATGAAGCAAGTCACACTGTTTTCACAGAACCAATGTATTAAGCACCAATTGGGTGATTATGGATCTCATATTGGTACTCAAATTCATTCTCAAATTGCATCTTAATTTTATCCAATTTGAGACGATTTTCAAAATGAGATCCTTTATCCAAATCATGAAAATGAGATACTTTTGAATAGCAGTGTCACATATTTTGAGGGGTATAATGGGTGTGCTTTGATTGCTCTATGCCCCATAGATTGTGTACTCATGTCCAGGGTGTTAGCTAGCCACCCGTCATTTTGGACAGGCAGTTTGTGCTCCTGGGACAGGCAAAATTAATGCCTGTGACATACATGTAATGCTAAATTCTAAAAATAATGCTTGAGTAATTTTCTGTGAATCAAAACAATACCAGACACACATATAGCAAGGCTATGTCAAATCCTAGCTGAGATCCTGCTCATGTCTAACTCATTTGCATAGTGCCTTGACTGCAATCAAAAAGGTTAGATCATGGACGGATGGTGAGTTACTGAAGTGAACCCAGCCACATATTTTCAGCATCAAACCATCGAAACCGATATATTGATTCAAAACGCCGAAGCAAAAGCGACGTCCCTTTTTTTCGAGTTGAAGAAATCTCAACTCCTGAGCGATGTTGCTTGACACATGAATGTATCAACCAATCATTTCCTATGAACTGGATCTATTATTTTGCTAATTAATTTTACCTTTCTTAGTCATTAACTTGCGGAGATGAATTAATTAAAAACAATAATTATTGACAGTTCTAAAAATGTATTTTTTGAATGTTTTTCTTTTCTGTAGGGTTAAAGAGGTTGATTCCAAGTACCTTGAGTGTGCTGAGCTCAGCTCCAAGTTAGGGGAAGTAAAAGAAGTTGCAAACCGCCACAGTCAGGTAAACTATCCATCTGTCTTGACTAACTGCAGGTTACTCCTTCATGTAATTTTACACGAAATTAGGGTGTGGGTCAAGGTTACAGGCATGAGAATTTTCAGGCTTAAACCTGAATTCAGGTTTTTTTGTTGTCCAAATTTCAGCACTTTCATTTAATTTCAGCCCGTTATTGGCCTTTTTAACCCAAATTCACACACTTTGTCAGGCTTTTTTTCAATAACTTCAGGTTTTTTCATGGATGATCAGTTCATTTTGTGTCGGAAAATTGAAAATATTCTCAGATGACTTTGGTTGTGTGTCATAGCTTGACTGACTAGCGCCGCCCGTTGTGACACAATCGTGCTCCAAAGTTCTAAAAACAAAAACTGAACAGTTTGCAAGAGGAATCCTGCCTGGGGAATCCTGTTGCAAAATTGTCACTTTTTTTTCCACATAATTTTTCTAAGCAACCCAGACATTTTGAAAAATTTGGTGCATGGTGTAGAAATTTTCGTAAGGTTTTTATTTTCGCGATTAATTTCAGGACCGCAAATTTTAAAAGCCCAAAAAATATTGTCTACTCGTATGTAGGTTTTTATCTGTAACTCGTTGTTGGGCACGAAAAACCTCATGTGCATTGGCCCCTGAATATGCTTTAAAAAGCAAAATCTCCTATGTAACTGGTTGGCAATTTTGTTTTAAGCATGTTCAGGGGCCACAAACACATACCGTATTTCGTCAAATAGTCGCCCCCCTGAAATAAACGCCCCAACCACTTTTTTCAACCAAGATGTTTCAAAAATTTCGATATTTCCATGCTATCTTGTGTAGTAAGCTTACCAAGTTGCTCACATGGTTGATAATAGCAGCAATAAATGGCGATAATCTGCATCGGCAACCCGGAAGTGAACCAAAAGTCAGTGTCAAAAGTTCATAGTTCGTCATTTTAGTGTGACTTTTAAGCTTACTTAATGATTTTCACGGGAATTGTCGTGCTAAAAATGACCTCTAATAAACGCCCCCCTTGGGAAAATGTAACGCCCCCGAAATACGGTATGAGGGTTTCCTGTATATGGTGAATAAACAGCAACTCGTGAAACATTAATACCACAAAAATATCATGCTTAAATTAAATACTATATGATGCCTTTTGCAAAGGCTTTCAGGAATTAGGCTATTCCGGTTGAAATCCTTACACCCCCTATGAAAGACATGATCTTAATCTCCCACACAGGGGTGTTGGTGTCAAATGGAGTCACCCATTCAGTCAACCTCATTTGAAATTCACACTCTCTGTGAGAGATGTCTTCCATACAGAGGTGTATGGATTTCAAATGGAATAGCGCTTTCTATGACATTGTCAGGACTAAGAGATGTCCCACCCACTACCCACCACACCCCCCACACGCCGGGTAAAATTTTCAAACGACATGGCCAAACAAATAAGCCCCCGCCCCCCTGTGCACATGCCAAATTTTTAGGATTCCAATTTGCAAACTTTAAGGGGGTACTACACCCCTGGCCAATTTTGTGCCTATTTTTGCATTTTTCTCAAAATTTATAGCGCAATGGTGACAAGTAAGATATGTATATTATAGAGGCAAGGACTACAACTACTGCACTGAAAATTCAGCAACTCAAGGCAAGTAGTTATTGATTTATTGATCAAATATTGGTTTTCCCTCATTTTTGACTGTAACTCCACAACTGTTGTCTGTGTTGAAATAAAATTTCCAGTGCAGTAGCTGTAGTCCTTGCCCCTATAATATACATGTCACCAATTATCTGTAATTTTTTGAGAAAAATGCAAAAATAGGCACAAAATTGGGCAGGGGTGTAGTACCCCCTTAAATGGTTCGTCCACCAACATCTTGGACTATAAATGACACAATGCTGGTTTCTAACCAAGGAATGTAAGATGCAATGTCCTTGGCATCAGATCAAGTGAGATGGTGTACTCTTGTGCAGTGTTCGATTTACCTGGATTAACATAGCAAAATGCTACTCACAATTTTAGAATTGCTACTCAAATCTGAAAGTGAGTAGCAGTTTTTTTTTTTTTCCGCAGAACCCAAAAAGGGTTCTGCCGTTTATTGCATCACAAGAAAAACAGAAATAAGACCACACACAAAATACGAAGTTGTACATATTACATAAAAGAGAGCAAAACAATACCATCATAAAGCATCCTAAAAAAAACCCAAAAAACAAAACAAAAACCCAGTTTTGCTACACAAAAAAAATATCTGAAAATCGATCACTGGCACTGCATTTGTCTACAAACTTGCAAGAAGGGAGAAAAAAGACGATAGATACAGTTATGGCCGGAATTCCCCTGAAAGTAGAAATGTTTTGGCGATGGTAAAAAGGTATACAAAAAAATCCACAAAATATGGTGAAAACAAACTGCTACTCACAATTTTGGAATTGCTACTCACAATTTTGGAATTGCTACTCACAATTTTGGAATTGCTACTCACAATTTTGGAATTGCTACTCAAATCTAAAAGTGAGTAGCAGTTTTTGCTACAAAAAAAAATAGATGAAAATCGAACACTGCTCTTGTGAAGACCACAGCAGAGAGAGAAATGGTCTAGATATATATTCATTGCGAGCACAGCGAGCATGAAAATTTGTATATTTAAGCGTGTCATTACTGTTTTCCTAAACCTTTTTAGAGCATTTTATTTAAAAGGCACCCCATGAATGTGTGCCAAAAAGCTGTCACCCGTCTTGGTTTGGCAAATATTGCTTACCCCCCTTTCGGCTGGCCAAAAAACTTTTTTCCCCTCCAATTTTACCCTCCCAGGGCTCACAATTATTGCACAGTTCTTAAAGTAAGAATTTATTTAGATTCTTTCATTCTTCTTCCTAGCTTGCTGCTGCTGTTGAGAATTTGAAACATATCTTTACTGTGCCGGAGAATGTCAAGAAAACTGAACGGTTTATTGAGGAAGAGAAGTTACTGCTAGCTCACAAAGGGTATGTATAGGATAGGCTTTTGTTAAGGAAGTGAATTTACTGTTCGCTCATTGGGGGTATGCATATACATGTAGGTGTTGCCTGGTAGGCTTTTGTGACAGGTAGGCCATCTTAATTTAATAGTTGGTCTCAAAGCCCTGGCGTGCATTGGTAAAATCACCCACTTTTTGCGAGTTATTTCTGCAAGCCTTTAGTAAATTTTGCTGTTTTTATTTTTTTATTGATAAGTGAGTAGATTACCACTAGGTATGGATAGGCTTTGTAATACTGGGAGTGGGGGCACGTGAAGAAGATAGTACTTTTAGGGGGCGCTTTCAACTGAGTAGCGATAGATTACAGTCTTTGACTGCTCAAACACCTCACCACCTGGTAACTTAGAAGAGTTCCCATTACCAACCCAATTGTACGGTATCAACCCACAGCAGCTGAAGGGAGTATCCCATCATGCATCTGCTTGCTCCATAGCAAATACATACAAAACATAAGTAAGAGTGGCTTAGATATTGAGAGCTATGGATATTTTCACAATACTTTGAAGATCATATTTTTTCAAACAAAAGTCTTAACTCCCCTGATATAAGCGAGTAATTGAAAGTTGAAGTGAGGGATTTTGTGTACACTTTTTATGGCATGTGCAGTTCTACTGTGGTACTGCAGAGCATGATGGGATACACCTATCTGCTGCTGTGGTATCAACCAGGCGACAGTGAAACAGACAGTATGGTACAAAGTATTTATGTTATTTTATTACATCCAGGCTGATGGAACTGGAGAGTTCTAGAGATGACTTGTTGTATGAACTTCACAAACATCCATCTGAGAATCCAAGTGATGACTATGTAAGTTTAATATGAGAGTACATGCGTGATGTGATCAAGCAAAATCAGTCTGGGAGACCGGCATATTCAATTTAAAGTTTTTTACATGATTGTATTTAAAGCATTTGCCAAGCTACATTTTACAGAAAATCCCATTGAAATTGAACCTCACCTCACCTCACCTCACCAGGCTGTGTTCGACCATTGTTGGACGTAGCCCTCTTCATGATTCTTCCACTGTTCTCTGCTGTCTCTTGCATTTCCATGCATGTAGGCAGTAATGTCATCACGCCACCTCCTCTTCTGTCTTCCTCTTGATCTTTTCCCTGTTCTTGATTCTTGTTCTGAAATTGAACATTCAGTTCCAAAGATATGAACAGTTGAAGTGTTTGCAAAACAATGTACAACAAAAGAAATGATTGTCTTTGTTTGTCTTTATCTGAAAATCAATATTTTTGACTTCTGACTGATTTTGCTTGATCACATCACATATTATGAAAGATGACACTCCAATCTCAAAACCGTGGACGAAAAAAGATAACAGATGGCGTCTAAGCAGTCAAAGTCTCGGCATCACCCTATAATCAGAGGTGTAAGTCTTCCGGAAATTCCCGGAATTCCGGAAATGTGGCCAAAAAAAAAAATTTTATTTTATTTTGTTTTACATTTCCGGAATTGGATGATGATAATTCGTCATAAAAAGAGCAAAATTTTTTTTTTTTGAGGGGGGTGATACCCTGCAGCCTAATCCCCGGACAAGCCCCCGTGCACTTCCGGAAATTTGCCGAGTGCTCGCCTTTGGCTCGCATGTTTTTCAGGGAGTGGATCATTACCACTTACACCTCTGTATAATGAATATGGCTATAGTCAACTGAATTATTTTTTATTCGCACTAGAGTTGTGTTGCCTGAATGACAATCTCTTCCCAAAATACGGTATTGCAGTAATGTTAAATTCATTTTAACAGGATTTGCAGTGTGTTTGCATTGAGGTGCAGTAGAAATTCAATGTAATTCGGCCTCCAGGCCGCAATTTTTGTGCCAATAATATCATATCATAAATTGATGTACGTTAGTATGCATGGACCTTTAGTCAAGCCAATGGCCTTGGTCGTGTGATCAAGCATGGTGAATCAAATATTGTAAAAAAAGATTTTAAGATCATGTCATACAGTTAAAAAAGATTTTAACAGTTTAATAGTTTTAAAAAATTGCTTGTGTTCACTTAAAGCGCTGGCATAAACACGCAAGATTGTAAAAAAAGATTTTAAGAGATTGTCATACAGTTAAACTCTTGTTGAATAAGTTCATCAGGTTGTTGATTAAATTTGTTTTTTGTTTTGTTTTGTTTATTGTTTGTTTGTTTTTTGTTTTGTTTTTTCAGTGAAAATACTTTTGTAGTATTTTGTTCTTTTGTGGAAACTGATGATTGACACCTTGTTATGTGATGATTTCTTTTGATTTCCTCTTACAGTTATTGAAGAACTATTTTGCCGACGTTGATCAACTTTCAGTAAGTATTACACCCATTAAGGATTTAGAAAAGTTACTGTACCATTTTCACCCTGATGGGGCAGTGACATCAGTGCGCATTTTATTGGGTGTAGCTTCAAATCGCTTGTGTTCACTTAAAGCGCTGGCGTACACACGCAAGCCCCCGCATAGATGTGCGTGCAAAACAGTTGCCTCAACATAGACGTCACTACCATATCAGGTGAAAAAATGGTATGCACATACTGAGAGTTTTAACTTTGAACTTCTTATACAGGGTGTCCCAACGTATACAGGCTAGAGGCCCAACAAATGTGTTTCTTCCGCAAACTTGACTTGGCTATCTAACCGCCATAATATGGTAACTACCATAATATAGATTTCAAATGGAGGCAACCATTCAGGTGACCTGATCTTAAATTCACACTCCCTATGGGGAAAATTAAGGTCATGTCTTCCATAGGGTTTCTATAGTCATTTGAAGCCGAAATAATGAGGTAAAATGAAAGAAAACCCACCTGCCATTTAATTGTGGAGCTGTGGGAAGTTTATGAATAAACCCCAGGGATCAGTCTTTAAATTTTACTGTAATTAAAGTACTTCAGGCTTAGTCTTTCACAGGGTATTTAATAAGTACACCACTGGGATGACAATCATGCAAAAAGTAAAAATTAAAAACAAATTGAGGGCATTGCTGTGAGCAAATTGGACGTTATTGTTTAAACAGGAAGCCCGCTTGGCCAGTTCTCCACAGAAGAACTGACTTATACCTGTTACTTTGTGATGACAGACAGAAGAGAATTTACATGGATACATTTTTCATTTTAAAGGTCCGTAACCCGATCGACAGCATCGAGGTTTTGGTATCACATAATAGATACTATTTTTCTCATTACTATCCTGAAATTTGACGCTCCAAGTCGATGTATTTCGGAGAAATCATGAAACACAGCGGTTTTTACAGGTTACCAGTTGTTCGCATTCTACACGACACGGGAGTTTCGGGTAGTCATAGAATGAAATCGGAATAGATTCGGAAGACTTCACCCCAGTACCAATTCGTCCGCAAAAATACATCAAATAGGCCCCCTAATGTCAAACTATAGATGGCGCTATGATATAAAACAAAAAGCAAAAATAAAGAAATACATAAGAGGTGAAATAAATAAGGAAACATGACCTATATTGTCAAGCATTATACGAGGAATATGAAAAAAATTATGAGAGCACCTCCCCCCCATTAAAAAATTAGTTAAAAAATAAAACAAAGAAAATCATAAATATGTGAAAATGTGCATCATATAGCTAAAAATAGAGAAATAATTAAGCGAAGTAAATAGAGCATGGGCTATCTTGTCAAGAATGATAATGAGCGCAGTGATATGTAATGTTTTTTAAGATTAATCAGTATGAATAGAGGGTATAAAAGTGTACAGGAGCGAGCCGGTTTTCAGTGCCAAGGCGAACACTTCCTGTTTCCACCGGGTCATGAACTCGGCAGTTGTTTCGGGATGCCTGACCAGAAGGCAATTCACACGTACCATTTCATTGGCTTGTTAATATGCTAATTATTCACATTTATGCTGAAATTGTTCCCGTTTTCTCACATAGATGGATAAAGGGGACAATATTTGACATTGTATGTAAGTTTGAAGAGAATCCATATCCTAAACTGATAGGGTTACCCCCCTTTAAAGGAAGGTGACCTGATATATTTAGAAAATCAAATTCTTTAAAACTTACGTATGGCCGTGTGTCCTGAACTCGCCACCCTTAGCGTTACATGACAAATATTATGAATTTTTACACCAACCGGGTTTCTAATTAGATTATCTCGACAATCATCAACCCTAAACTAGCAAAAGTATACATTTTTGGAAAGCTGAAGGCATCAGCAATTCCAATATATACATTTCAACTCATTATACAGGGTGGCCTGCAAGTTATACAGGGTGGAATAAAAAAGATTTTGATAAAAAATGGGTCACTCAATGCATTGCTTATTACCAACTTACAGTAATAAACTGAAAGTAAACAACATTCATTTGGTTAGAGGAAATGAAGAGCCAACTGACTTCGGAAGAAACCAAAATCACAGCTGTTTGGTAATCTCGGAATATAGAGTGTCCCAAAGTATGTTAGATTATTTTACAATTCAACATATTTTGAACCTAAACATTTCCCCCCTAACCCATACAGAAAAAATATGTCCATATTTAGATTCCTCGTCAAATTTCCTTCAGAAAATCTATACTTTGACTATGATAGGATAAGTAATTAAAATTTTACAGTAACTTTCAGATTTTGAAGACATCTGCATTACTTACTACAGTGTTTAATATGACAACGGGTAGTTTTGTATGGAAAAGTTTGTATTTTATACACTAAACCAATCATAAATGATTAAAAACAATTAGTAGAATTGTTTAGCTGTAAGGCCGTGAGTCGTTTAGATGCTAAATAGAGTCCAAATCCAATTTACAGCCTTTACAGAAGCAGATTACGCACTAAAAATACCAATCCAATAGAGTTTGTGTGTACCACCTCCCCCACCACCACATCCCCCACCACCGCCACCCTGCCCATTCTGAATTCTATGAAGCACAGTGTCAGTATTAAAACAGTTCAAGTATTTCTTTTTACAGGGTTGAAAGTGCATTTTATTTAGCAATAAAATGAGACCACAAGCATGACAATAACTTCTTGCTTGACAGAGATATCATCATTTGTTTTGAGTCGACTTTGGCAAAATGTAACGTCACCACCTTTTTTTGGTGGCGAGCTCAAGACACACGACCGTATAACATAAAATATCATCCCTTTCAAGCACTCATGCAAAAAGAACATGTAAATATTTTTGTAAATGTGACTAACTTCTGATGGAATTACCGACATTTAAACAGTGTGATATTGGTAGTCTATAGTGTTTTTATAAATGATAATCATCATGATCATGTAATATATTGATTTCAAGTGAAAGGCCCTATTTTTCTCATAAACATATTGAAATTAGAAGTTCCAACTCGGTATTTCGGAAAATCATCAAAAAACTGCCGAATTAGTCTCAAATGGTACATGTATACCACATTTGAGACTAATTCGACAGTTTTTTAATGATTTCTTCGGAAATATACCGATTTGGAATGTCCAAAATGTTTATGAGAAAAATATGAGCTTTCATCTGATACCAAAATCAGCATTTTGATGAGGTAAAGTGAGAGGATGAGGTTGTCAATCAGGTTACACACCTTTAAGATCTTGTGCTCTAACATAAATGTCTGTAAAAATAATAACTTGGATGTAGTCTTTAATTGATTGTCATCCATGTCTGCAAAAATAATAATTTGGATGTAGTCTTAATATTGATTGTTATTTTTGTTACCTCACAGGACCAGTTATTCAAGCATATCAAGGTGGTGTTACAGCGACTGCTAAATTGTGCTCGAGAGAACCCAGCTTTGCTTGTCACAGCTCTAAGAATCATAGAAAGAGAAGAAAGGTACAGTGCTGTTAATACGTCAATTACATGATATAATCATCTGAGTAACCAATCAGTTCAGTTCAGTTTTATTTCATCAAATTCATCCATTAAAAATAAATACAATATAAAAAAGTTTTTACAAACATCGTATAATATGGTGAAATGATGAGGATGCCACTGAACGCAGAGCGTGTTGTTGTGGCACCCTTTACAGAAGTTAGTATTAAATAATTATGATAAACTTTAGACTTTAAATTTTAGAATAATAATAAATACAATAGCAAGATATATATGCCTTGTGGGTTAGGTATAAACTAATTATCACAAGAGCTGTGCTTTCAATTATAAATCAATGAGTAGTGATGGTGAAAATAACAACCAAACCTACACAGTAGGTGTAAAAGGGTTGTAAAATCCCATTATAATATAAAACAGTTCAGGCATGGCATAAGTATTACGGTACAATAATAACAAAAATGTAAAAATTAGCCCGAGTGAAAGCATAAGCACATGATTGCACGTGCACTTGCAACGAGTCTATATAATGAGCTAAGTTATAACTTACATAGCAGGTAACTATATATTTAATGCAATATTTTGTAAATTAAATCTACATATTTAATGGAACGATAAATTAACAGAGCAAGAACAATGAAATGCAAAAGTGATAATCTGCATACAAGGCAAAGCGAGCTAACAAAATTTATCAAATAGCTTATTTTTAATATAACAAAGTAATAATAATAATAACTAAAGACTGGAACAATACAAACAGACAGACAAAGCGGGTCCGATTTGTTGTGGAGCATATATACTGAATTAATTTTATGCAAGTAGATCCTGAAAAATGAGAAGGAAAAAACCAAACAAAAACAACAACTGCAGGTGTAGGCTAATCAGTGTTGTACATATGTGCTGATGAGGATTTTTTTTTAGTGTTGGATTTGAAAGATGGCACTGAACTACAAGATTTGATAGACTGGGGAAGTGAGTTCCAATAAAGGGCTCCTTGAATACTAATTATATTATCAGCCAATTTGGTATTGGACATTTTAACGTGGAAATCATTGGCTTGCCTAGTATGGTGATGGTGAATACTTTTGTTAGTTCTAAAAAAAGATTGTGGTGGTATTGGAACATAAATGTTCCGAGTTGATGGAAATAAATATCTTGCACCTTAAGAGTATTGAGTTGTTTAAAAGCGGGTCTGTATGGGCAAGCCAAAGAGAGTTGGTGCATGTCCGAATAATTCTTTTTTGTATAAGGAATAATGAATTTATATGGGAATTATTTTTGTCAGCCCAGATAATGTTGCAGTAGGATAAGTAGGGAGAGCAAAGGTGTTATAAAGTGTATGTAATGATTCCTGAGGTAGATAGGGCGAACCTTACGGATAATACCATTATATTTAGAGACCATTTTGGATACATTGGAAGTGTGAGATTTCCATGAAACATCGTCATCAATTAATATGCCTAGAAATTTAGTTGTGTGAACTTTGTCTAAAATATGATTATCTATGAGAATTTTAATATCTTTGTTATGAATATTACTGTATTTATTTTTGAAAACCATGAAATTAGTTTTTTTGATATTTAAGGAAAGTTTATTTAGTTTAAACCAGTTCGAAATGGTTACTAGTTCATTGTTAACTAGAGTTTCAAGGGAGTTTTGATCTTTATGTGAAAAAGAATATTGGTGTCATCGGCAAATATGACGAAGTCCGCATTGTTGGAACAAAGAGGAAGGTCATTAATATAAATTAAAAACAAAAGTGGGCCCAATATCGATCCCTGTGGTACACCACATGTGACAGATGTCATATCAGAGGAAATCTGATTGAAAACTACATATTGTTTTCTGTTATTAAGATAGCTGCGTATCCAATTATTAGCAGTGCCTCTAATACCATAAGTGTCAAGTTTATTTAAGAGAATTTCATGGTTAAGTGTATCGAAGGCTTTGCTAAGGTCTAGGAAAATACCAACTGTATGGAGCCTATTATCAAGATAATTGGTAATTTTGGTGTAGAGTTCGTTGATAGCCATGTAGGTGGAACGTTTTTGTCTGAAACCAAATTGTTTGGGACTAAGGATATTGTGAAATGAAATGAAGTCATAAATTCGGTTATATGTAACCTTTTCAAGTAGTTTAGAAATAGCTGGAAGAATTGAGATGGGTCTGTAATTTGAAAAGTCATGGGAGTCCCCTGACTTGAAAATTGGAGTTACTTTGGCAATTTTTAGTTTGTCAGGAACAATGCCGTTTTTGATTGAAGAGTTAAAGATATGACAGAGGACCTTGCTGATATTATTAATAATTGATTTTAATAGAATAGTGCTGACGCCGTCCACACCCGAACTATGACTAGCGTTTAATTTTGCACATAATTTAGTTAGTTCATCTGGTGTTGTTGGAGATAGAAAAATGCTGTTCATTATGGAAGGCGTGGATCGAGCCTGAAAATCCCTGTCAGGAGATGGAATTTTATCAGCAAGGTTAGTTCCAATGTTGGTGAAGAACTCGTTGAATTTGGTGGCAATTTCATGTGGATTAGTGATTTTGGCACCAGAGCTATCAGTGAAAAAATCAGGGAGTTTAGAATGTTTGTTTCTCCCAAGTAGACTGTTCAAAGTAGACCACATCTTTTTCATGTTATTATTATGGAGCTCAATTTCTTTGGTGAAAAATGATCTTTTGGCAATTCGGAGGAGACTATTAAGGTGGTTCCTATATTTAGTATATTTAGTTTTATTATCATCAGTGGGTTTAGATATAAATTTTTTGTATAATTTATCTTTAGTTTTAATAGATTGTATCAGGCCTTTTGTGACCCAGGGCTTTTTTGGATTATTACGGTTGTTAGATTTAGTGTTTTTCATAGGACAATGAATATCGAGTAAAGTAAGTAATTTATCATTAAACATATTGTAAGCTACCTCAGGGTCATCAGTATCATACACAAGATGCCAGTTAGTTAGAGAAAGGCGTTATTGAGGCCTTTGATGTTATTAGGCTTGAGTTGCCTGACTCGTTTGACAGTTGGTTTGGGTGGCGAATTGAACCTGGCGCCCTTTGAAATAGTGAAGATTGGGAAGTGATCAGTGAGATCTGTAATAGTGATGCCAGACTTATGTTTACTTGAGACATCGTTGGTGAATATATTGTCGATTAATGAGTAAGAAATCACGCCATGCCGAGTGGCGAACCACACGGGTTGGACGATCAATACATGGGAAAAAATCATGCGAAAAGATCAAGTTGACAAATTGGTTGGATTTTGAACATTGATCGTATTTTAAGAGATCGATGTTGAAATCTCCTAAAAGATAACATTTTTTCTTTTCTCTGGCGATAATGTCCAAAGTTTTAGAAAGTTGGTTCCTAAAATCGTCAAAAATCACATATTCTGGCTTGTAAATGATACCAACGATAGTGTTTTGTGACTTGTGATTTATCTTGAAGAACACTGTGTCGCAATGACTACACTCAAGTTTAAGATCATTTCTTTCTCGAAAATTTATGTTTGGATTTATGTAAAGCGACGTTCCACCTCCTTGTCTTTCCTGCCTCATGCAGTTTACAGATGAATAATTAGTCAAGTCGACTAAGTCGGCTTCATGTTGATCATTAAACCATGTCTCACTAAAGCCGTAAATATCAAAGTGATGATCAAAGATGGAGAGATAATTTGAAAAATCATTTGCATGTTTATTGAGGCTCCTGGTGTTAAGATGCAGGATTGAGAGGTTACTGGTGCTAAAATCGGTTGCGTCAGGCAAATCATCACCACCTAGATAATTGCAGTTATTGATTTTTTCATAGCTAAGATTCTGAGAGTCATAAAAAAAATCATTATGTGAATTAAGTGAACAGTTGAATGAAAATGGATCAAATTTGATATCAGGGATGAAATCGGACATAGAACATAAAACAATTAACAACAATAGCAAAAAAAAAAAAAAGTTATGTAAAATACAAAAATAATCACTTAGTTAAGAAATGATCAATTCAAATTAAATAAACTTAATAAATATTGACAAGTACATAAACCATAATAGTAGTGTTCATCAGAGCAAAACAGTGAAGCAATTATGGAACACAAAAGAATAGTGATACATTAAAAGGCTGGTATTCAGGTAGTCATGCATGGATCATGGAGCGTTACAGAGGTATGACGGAGCAACGTTGACCAGTTCAATCGACCATGTACAACTAGTACTAACATAGCTGTTAGAGGAATAAGTGGTAGTAATAATGTACTTGGAGCACATCAACTATTAGATAATCAACCACATCAAGTACAGCAATTTGGACGCCTAAATGACATAATGTGTGAGTAACAAGATTTGTAAGCATAAGTGTTTCAAAACAAGGAAGTTACATGCAACTATTAACTAGGCAGTTTTAATAGTTGATAGAATTGTGAGTGATAAGTTTTTCTAAGAAGGGAAGTTACATGCAACTATTAACAAGGCAGTGCGAAAGGAAAATATAACACAGAAAAGAGTGTGCCTGGTCACACTTTACGCACTGGTAATATTATCAAAGTAGAAATCAAAAGTTGGTAGAATTGAGCATATACATCTAGAAATCAATTCAGAGAGCTCAAAGCTGCACAAAAGGCAATACATGACAACACAGGTCATACATAAATTAAAAGTAATATAATGAAACATAGCAACCATTAGATGAAAAACCATAAAATAATAACCATGATAACAACCAGTCAGTAATATTTAGCCATAACTGAGGTCAGTTAAATAAATGACAAACCATGAGTTTAGTAGGTCGTGTGTCAACCATAAAGCATTGTGGAAAAAAATGTTTGCAATGTCAAGTGCATGATTTGAGAACCATGAAGGTTTGGAGATCAAATTGCCGGAGCAAAAGTAAGTCATGCATCAAACATTAGCAAACATTGTAAGTAAGACTGATATAATAGCCCATTAGCTCGAAAAACATTTTGGATACAAATATAGAAAAATAATTTTAAGAAATTATCAACCATAAGCTGTATAGACTAGTGTTGTGGTCGGCATGTTTTTTTCAAGTCGACATGTCGATATAATTTTATCCCGACGTCGATATGCATGTCGACATAATACAAGTTTCAAAATCGGCTAAAACGCTAGCCAAAAACACATTTAAAACAACAGTTTCTCATGTTATACGCCTGGGTTTTACGTGGGTATAGATAACCTTACCTCAATACATAATGGTGACTGATTATTTCGGACTCGTAAGTTGGAAATAGTCCAAAATACCGAGTGCAAGAGGAAAAATATTGTTTTCATTTCAGTAATTTCAACACTCATTTCATCAGGCTGTCATTCATAAAATCATGAGACTATATTCTAGAGTGTCACAGGTTGTACCAATTATAATTGGGAAATCCAATTTTCCGCTCCACTCATCAATCATCATGCTCATGCCCGGGGCTTATGCAATCGCGACGAGTGCCGCCCGACACAACGATTCACAAACGTTTGGCCCGCGAGGTTCAGGTTCGGGGTTTCCCCGGGTTTCCCGGCCTATTTTCATGGGACGGAAAGTTTTTATTTCGTCAAAGGGGAGGAGGCTCAGGCCAGTAAATAACTTTTGTTGTGTACTTTACTTTCACGTTTCATTATTAACAATAACATTGACACGTGCACGCGTTCTGATTAAATTTTTAATTACATTAAATTATTATGTAATTAAAAATTTAATCAGACGCGTGCGGCGTTACACTTACATCTATCAATTAAATTAATGTTATAAATGTGCCGTATGAATGAACGCACACTGCACCACCAAATGAATAAAGGTTAATCAAAAATAAAACCGTGTTTGTTTTATTCTTCTATTCTAATGTTCCGTTCAGGAAGCTTCTTACTTTCCGACTTTTATTTCAAACTTATCATTTAACTTCAAAGTCAGCGTATTTATTATTTACGCAACGTTCGTTTTCTTCTCTTAATTTATTTCTTTTATTTTTAAATACATCTTGCTCTAATTAATTCATTTTATGAATCCAATTCTGTACACTGCACTGCAGTAACTGGATCATTCACCCCTCCATGCGAAATGTTTTAATCCATTTATAACTTTACAAGTTATGACTTGATCGGACAAATGTTTTTCTGATCAAAAATTACGTAACATAAATTAAATAGTCCGATTCAGAGTCGGTGTTCTGTTATGTTACGTATTTTAAGGATGAATTGAATATGAACATGTACATGTACACACCCCTAAACAGACGTAAAACACGTGTTTGCGCCAAGCCCCCAGACAGGCTGTGAGACAGCGCTGTCTGTTTCTACTGCACTGCAGTGTTTTCTGTGTACAAGTACATGTACTGCTGGCACCTGCCGATTTAGAACTCATTATAATAAAATGCGTAATGTTATGTTGGTTCCCATCTACGAGCGTGTACTGCACTACTGAATACTGAGCGGCAATTGAAAGTTGTGAGAATATTTTATGAAATACGCAACAAAGTAAGGTTTTCAATTTATTTTAACTCAGTGTGCTTCATTATTTTTTTATTAAAAATAGCAATACAGCTCATTGCAGCGTCTTATAGTGATCATTGATTATTTTTATTTTCCATTGACGTTTGTCGACATGTTGCATATATATATCGACATGTCGAGATTTGCTCTATATCGACATAAATATCGACAAACGCTATGTCGACCACAACACTAGTATAGACTGTATGGTAATGCAAGCAATAATGTGGAGAAGATTATTTGCAAGATTATTTGCAGGTATCAAGTGCATGATTGAAAATGAAAGACCAATAGAGGGTTGGAGAACAAGATACCTGAGCAAGGAGTAAATCATGCATCAAATACTAGCAAATTTTATCAAGAATAATGAAGTGACTTTAACAGACTTTAAACAGCATAAGCCAATAATGTTTAGATCAATTAAAAACAACCATACAGTAAGAATCATATACTGAGATCACTTGGAATATAATATAATTATAATGAAATGATATCAAGAAGATTAATATAAATAATTAACAACAAATTGAGTGAAGTCAAATATATAATAAAGTAAGATTTAAGAAAACAAGCATGTGAAGCAGAGCCATGTTGAAACCTTACTTGCAATGTCAAGTGCATGATTTGAAAAACCAAAGGAGCTGGAGAGCAAATTACCTGAGCAACTAGAGTAGACCATGCATCAGACATTAGCAGGTATATATTCAAAAATTAGTATAGCCCAATCAAAATAGAGGTTATAGATCTCTTTGCATTTTAAGCTTAATCTCATTAAGTCCTACTGACTATTCATACATGTACCACATCTCTGATTGGCTCAATACATGATATAGCACTCTTTTTAACCAATCAAAATAGTTCTTTAGAGGCCGATGATTCAGCTAGTAGTAATGCTGCCCATTTTAAAAGGCTGACTGAAAACCCAGAAAATGATTGTTTTAGCCCAGGCTGCTGCAGGCTAGCCTTCAAAGAGAGTGGTTGGGCTTAGAACAGTTTATGTGGATCAACCTGGGTTTTCCTGGGCTAACCTGGGGCTACCATGGGTCAGACTGGGGCTAACCTGGGTTGAATATTAATCATTTTGGGGTCAACCTGGGCTTACATGGGCTAGCCTGGAGCAACCTGGGTTAAACCATCATTTCCTGGGTTTTTGCTCTGCCTAGTCATACTATGGTGAACTATTGAAAAGTATCTAGATGATGGAAATTGACAATTACAGCTAAATTGGCCTGATATGGTTTGGTTTATAAGATATTTTACCCTTCCCAGAATCCTTAATTGCAACATGATATGTTAGTGGACACTACGAATGAGCCGTAAACTCGGCAAATTGTATGACAGTGTAAAATATGCGTGATGGTCGTATTCATAGCTGTCTCAATTCAGTGCGACAAGTATCTCATCAAACACTGTTTAAATCAATCAATAATACTATCACCTCATTTCAACAAATGACACTCCCATTTAGGTTCCCTTTGATTTCATTTTGAGAATAGACTGGCTAATCATGGGTCAATTCGCTGTCGTAGTGCACGTTAGTAACCATTGGTTACTGCTCCAAGCCCGGGTTCATACACCTGTTCCGAATTTTGATATGCCATAGCCTTAAGTTTGTGTTGTGATCATTTCGATCAGTGGTTCGTAACAAAAAAAAAGCATGATCCAGTTGACCTAGCAACGGTTTTATTCTAACGTGCACTACAACAGCGAATAGTCAAGAAATAAACATTTTGCAAGATCTGGATGTGCTCTGTTCACTTTTTGTCACTATCAAGTATCAACCCATGTTACGCAGAATAGCAAATCAGAACAGCAAATTGAAATGGAAGAAATGCATTGTGGGAATCATAAGAAATCTTATCTGGGTGTAGTTATTATGAAAATTAATTCAAAATCTTCAAAACAATTTTGGCAACAGTCGCCAACATTCCCCCAAGGGCAGCACGCATGAGTGTACAAATTTGCATTATTTGCCTTTTTTTCCAGGTGCCATAGCATGCAAACAATAACCTGTCCGACTTCTGATTTAACATAAATATTTGTTTGTAAATATGTTTGATAGGATTGATAAAAAGATGTCAGACCGGGAAAAGATGGCAGGATTCCATGCTCCTGGGAGACCTAAGGAATGGAGAAAGAGAGCACTGTCAGAAATGAAGAAAGTGGCCCTGGTCAGGTTGGTATTGCACAATATTTAAAAACTCATTGAATTCTCTGAAGCCCATATCAAATTGATGCAAAATTGATGACTTGGCATTAGCAAAGAAAAATATTTCACAAACTGTTCACATGCACCTGCTTTTGTGAGTTTTATACATGTAGCTTTGAAATTTGCTATGTGTCGGAAAAAAGAGTACCTATTTATTTATTTATTTATTTATTTATTTATTTATTTATTGATTGATTGATTGATTGATTGATTGATTAAATGATCGATTAATCAATTGATTGATCAATTAAAGGGGCATTTTGTGATCCATAGCCTCATCCCCCCACTTTTCTCAAAAAGAGTTTTTATACCACTGGAAACCTCTCTACATAGATAATGTTTATGTACAAAAAATTTCTTGCAGATTAATTCGTTTAGCAAAAATATCGCCAAATTTGAATTACGACAACGGCCTATGGAGCAGTGTTATACACGTAATCATGCATAACTCGCACACTCAAAATCAACTGAAATTTTGGGAATAAACTTTTTTGTGGATATCTACTGAAAAATGTCATAAAAAGAGAATGCTAGGACCACGAAATATTCTAACAGATGGATCACAAAATATTCTAACAGATTGATAAATTGATTCAAGTGATGGATTGATCATTTGCTAGATTGATCAATTGCTTGATTAATCAACCAATTGAAATGTATAATTTCAGATTTGAAGGCAGTCAGTTGGAAGACCGTACAGAAGACAAGATGTGGCTTGTACGTCACCTAGAACTCGTCAGACAGAATGCTGTGGGTGACCTTACCACAGTCAAGGTAACAGCTCTATATTTACATAAACACAGCACAAGAAATAAGTCCCCCTCTCAACATTTCGTCATAACATTGTAAGGTTTCATTTTGTACCAATAAAACTAACTTTATATTAATTATATGACTGTTTACTTCATGTAAGTGCTGTGTAAAATAAGAGATTTCCATGACTTCAGGGCTGAATGAGCCTAAATTGAAGGCAAAAACTGCCCTTTTCAAAAGTCAGCCTATGCTTGTCACAAAAGTTGATTCATAGCTTGTTACTAATGGAAAAACCCATGTGGTTGAGTGCAGTTTAAAATCCTCACCAAGTGAACAGTTACTGTAATGTGTATCGATTCTTGATCATTCAGCCATGCAAATCCCCTTGGTGCAGAGTTCAGCACAGTGAGTTGTAGGATGGCCAGTTCCATTCCTTGTCCCAATACGCCTTGCAGTTAACAAGCATAGACCTATTTTGTGACTTTTGGAAAGGGCAGTTTTTGTCTTCAATTTGTGTTCATTTAGCCATGAAGTCATGGACATCTTTTATTTTCACACAACACTTAGTAAACAATCTTATAATTATTTCTAAGTAAGTTTTAAAAAGTAAGACTTTGTCACGAATCTTCCATCCTGCATTTTATTCAAAATCTGGGATTTTGACAAAACTACAGTATCTAGAAGCTTGATTTTTGCTGGGTATGTTAGTTTAATAAAGTACATTATAATCATGTAAAAAAACAGAATTTCTCCTCAACAAATGTTACAATATGGCTTTAAAGTAAAAATGTTAACCTGAGAAGATATATTACCCTTCCCAGAATCCTTTGCAAGATGATGATGATATATCACCTCATTTCAGCAAATGACACTCCCAAATTAGTTTGTACAGGTTCCCTTTGTTTTCATTTTGAAAATAGACTGGTTAAAAATGGACCGATAGTCAACAAATAAACATATTTTACAAGATCTGTATTTGCTCTGTTCATTGAGGTACATTTAGCGTCCGGCACGTCTGAGTGGTTTACTTAGCTAAACCACTCAAACGACTAGTATGTTAGTTTAATAAAGTACATTATAATCTTGTAAAACACAGAATTTTGAAAAATATTGAGGGCGTTCAACTCAGCAAATGTTACAATATGGCTTTAAAGTAAAAATGTGAACCTGAGAAGATATATTACCCTTCCCAGAATCCTTTGCAACATGATGATGATATATCACCTCATTTCATCAAATGACACTCCCAAATTATTTTGTACAGGTTCCCTTTGTTTTCATTTTGAAAATAGACTGGTTAAACATGGGCCGATAGTCAAGAAATAAACATATTTTACAAGATCTGGATGTGCTCTGTTCATTGAGGTCTGTTATCGATAGAGATTTTGTGTGTCGCAATGTCGGAAGATAATACTTCCGACAATCAACATGTATCGACAGTCAACAACCTGACAGCGTGGGAGATATCTTAACTTGCCCATTGATCACCAACCTCCAATTAAGCTTACCCAATATTCATCAAAACAAATGCTCTACAAAGATTGTGTGTGTGGCATTACTGCTCTACCCCCACGTGATCTGCACAATAGTGAACATTATATCATGATATTCCAAAGCTGTAATTGGTTGGAAGGTGCCCATGTCACTGACATGATATTTACATACATGTGCTTGTCCATTTATTACGGCATTATTCACATCACCATGATGACATCTTTTGCATGTCACATAATTTGTGAATTCAATTCTATGCTCCTGGTTGAGGGGGTATGTCTTATAATGGTGTATAATTTTAGTTGAACTGTGAACTTAAGGTCAACAACCCTGGATGAGTGCATGAGTGGCTAAACTTTCTATGCCGGGGGGGTGTGGTCTAGTAATTTTCCGTACAAAAAGTTGCTTTCTAGCATGAATGGTAGTTTCCTACTCCTACTGTTTTATTACGAATTTCTTGGCCAACCTGGAACACTTCTATTGCGTCCATGTAGCGTACTAAGCGTCTATACACTGTATGGCGAGTGACCTCGATCATTGATGACCTTAACCCTGCCGTTATGTGATTGGTTAGTTGACAGAGGTCATCACGTACATCGCCGTTCTTTAAAATACAGGCCGATATACGGCTGGCGTACAGTACAGAGACATGTGGAAGATGTAAATAATTTTACCGCGATGTTGGCGTAAATTTAATGGATCATTTACAATATTTGCACCAATTCATGGATCATATTATATGTTTCTGCTTCTATGAGCACTCGATGATGATTGGGATTACTATCATAACGATGTGTATGTGCTATGACATGCTGTAAAATCCGAGAAAACGAAGCAGTTGACCGGATCTGAGTGAGTGAGCTAGCTCAAGAATCATGAGAATGCAGTTCAAACATGCCTCGTCGAAGTTGATTTTTTGTTTGTTGTTTACTTGCGTGACTTGCAAGTGTCACTCGCGTATTTACGCTGAAAGTGACACTTGCAAGTCAAAGTAAACAACAAACTGATTTGATAAACCTTTATCGATTGCATATTGTGTATTTGTGAGCAGCTCAACTTGCACTTGCAGTGCAGAAGAAATGACTGCTTTTTGCAGGTAGGATTATTTATGCGACACGTAGTCGACTGGTCAGCAGGTCGAGGATTTGCACTATTCAAAATCAATGAAGTAAATCATGAAAAACATTGTGTACAAGCGCACTACCCTATGATGATCATGTGCATGCATGTTGAATTTCATGTAATTGTAAGGACAATTTGTAAATTATAATCTGACTTACCTGTTTACACTTCACTCAAACTCCAAGCGGGAACTCTGGTGCACTGGCATAGGCATAAATCATCTTCAGAGTCCGAGTCGGACTCTTCGCTGCTGCTATCGTCGACTTCAATTTGGAATCTGAAGCTGTTCAATTGGTCCTCCGGTAGTGTTGTGTCAATTCTGACTTCATTATTGTACATTTCTTCTTCAAGTTTGATGACATGCTGCTCGGCTTTAGCCCAATTTTCAGGCGTTACATTTGCTAGTGCATTTTCAAGGTGCTTTTTAACGTCTACCATCTTGAACGTTGAGTTTTTTGTTGCAACGTCACCTTTGACTTGCCCCCAAATCAGTTCGATAGGATTCAACTCACAATGGTAAGGGGCAGTCGCAGAATATAGTGACCATGGGATCTTGCCAGTTCGTCAATGACCATCTTCGTACACCTTGGTTTGTGCATCTGAATAAGTGCATAAAGCTGCACCTTGATCATGGTTGGACACCAATCTACATTTTGAGCTGTTAGCCACTCTTGCATTTGGCTTTCTTTGTGTTCATCGTCGGTATTCGTTCCTCCTGAACTGAATGATAAGGTGCATTGTCCATGACGATGACAGTGTGTTGGGGTATATTTGGCAGAAATTGATGGGTAAACCATTCCAGAAAAACGTTGCCATTCATTTCATCGTGGTAATCACTAGATCCCGTCTTGGATTGAAATGAAAGGAGAGCATCTTCAACAAATCCTTCTTTTGACCCAGCGTGCAAAATAATTAACCTGCTTCCCTTTCCGGTTGGAATAAGAAATCCTCCTGATCCAGCAATTACCCAGCATTTGGACTTTGTATGATTCTGGTGGAGGAATGTTTCGATCTAAATACACGACAGGGCAGTTGGTAAGCTGTCTAATTTGTTTCATTTTACTCAGGTAGTCGTGTCTTTTGGCAACAATGTCTGGCCTTTCTTTAACAAGTCTTTCCGGCCTCTTGCTATATTTGTAGCCCATGTCTTTTAAAATTGTTCTTAGTGATGACTTGCTACCTTGGAAGTTGATTGCAATCTTGACCTCATCATATATTGAGTTAATTGTTGGCCACTTCTTCTCTATGTACATATTGCTAATTAGCCGCCTGATAACACCTCGATCAAAATCATCTACGCTGTCGACTATCCGCTTCCTTTTGGGTCCTCTTTTCACTGGAGATTTAGGTCCATGTTTTCTAATCTTGTAGAGGGTTGACCTAGATTTAATCCCGGTTGCTTCCATAGTGTTCTGGATAGCACTCTTATCTTCGAAGTCCAAAGCTTCGCTGCTCCGTTTCCTTTGTTAAGAAATAATCCCATACATTGGATATGATTTGCTGTGCTTGCTTGCTTGCACAGTGATGCACTTGTGCCGACTGACATTTTTGGGTTGATTAATCCAAGATAAATCCTTTATTAATTGACTGAATGACTGTAAATAAAAGATGACACCATCCGTAACCAGGGGCAGTCAATGTGAATTAAATAGGGTTTTTTCATAAGGCATGGGGCAGTAGGGGGTCTGTTCCAGTGGGGTCTTTAAATTTAATAAATTTCATGGGGCAAGGTGAACTTGACTCATTGTGATGATTGAAAATGTGACAACAACAAAATATTAAGGAAATTCCTTGTGTTTGGGGTCTGGGGTTTCATTTGAGGGGTCAGAGTCATTTGATTGCCTGAATATGGGGAATTGAACCTCCACCCCCATTAAACCAAAGTGGTTTGACCTTGACCTTGTTACCACATTTTTTCAATTTGTTCAAATATACTGGTCAAAAAAAGGAAAACACACAGAAAAATATGATACAAACGCAAAGTATGTTTTATTACATTTTAATACACTAGTTATTTACTAAACCATGTCTTTGTATGTTTAAAATGGTCGTTACGTCATCGTTTGGGCAGCAGACGACGTCTGTTTATTTGTTTATATTTTTGACGGCATGCTGCAACTTTTTCTGGTGAATGAAATGCATTGCTTATCGAAGCTGCGCAACGCGAGGCACATGACATTTGCTAGCCTGAGTCTCGGTCCCGCTCTCGAAACTAGAAAAAAAAAAAAAAAAAAATATCCATGCGTATCTGTGAAATAGGTAGTGAACTTAATCTAACCGTGCATGCACAGATTTAATGTACATGCACACGATCGAGGTCAAATTCGCTTGTCGATAGCGATGTACGCTCGCGTGTTTTCGTGAAGCTACAAGCGTTGCTCAGTGTTCCACCATGGCCAAGAAATACGTAATAAAATTATAGTTTGTTTTGGTCTTGTGCTATTTATATTTCAAATGTTTAAGCTATCAGCGGCTAGTGGCTTCTGATGTTGTGAGACGGTACATCGTTTGTGTATCGATACTACCATTGAGTGTTCCAACATGTCGGAAGTCTGTGAATTTTCCGACTATCGATACTTTCGACAGTCGATAACAGGCCTACTATAGACCCATATTGTACTAGATAGCAGATCAGTGCATGGAATTAAAATGGGAGAAATGCATCATGGGAAGTGTAAGATATCTTCCCTCGTCATATAATTCATTGATTGGTTTTGATGTGTTTTTTTTTTTCAGCATTTATGTGTTCCATGCTTTCCACCAGACTACTACATCTTCCAGTATTTCATCAACATGTACCAGGACTGTCTAGCTACACATGTGAGTATTAGCCTTTTAGAGGTATGGCGGACACAATTGGATGGCACTGCACGAAATGGGTAAAGGCTTTTGTATTTGGTGGGTTTTACCCATATTGAATATTACTATACCTCATAAATATTTATTAGGTATTCCTGACATCTTATTGGTTAACAACGCCAGCGTCCGTGTACGGTATTTTGACTACTTCCCCGCGCCTGTGAATTTACGCGCACACGGGAAGTATAGTAAAACTTCCGCACCCTACTACCACACGGTGCCTCGATTCCTGCGCGTCACCGTTCTTTACACGTAGCATGTGCTACACAACGGCGATTCTGCAGATGCGTTTTATCATGAAAATGGCGTCTGCTGCAGTTGTTTTGCCGCGATTTATGGATAATAACACGAATTTGACGTTTTATGAAACAAAATGTTATTTATTGAAAGCCTAAAAAGAAAATTAGAATACAATAGGTCAAAATGTAAATATTGATTGAACATAAATACCGCAATAAAATCAGGTAAGCACACACGTTAACTTGTGTGTTTTGACTTTTGTTCACGATTTTTTTGTTCACGATTTTACCGTGATAGTGAAAATATTTATGAGGTATAGTAAAACAAATACAACATGTTCTATTTCGGGGAAGTATTCAAAACTACTGGTCCCTCGGTGTTGGATGATTTGACTACTTCCCTCCGCTGGGCCGGGAAGTAGTCAAATCATCCAACACCGAGGGACCAGTAGTTTTGAATACTTCCCCTCAAAACATGTTGTATTTGTATACTGCCCTCCTATATTGTGTACGCCGTGCTTCGAAAAGGCTGATGGTCTTATGCCCTGTGGAGCCAATAATGGATTTAGGAACAACCTTATGGAGATAATTTTCCTTCTGAAGATACAAAACATTAATAAATTAAAGGTCTCCAGAGGATAGTTTTTAGGGGGGGTTAAAACACATAAAAGCCAAGCTCATATCCAAGTAAAACTAGATGATTTAAATCCCAAATGACCAAAGAGTTAAAAAGAAAAAAGTTGACCTGATACTTTTATTGTTTTTTAATGCACTGCACCATAAGTACCATAATATGGTAATGCACCCTTGAAGTTGAGTTACAATTAAGTGGGGTAAATATTTACAAAAAAACTGATGTCGTGCGGATGAATTTTGATAATATTTCAACAAGAATTTCAAAAATTCAGAAAAATTGTACCATTTCCAAAGCATCAAATCCCCAAATGCACTATTTTGTTATACCATTTGGCATTTTAAAGCAGCTTTTTCAGATGGCCTACACATATAGTTCCTCATCATATTTTCATGCATTGCCCAGGCCTATTAGTGATATACAACCATTTCGTATTTGGTTGTGTATTTCATACGAACAGATTTCAAAATGTTGTGTTCTTTTATGACAAACCATATAAATCGATGACACGATGAATAATGTGGACAGAAAAAGAGCAAGGTATACCAACTTGGTGTGTGGAAACAAATACAGCCTTGACGGTATGCATGCGCAGAGGGGGGCAAAAAACAACAAATGGGCTATTCCATTTAAAATCCACACTACCCCTGTGGAAGATTTAGCTTAAGTCTTCCACAGAGGGAGTATAAGTTTCGAATAGAATACATGTGTAGACGTCTGGCTTCAATCAGGAAGTGTTGAGAGTATATCTTCCAGATCCAGAAAATTGGGTAACTTCCATTTGAAATACTCACTCCAGTTGTGGAAGATATAGGCAAAGCCATAATACAGAGGGAGTATGGGTTTCAAAATGATCAACTCTGACCAATTACATTTGAAAAACATACTCCCCCTGTGGAAGATAATCTTCCACAAGGGTAGTGTGGATTTTAAATGGAATAGCCCAATGTAGATTATATTCCAATTTAATAACCCAATGTAGGCACAGAAGTAGGTAAAGTTTGAGCCAAAAACGACCCAATTAATTGATGAATTGTGTGTTTATCTTACAGTTACAAGACATAATCAATGCTGAGCTAGAACACAATGAGATTATCTACCTTCTTACCTGGCTCACTGAATATGAGTAAGTAAAAAAAACAAAAAAAGAAAAGCGCAGTGATCCACAAGCCTCAGCACACTTGACAAGTTGTCGCTGACCACTACGACCCCACATCATTCCATAAACCATTTAACAACAAATCAGGGACTTTGCTGCTTCAATAGCGCACACCCTAGACATTCCACAAATAACCATCGCAACCAGGATCAGCTCCCGAGTTTCAGACGGGTTACAACGAGACAATTAGCAGTAAGTTCCTTGTCCAGGGAATTTCAAGCTAACTCAATTTTTCCACGAGAGCGCATTAGGCACCACCAGGGTTCGAACCCGCAACCTCTCGCACCATAGTCGAACGCCTTATCGATTGAACTAACTTGACCGCTAAACACCAGCCCTATCGGCAATTGCTGCCAGCTGGCATATTTGTAAATTGTGTACAATATAGAATGCAGAAATTATCAAAATTTCTATGAGGCAGCTATTGCAGATTCATGAGACCGCGACAGTGGCAGCGCCAGGATTTTTTTCGGGGGCATTAGGGGGGAAAAGTGAATTTCGGGGGGGGGGGCAAAAGCAACAAATTTTGCGCAAAAATGCCGTAAAAATCAGAAATTTTCGTAATTTTGGGTTTTTACTGGGTGTGGGGAAACAGGGGGGCAAGAGTTCTGACTGGGTGGGGCATATCCCCCCTGTAGCACCGCCACTGGCTCTCAAATTCTAGTACTGCATTTCTTTCTGATATTTGGGGATAATGTTTGGTGTGAGGTCTGTGAAGCAGTGTGAATGAGACATATTTTTCGCTCCCAGAATAACTTTTCTAGAACAGATGTTCTCCATGTGGTTCTTCTCCGCTCTCCCCGCGGTTCTAGTAATGGCGGGGCAGATGATCCATGGTAAAAGACCTCGTTACAGTCGGTTCCGATCAGGGTAACACCCATTTGTCGGCTACACTTGCCTGTCCTGTAAAAATACCCCGATCAGCTATCTACGGCGACCCCCTTCACCAGGTCACTTGTGTCTGGCTGAAATTTTGTCAGCATTATCTCCTAGATTTCAGCTGTTAATGCCTAGATATGCTCGACATAAAAAATAAGATGTGCACTAGAATTTGTCAGTTTGAAGCTGAAATGGGCAAATATGTGATTCTATCATCCTCTTTTTATGACATTTTTCAGTAGATATCCACGAAAAATGGTTATTCCCAAAATTTCAGTTGATTCCAATTTTGCATTTGTGAGTTATGCATGATTATGTGTATTACACTGCTCCATACACAATGTGTTGTAATTTCGTACCAGAACGTAATTCTGACACAACACTTGGCACATACACTTTTTTCCAAGAATTAAAAATTGGAACAATAGGATGCTTGGAGGTTAGAAGTTGTGCATAAGTGTAAATTATTGTGTCTAACTGACAATCTAGCAGAAAACATTTGACTGAGGAGATATTTTTACTGGATTTTTTTTTCTTACAGAGGTTCATCTATGTTGGGTGATCCTAATTTAGCCATAGATGTCAGCAAGATCCCACCACTATTACCAAACCAAGATGTGGACAACCTACAACAACAGTAAGTGCAGTGGTAGACTATGCCATACAGGGTGTCCCAGAATGATTTGTACCGTGTTTGCAAAAATAAGTAAAAATAGAAGACGGGCAGTGTATCTATTTTTGATACCTGTATTATAATGTTGGACGTGTCTCCTACTTATTCTGTTAATTTCAGCACGCTACCTTTATTTGTTTTGGTGTGGCATGGAATAATGTAAAATCGATGAAAAACATGCTTTTCATTTTCAGCGCAAACGACTCGCATACTCTTGAAAAATGGCACAACACACTTGATCAACTCATGGATCTTTTTATGTACATTTAATGTCAATCAAACAACTTTCATTCTTTAACGGAGTCGTCACGTAATCAATAATATATAGATGGATATCGGCTATTTAGTGGAAATATGAACGGGGCACAACTAAAATACCTGCATAACTTTTTCCAAATAACTTTGTGCTGAACGGTTAGTAATTTTACAGAATTTCAAAATAGGTTGCATTAAATTGTCAAAACTTAGAATTCACCATTTTTACGCAATCTTCTATAACTTCTACTAAACACGTCCAATCTTTAAAATCTAAAAAATCTGAGAAAGCTAAATATATGTAAAACTTAAAATACAAAACAATATGACCAATAAACATGCCCTTCATACCTAAAAAATTCCATCTTTTCCGGTATAGATCATTCTGGGACACCCTGTAGTAATCATTATGAATGCATTCAGTTGAACTCGAAATTATACTGATATTATTTTATTACATCAAAATACTAGTAATACTGGTTATGAAAAAGTTTATATAATTATATTAGTGACAGTAACAGTAAAGTATAGGCTTATTGAATGCAACATTGAATGGGCGTATTGAATGCAACATAATGGCACTTCAATACTGAACAGTTCTGATTTTAGAATCTACCAGTTCAATAATCACGAAAGCCTGAGTTAAAAATCGACTATGTACATTGAATTTTTAACAGGACTTTGACTGGGGACGTAGTCCCTAACACACACTGTCAATCATACTTGTTTATCAATCCAATTTAACCGCATGTACGTACAAGACGCGCTCATGCACCTAGTACACAAAGCGCCGCATAGTTGTGTACAATGTAGTTATCAATGGTAATGGTACATGCCCGGAGGATTTAAAACATAACGAGATCTGGGCGACCAATCACAAGCCAGATCCATTTAAAGATGCATTACATCATGGCCAATTTTAGTAGGCCAGAAATCTGACAATCTCATCCATAGACAACCGTGTTAAACATGTTAACCGCAATCGAAAGTAAGTAGTCCACTTGGGAAGCTAACAAACAGAGGGAGTACGGTGACTAAAAAGATCAGATGTGAAAATCTATCAATTGTACGTGCACAAATTAATTAAATCAGAGTTTTAAGAGTATGCACAATGGGCAAGTGGACTACGGAGAAGTCTAGTGCAGTGGTAGACATACCTTACATGCCACACCTTCACCTTCTTCTGGCGCTCGACTATGGTGCGAGAGGTTGCGGGTTCGAACTCTGGCGGTGCCTATTACGCCTCGAGAAAAATTGAGTTAGCTTGAAATTCCCTGGACAAGGAACTTACTGCTAATTGTCTCGCTGTAACCTGCATTTAAACTCGGGAGCTGATCCTGGTTGCGATGGTTATTTGTGGAATGTCTAGGTGTGTGCTCTTGAAGCAGCAAAGTCCCTGAATTGTTGTTTAATGGTTTATGGAATGATGTAGGGCCGTAGTGGTCAGCGACAACCTGTAAAGTGTGCTGAGGCTTGTGGAACAACGCTCAGGCGTTGTGCCTCAGCGTAGCGCACTATAAATCACTGCGCTTTTTTTTTTTTTTTCTGGTATGATGATAGTACTACTCCCATTCCAGAAAAATATAGCACTAATTTTTTGGGATTAAAAAATATTATCAATGTCTGCCAAATGAAACATAGCTCAATCCTAATCATTCATTTAGTCCTAACTGGAGATAAAAGAAAAAGTTCACTATTTTACTAATTTCTTAAAAAAAGAGCCAAACATGCATTTTCGGCATGTTTTCTGACAATCGAGTCACAAAAATCACAGATTTGGACCAAGTCCAAGCATTCAAAATCTTGAGTATATGCCTAATTTTCACTTTTTTTGTGTTACTTTAATTCAGTGGTTGGTTATAAGAATAAAACATGTCTTTTCCAAAAATTAGAATGCATAAACTGAAATTATAGTCTTAGTCTTTGGGCTTGATTGTCACATCATACGAAAAACACCCTAAAAATGCATGTTTTTGGCCCTTATTTCCAAAAATTGGCCAAATATTGAAATTTGACTTTTATTGCTACATGTAGTTAGGACTAACTAAAGGATTATTATATGTAGCTATGTTTCATTTGGCAAAACAAGATAATATTATTTTAATCCCAAAAAATTACTGCTGTATTTTTCTGGAATAGGGAGAAGTGTGGCAGGGTTTGGGGGGGACTCTTTTGATTACTCTGAAAATTAAAGAGTTAAGTTAGGTTTTAGGGCACTTAACGTTAGGATTAAGGCATACATAGTGATGTGCCTTGATGGAGGGGTGGCTAATTGGCGGTCTCCAAATTCCACTAGGTTTTTGTTGCAAAATATACTATTGGTAGAGCTCATATTCATAAATAAACTTATTTTTATTGCATTTTATTTGGGGGGGGGGATTTTTCAGTCAGCTCCAATTGAAATCGCCCAGTTAAAATGATAAAATGATGCATGTGAAGGTTTGAGACATTGGGGCCAACGTTTCCTGTCGAGAACCATGCATCCCAAGAACCGTGAAATTCTTAATTTCACCATAAATTTAAATTTGGATGTTTTTTTTATTATTATTTTATTCAATAACAGATACATGAGAACCCTGACCACCAATATACAGACATGGATGAGTAATGCATTGGATACAGATGTCAAGGTGTGTAAAAAAAAATTTAAGGTACCAGTTGCGGTCACCCCCTATATATCCTAAACAAAGGCAAACATGTCATAATTGGAACCAACAGCCAATAGCTGCATCTTTCAGCTCGAATTTAAGACCTCATTCGTTGACATTGTCCAAGAAATAAAGACACAACAATCCAAAAACCCAAGGAAGATGCAAATATAAAAGTTGCAGTTTGCCACATTACATGCCCTATTGATTTGTACAAAAAAACGTACGCGAACAAGATAACTAGCGCTGTGCTTTCATTGATTAGCACGAAAAAACTAGCATCGACTTTCATTGATTAGAACACACATGTGCAACTTTTTATTTCATATCTTCATCAGGTTTTGACTACTGTTTTTTAATTCTCAACCAATTTCAACAAATAAGGTCTTAAATCAGAGCTAAAAAGTAGAGGCATCGGCTGCTTGTTTTAATTTTGACACATTCGTCTTTATTTAGAATATACAGGGGTGAACACAACTGCTACCTTAATTCTTTTGCTTACTGTATTAGTCCTATGTAATGAAATTATTAGTTTCCTGTCACCCGCCCGCATCACCTTTTCAATTTGACCAAAACTTTCATTATTTTCATAAAAAAATTCAATTATCTGAAAATTGAGATAGAAATAATCAAAATTGAAACTCTCAAAATGTCTAACATCCCCTGCTGATCTTTCTTTGTTGTAGGGGTAGAGGATGTAGTAATTAATGGAAATTTAAGAATTACCTCATCATGTTTCTAGTGATTATGGTGATTACAAAAATTGCAAATTTCTTTTCATTTTAATAAAAACAAATTCAAATCTTTTCTCAATCTGTTTTTAATACCTGTTTTGAGATGGTCTTTCATCAACAATATAGGTAATAACCATGTAAATGAAAGTTTTGACAATAATGAAATTTTCCAAAATAATGAATAATGAAATCATGACCTCATATTTCACAGAAACAAATGTGACGGGGAAACTAATCATTTCATTTCATTAGCCTTATAGTCCAGTTGGCTTCCTCAAGATCTGTAGCACCCGATGTGGCACAAAGCGACTGCACCTTCAGTGGCTCCGGAACCGCCGGGGCCTGGGGGGCCGGCCCCCTCAATAATTTTGGTGGGGGGCCCAAGTACCCTAGAGCCCCCCAATAATCTGAGGTAAAATTCATAATTTTAGGGTAAAATTCATAATTTTAGGGTAAAATTCATAAATTTTCGGGTAAAATTCATAATTTTAGGGTCAAATTCATAAATTTTCAGGTAAAATTCATAATTTTAGGGTCAGATTCATAATTTTAAGGTAAAATTCATTATTTTAGGGTATAATACAAAATGTAAGGTACAATTCATGTAAAAATGTATGCATGTCAAAAGCTTCCGCGCTTCGCGCGGGGAGGGATACCCCCTCCCGCACCCACCCCTTCAGCCAGCTACCGGAGAAGGCCACACATTTTGGGCCCCCAATATTCAAAATCTTCCGGAGCCTCTGACCTTACAGATACCCTCGCTTTGATCGTGCTTGTATCACACATGGGAACATAATTGAATACCTGAGTGGAAGAAGGGCCCAACTCCAATTTTTTACAAAAATGAGTTAGACCCAGCATTTTATAGCCAGCAGACTGTTCTTCCTTGTGTGTGAAAGATGAGCCACAATCCACTCTCTAAATAGTCTTCCACATACACTTAATCATGGTTTTCATGGAAGAAAGGCCGAACTCCATGGAGTTGGGCCCTTCTTCCACAAATATTGGGATAAAGAGGAATTTTGTTCATCTATGAAATCTGCTTTTCACTACAATAAACTTTCTTGCTAACATATTACATGCTTCTAATTGTGCAATTAATGGCTAATTACCAAATTTCTGTAGCTATTTATAACACATCTGCTTACGGAACTGGCACTTGCAGTATATTAGTGGAAGAAGGGCCCAACTCCAGATCGTATTAAGACCTGTATCGTTGCCATGGAAACATCATATATAATTTCGAATGTATGTAATATTGTATGTTCATGTATTAAAGGTCCCCTGAAGATGAAAACATTCTGCCTATAAAACTTTTCCAAATATTAAGTTTTTTCTTAATATCTCAAAAACAGTTCTGATGGAGTTGGGCCCTTCTTCCACTCAGGTATTCAATTATATACATGCAGATGCTACCATCTCAGTGAAGACAAATCGACAATATACAGCCTGTCTCATATAGATGTATGTAGAGAGTTTTCTTATAATTGGCCCTTCATGCTGTTGATGGCGTGGGCTATAGTCTATATCTACCTTGAGTCACCGGCACTAGCTTTGAAGTTCATCGTGTGCTGTGTTGCCTTAGCATGGTTTCTTGCGTGTACATATGCGGCACGTTGATCGCACGCGTAAAAGTATGTACACCAAGTAACGTTAAGCTAACGCAGAACATGCTGAACTTCAACGCTAGTGCCGGTGACTCGAGGTAGATATATAGACTATACACAATTGTCCTCGCTTTCAGTTTTCCGCTTGGAGTTAGCCGAGCCACTGGCTACACAATCCTTGCTTTCAGTGTTTGCTTCACTAATTTGGGCCAAAACGCCATCAACGGCGGGAAGGGGCCAATTATACGAGAAGAAATCTCATAAGAAAACTCTATAAATTGTCTCATGTGTCCATCTTGCTCTACCTCTTTTTCTCTGTTTGTCTTTCTTGGCAGTTGTCAGGATTTAGACAAGTACCTGCAATACATCTGTATGTATAAGTGCTCAAAGTCCGGGGTAAAATCATTGAACCACCAACATTTCCTGGCAATGAGCATCACAATGATTGTGAATGTAACTTAGTACCTTTTTGCTTTGTCATTAATCCATACCCCCCCCCCACTATTAAAGACATGACCTTAATCTCGCCGCAAGGGTGTAGATTTCAATTAGAATTGCCCATTCACAATCTGAAATTCCACTGTGTGGAAGATTGAAGTTGTGTCTTCCATAAGGCCAATGAAAGTCAATTCCTTGTTTCCCGTTACACAATTTTTCATGACTGTGTAGGTGACCATTTCATTTTTCATTATTCATTATTTTATACCATTTCATTTTTGCATCTGTTACAGGTGTAAACCAATAACTACCCATGTATACATGTGCTAAATCACAGTTTGTAGTTTACAGATGTAGTTTACAACCACATGAAGGTGATTGTACAACTATATTTATCAAAAGTTTCACAATATTTTTTACGGTTATTAGATCAGAGCAGATCAAAAAGTGCGGGACAGAGAAGTGAGTAGGTATTCATTATTAATTCATTATAAACCATATACCATGCTCCTGCAAAGAAAATCCCTGAAAATCAACAGAAAGAGATTTATGATATATTTAAAACCACAATTATTTATTGGTATGCTAAAGTTTGTTAGAAATCAATGTTTTATTCAAAATAATGAAATATTTGGCCAGCAGTTGGATTTGAGCGGAGTAGGGTAACGGGAAACAAGGAATCGACTTTCATTAGCCTAAGGGTGTATGGATTTCAAATGGAATAGCCCAATTCTATGACATTATCACATTCAATTGTTCTCACACTATTATTGTACAGGACTGGCATCGGGACACGGAACCTGAATCTGATGGCGAGGGATTCTTCAGAACTCAGCTGCCTGTTATCATATTCCAGATGATTGAACAAAATGTAAGTTTGTTTCTTCTGTCTGGTATTTGTGTGTGTGTCTGTCTGTCTGTCTGTCTGTGACGAGGCTATACTTGTGTGTCTTTTTTTGAGTACAAAACTAGCTTGTGTGTCGATTTTTGTGTGTGTGTCTAGGCACAGAAGCAAGATCTTGCAGGGGTAGTATAGAGGGGGTGTAGAGCTCATTTTTGAAGGTATTGAAAAAGGCACACAAGCAACAACCAGTCTGAACAGCAAAAAAGACATACAAGATGGAAAAAAAGACACACAAGTCTGTCAGGTGTCCGTCACGTGTCCGTCGGGTCAAAAAGACACACAAGAAAAGTCACCCCAGTCTCACAGACACACAAGTAGGGGTGCGTGAGTATGGGTGTCTGTCTGTCTGTGACGAGGCTATACTTGTGTGTCTTTTTTTGCGTACAAAAAATGCTTGTGTGTCATTTTTTTCTTGTGTGTGCAAGCAAGGTCTTTCAGGAAGGTATAGAGGGAGTATAGAGGTCATTTTTAAAGGTATTGAAAAAGGTACACAAGCAAAAACAAAAAAAAGACACACAAGATGAAAAAAAGATGTCCATCATGTGTCCGTTGTGTCAAAAAGACACAAGAAAAGTCACGCAAGTCTCACAGACGCACAAGTATACCGGGGTGAGTATGTGTGTCTGTCTTTACTTTTGGTTTGCCAACCTCATGGCACAGAACCAGATGAGGAATGGATTATTGAACAAAATGCATGCTGTATTATGAGGGGTGCTTGCTTGATAGGTGATATCATATTTTTGTCATCATGTTAACAAGTTTGTGCCCCCCCCCCCCGGCCTAGATCAGTGCATCATTGCAAGTAAGGCGCCAGAAACAAAATTATTCGGTCTTTGGATCGACTGTCGATGCTGCTTCGATTAATCAGAATAAACGCTTAATTTATATTGGATAATATCACTACAGGCACACATTACTGTTTTATCACAATTAATAATAGTAAATTAATTGATTTCATAAATAATAAGCATCGATGTTCGATCGAAAGATCGAACTAATTTGTTTCTATTGCCTAAGCAGGCACACTGGTACAAGTAGCTGCAGTGTGGTGGAAGAGCAAACAGCATGCAAAGCACTTGTACTGATGTAGTGTATGCTGCTTAGGGGAAGGAAAGATAATGAAGATATGAAATAAGAAGAGGAAAAAAAGGAAGCTGCACCTGTCATAATTATTGTATTATTATTTGTGATATATTTCTGTGTTAATTTTACAGCTTCAAGTATCCAATCAGATCAGCAAAGACTTGACAACTAAAGTGGTGCTCCTCTGTGTGGAGGAACTTCAAGCATTTGTTGAAACTTACAGAAGTAAGTCAAGTGTGCTCTGACCATGAAACACTTTATTTTTATTTTGTTGCTGTCTTAATTTTGAATGTGTTGGTATGATGTTGGTTTGTTTTGCAATTTCACATAGAAAGACCTAGGATTTATGTTTGATACAGTTATGTGAAAAGTAGCCTTTGTTATAAACATGATAATTTACATGATCCGATCCAATCAGACCAAAGCCAGCAATAATGAAATTGAGATGTAGGCAAAAAATGTAGGCAATCCACAGAATTAGAGAAGAAGAACTGGGACTCCCTATACCGCCACGTACAACTGCACCGTCAGCTATGGGGATAAAATTGGGGGTATTCGGGTCCTTGCCGACGGTGCGGGAGACGAACGAAAACAATTCTAAGCGCCTCATCTAAAGCGCCTTGGTACTCAAGTGCAGGTCGATCAAGTGCATCTCTCAAATGCACCCTTCATCCATGTCGCGCTTGCATGACAACGAATGCCTCGAGTGCATTCCGAGGAAAACTGAATACCCCCAATTTTTGCTCCATGCCTGTATCAAGATGGCGGTCAAGTCCCGATTCTCAATCCAATAAAATTAGTGCTGTATTTTTCTGGAATAGAGAGTAGGTACTGAGCAAGTAAGTAATAGTAAATAACTCAATTTTCTAAATTTCTGACTTTGGTCTGAATGGGTCAGATTGTGACACATACGTCCAGCATGTGCATGTTTGTGCATGACACAGGTAAGCACAATATAAATATATTATGTTCAGTGGCGGATTTAGGGGGCGAGCCGGCGCGCCTCTATTTTTTTGACTAGCAAAGGCGCCGCCTAACTTAGAAATACAAAAAATGAAAGAAATTTAAAAAAATGAACAAATTCGGCCACGAACAGCAAACAATGGGGCAAAACCGTTGAGTTTTCGAGGGGGTAACCCCCTTAACACCATTTTTTCATCGTCGACCAAAAGGCGCCCCCTCTATCAAAAATTCCTGGATCCGCCCCTGATGTTAAGGGATCTAAAATGAGCGTTTATTGCGTTTCGACAGTATTTTTTGTGGGACATGAGGGCACCTCAGAACTATCGAATTGCATTCTGAATACGAAGCATGTCTTTCTGATATCAAATAATTTTCATTTTTGAAAATCACAATATAATACAAATTTTATGACAAATTATAAAAATTTGATATTTTTCAAATTTTTGATATATAGCAGTCCTCAAGTAAATTATATAAATCTAATGACATATTCTTAAAGTGTATGTAGCAGGAGGAAAAGCCGACGGTCAATTGAAAATTTTGACCTTTCATTTTGAAAATATGGATTTTTTTCCCAAAAGACCTTATTTTTGTTTGGTGTTTTGGGGAAAAAAATCCATATCTTCAATACGAAAGGTCAAAATTTTCAATTGATCGTCGGCTTTTTATCCCACCTACACACACTTTAAGTATAAATAATCAGATTTATAAAGTTTACTTCAAGTACTGTTAAATATCAAAAATATCAATTTTTAATGATTTGCCATAAAATGTGTATTAAATTGCGAATTTCAAAAAATCAAAAATATTTGATATCAGAATGACATTCTTCGTATTCAGAATGCAATTCGATATGTCTGATGTGCTCTAATGTCCCAAAATAAATACTGTCCAAACGTTCATACCCCAGCCCTTAATGGCGCTAATATAATTTGAGCTATTCCAGTTGAAATCCATACACCCCTATGGAAGACAACCTTAATCTCCCACACAGGGAATGTGAATTTCAAGTGGGGTTACCTGAATGGGTGACTTTATTTGAAATCTACACACCCTGTGGGAGATTAAGGTAGTGTCTTCCATAGGGGGTGAGTGGATTTCAACTGGAATTCAATTCTATAAAGACCTTGAATGCATCATAAAGTACCTTCACTTATTTCTAGACCCACAATCCCCTGCAATGTTACGACAAACACATCACAAAAGAAAAACAATACAACCCCACTGTGTATTGATTCATCAGAAAGAGTAAAGAAGCACAGTTATTTTATGCCCATTTTAATGCTCTACGTGCTAACCATGCACTTCAAAATATCAAGAGCTATCTTAAGAACTACTGAACCAATACCAGGCTTGTTTGTACTCATTTTAATGTATTTTTCATGCTGATTCCAAAAATGGTCATGAATATTTACATTTCTGAAATTTTTGAATTTTTAAAACAATTTTGAAACATGTCGTCTGCAGTCGAGAATTAATACAGCAATTGTGTCAATAGCTACAATATGTTTGCCTTGGCGATGCTTTGAATGACTTACATAAATGTTGCTGGGTTTTGATTTCGAATGGAATCACCCATTCAGGTAACCCTATTTTGAAATTTACACTCCCTGATTAATGTCATGCATTCCATGTATGGATTTCAACTGGTAGCCATTAACGCCCTGAGCACTACCTGCCGATCTAACATTGCCTCTGATTGGTCAATTACATGATATTTTCACTGTAATCACCAATCAGAATGGAGCTTTGCAAATAATTCACCCCATTTTATTTGTGTGGTGAAATTATTCTAACAATGTTGTTGATTGGGCCAATTGATAATGAAAACTTCTTTTTGGCCAATCGGCAGGTAGTTCTCATGGGGTTAAGGGACATGTGGATGACAATGCAAGTCTTTATTTTGTGGCAAGGTCCTTGATGATCAAACAATGCAAGCTGCCTGATGGTCAACCTAGAAATGTTCTTTTCTATGACGTTTAGGAAAGAGCATTTCTAGGTTCAGACAATTTCAAAGGGACTATGATTGCACAATCATAATATTCAAAATACCAAATTGTTCCTAATAAACGCTCCCACTCTAATAAACGCCCCATAATTTTTCCAACAAAGAAGTGTCTGATGAAATGCAGTTATATTTCGTGATTTCAGCTCGATTTTTAAGCACTTTTCATAGAAAATTAATAGATCTAATAAATAGCCCCCTTTGAAAAAATGTCGCACCCGGAGCGTTTATTAGAAACAATATAGTACTGTTTTGTTAAAAATCACCAATGCTGAATTATGCACCAGCTCTCATGATTTAATTTTGCTTAATTAAGTGCAGTTAAGTTTGTTTTTTATTAACCCTCATCTACGTACCGAAGCCATTTCTTGTAACATGTCTTCTGAAGGTGGGGGGGTTGCAACTGCCTCTGTATTGTATATACTAAACACCCTACATATATGCTGTTATATGTGCCCATCCACCACAAACTGGTCGTAAAGTCTGCATTTTCCATTTTGAGATACTATCAAAACAGTAATGGATTTCTATGTAAAATATATTAGGAATTTGACCTTTGATGAACCATAACTTCACTTCCAGATGTCCGATGAAGCTGGTTGAGGTGTCATTTTAAAGCTGAAAGTGAATTCTTTCAAAATCTGCAATAAAAAGAAAATGACCTAGAGTCGACTTTACTACCACTTTGTGGTGGATGGTCACATATTTGATACCAATGTATCTCCTCTATCTATGCAAGTGATAACAAAATGAATGCCAACATTCCCATGTAATGTCGCTACGTTATGACGTCATAATGTAAGTGTGTAATGTGCCCTCCCAAAATTGGGAAATACTCGAGGTATGTACAAAAACCAATGAAACATGGAAACAGGCATGAAAGTTTAGGGGGATGTAGATGAGGGCCAACTCTTATCATTTGATTTAATTGATTTTGTTTTGGTTATGTTATGTTTTTGTTTCTTTGCGTGCATGTACATTACACTTATGCTTCCAGGTGTTTGTGTTGAATTCAAGTTTGAACATATGGAGTTCAGATCTCTATCTGCAACCGAGATAGGTATGACCTTTAACCTATGACCTATGAGGTTAACAATTGGTGGCATCCTTCATGGTGATTTGAACTAACCAATATTGCTGGACTGTGCTAACTTTGGGTTATTTGAGTTGAAAATACATACACCTATATATGGTAGACATGACCTTACTCTTCCACATAGGGAGTGTGAATTTCAAATTGGGTGACTTCCATTTGAAGACTTTACCCCCTATGTGGGAGATTATGTTCATGTCTTCTATTGAGGGTGTATGGGATTTCAAGTGGATTAGCTCATTAACCATGTTACTAATTTGCTAACAGATGGACAGAAGTCATTGACCTTTAACCTGTGACCATGTGGCGTACCATGGCCGCTCCTACCCCGGGGGCAATTTTGCCGCCCCTTCCTCAACAGCCCGAAAAGATTGACCCAATTTTTTTCCCGGTGGTTTGAAAAAGTGAAGGATTATAGGCGCTAGCGCCCTAATAGTAACACATTTTGATGTATAGTACAATTTTTTTCAAAATTATTTCTACTTTTTCAAATTTTTCGCCTTTTTTCTTTACTACTTTTTTGCCCCCCCTTCTTCTTCCGCCACCCCTTCGTTTTGCCTCTCCTTCCGCCGCCCTTATAGTTTTGGCCGCCTCTGCTTTTTCCCGGGGCTCTGCACCCCAAAGCCCCCCACAAAAAATATGCACATGGTGACTCACTTGAACCTATAACCTTTGACCTGCTGTTAACCTTTGACATTTTACTAACCTATGGAATGACATTAAACCTTTTACAGAATATGCTTTGGATTTTACCCATGAAAATTGGGAGTTCAGAAAATTTACTACTACCAACATGCATGGTATGTGTATTAACATTGAATGTAGCTGTAGCATGCGAGCTGTCATCTCATATCACATCACACAACAAGGCCTAAAAAATGTATTGTTATATTGGTGTAACAAGTTGAAAAACAATAGGGTAGGTATAATATTTTTAGGTAAACCTTTGAAGAGTGCATATTTTAAGCGTACATCACATATTTACTGCGTTTTAACGCACTTGTCTCTAATTGGCTGCTGAGGCAATCTGCTGTTGCCGAGTGGAAATTTATGAATGTTAGCGTCCTTGTCAAAGGTTTACTGCAAAATATTATTACATATTTGCGCGCACTCAAATTGTGTGATTTGGGGTACTTTTCAAAATGTACCCAAAATGGAAAATTTGGGTGCTTTTCCCTGATCCTAAAATATGCTTTCCCTCCCAAATAATTAGTATAGGACTGGTTATGCCAATATAACAGTTGTTTTCTTGGCCTAAGCATACTTCAACATGTAGCTTAATTGTCACTGCATGGGATCAAATGTGACACTTGCATTATGAAGCATGGGTTTGTACATCAGAACTTGGAATGATTTGAAATTACTCGTTACTGTAGGTCGGTAAACTCAAGTAGGATTTAACTTCCATGAGAGAAGTCCTTTTCAGAGAGCTGAGCTTAATAAATGTACTTGCTACAGTTCTAACAACACAGCCCTCTGAAAAGAACTTCTAGGGAACGATGAAATCCTACTCACAGAACTTGAAATAGTTGTTTAACTTTAGCAGTTGACATGTAGTATGGTGATCGTCTCCACATGCAACAGCATGATGAACTTTGGTGGTTTTGATATTTCACTTAACTCTGTTTTAGATAATTATATAGATAAGATCTCTGCGGTACTTTTCATTTTCTTATTACAAAAGTATTTAATTACCGTATTGGTCCGAGTATAGTCCTACCCGTTTTTTAGGTGAACATTTTTCACAATGGGGGGTGGGATTATACTCAATTTCAAAAAAAAAATAATAAAAAAAAAAAAAATTCAAGATGTTTTGTATTTTTAAGATGAAAATTGGTAATTTGTATTCATGTCATACTCTATTTATGATATCAAAATGCATTGAATTTGAATGCATTTTGATATCCTTAATAGAGTATGACATGAATACAAAATATCAAAAACCGAAAAAAAAAACTTAAAAAAAATTTTTTTTTTTTTTTTTTTTTTTTACAATTTCTGGAATTTTTCGAAAAATGGGGGGTGGGACTATACTCGAACGTGGGACTATACTCGGACGAATACGGTAATAGATAGGACTTAGACGTCACAGTGGTAGGAAGATGTTCCTCTAATCATACCATGGGCTATTCATTCACCACAGAAGTAGTGAAAGTAGTGATATTACAGGATTAATTACCATACCGATGGAACTACACAAATTTCAATGTATTGCCCAGACGGTACGCTGTTCCACTGTATTACACCATAGAACAGGGATAAAGAACTGGATCATAATTCTATAGAAATTTCACATTATGTCGCGGCCAGGTTTCACCCACACCTGTAAGATTAATGACTTGGGGAGAAATAACCCTTGTATATATAGAATTGAAATTAAGTTATATTTTCTGTGTAAGTAATTAAGATGAATATATGGCTATCGGCAAAATACTGGCACTCAGTCAATTCCAACTAATTTTTCTTTAGTATACTTGAATCCACTTAGACAGGCATAAGCACCAAGTAGGAATGGTAAACTTATGTATTCTGAAACCATACCATATTTTTCATGCATGACGTTCAAACTTTTTAATAAATCCATTGCTCTTTCTCATCTGCATGCCCTTCACAGTATTGTAAAATGCTCATATTTCAGGTGAAACATTTCACTTTTATTTTTGTTTCATTATCATTTTTTTAACTCTACATCACAAAGCATGTTCATACAATTTTAATACTCTATAAATTATGGTTGATTGATTGATTGATTGGTCAATCCATTGATTGGCATTTCATTTTTACCCACCAAAACATACTAACATAGTAAGTAGACTGGAAACCTGTATTATGTACGATTTCTTTCAAATTTTTATTTTGTTATTCTTAACTCAAAATGCTAATTTCTAAATAATATTAGTATAACTGTCAGGATTGTCCATTTTATGCCAAATACAAAATAAGAATGTAAAGTGAAAAAAGTCCCACTGGCTAAGTTGGCTGTTTAAGGGATCACACAGGATCACTCAAAGTCGGAAATTTTAAATATTTTAAATATCAAAATGGATGAAAATTGCATATTTGTGTTCTAAAGACACGCATCTAGAAAGTGTTTTCTTAAATTTTTGACTTTTTTCTTTGTTTTGAAAATATGGGTCAAAAAAGATCAAAATTTTTTTTTTTCAATTTTGACCAAAATTTGAGATAATTTAAGGTATATTTTCAAAACAAAGAGAAAATTCAAAAATTTGAGAAAACACTTTCTAGATTTGTGTCTTTAGAACACAGATATGCCATTTTTGTCAATTTTGATATTTAGGTAAGTTGTTATATGGCGGACCGCGCTTTACGCTTTTTCTCAAAAGTGCTCATTTTTGCAGAAATCTGCCGTGCTAGTTGGATTCCTTGCATCATTTCCTTTCTGAAAATGTATACTTTTATGTACTTATCATCATTACTTTTAAAGATACAATACAAAACAATGTCTAAAATTTCCCACTTTGAGTGATCCTGTGTGCCACCTTAATGTGGAGTTCTATGGGGGACTTAATCTTTGAATATGATATTATGTCAAAATTACTCTGTTCACCTGACAAACACATCAAATTTGGCTGATTCCATCAAGTAGTAACTAGTAAGTTGGGATATGTGTAAACATTACAAATATGCCAAAATATCAGGTTTAAAAGAAATTAACCAATTTCATATGAAACCAACTAATGACAGCAGAAAAACCGGACGTCGCATGCCTTTTGCTGGTTTAGGTATACGATTTAATCCATGTAAGAAAAGAAACTGGACGATATGCCAGTTATGGACTGTTTTTTCCACTTCCTTTAAACATGTTCATTTCATATTATAAGATGGCTCTAACCAATCAGGGGCACTGTAAGAAAGAAGAAAGGCAGTAGTGTCCAATCAGGGACACTGTAAGAAGAAGAAAGGCAATATTGTCCAATCAGGGGCACTGTAAGAAAGAAAGGAAGTAGTGTCCTTGCTATTAAATTACTAACTTGTGAAGTTTTATTTTGTTCTTTTCATTTGACATTTAAGGTATCATTAGAGACTACAAGTTCAAACATCTTCAGGACAGAAGTGAACCAAAGTTTTATTTCCAATACATGGTAAGAAAATTAAATATTTGCTGTATTTAACCACCTGTCACTAAACCAGAAAAATGTCAGCTTAAGGTGAGATGGCCGCACAGAATTAGAGAAGGAGAACCGGGACTCCCTATACCGCCACACACAAGCACGTCGTCAGCTATGGGGAGAAAATTGGGGGTATTCGGGTCCTTGCCGACGGTGCGCGGAGACAAACGAAAACAATTCTGCATCTCATCTGAATCGCCTTGGTACTCGCGTGCAGGTCCCATCAAGTGCGTCTCTCAAATGCGCCCTTCATTCCGAGTCGCGCTTGCATGACAACGAATGCCTCGAGTGCATTCCTCGAGTGCATGCATTAAGATGGCGGTTGAATCCCGATTCTCTGTCTTTAATTCTGTGGAGGGCCGGGTACTGTGCTATAGGCTGTGAGAGTATGATCTGCAAGAGTTTGAGCCTTGGGATAGCCTTAGGTGCAAATTCTCTTCCTCTCCCAATGTTCCTATAGGGTGGGAAGCCTGCAATTATGTTCAGTAACTTGTAAGGTTACGGAATTACAGATTATTATTGTAGAACTTCTTCTCACCCCATATACTGCTTAGCACATGCAGGTACAGGTAGTGTGTGTGCAGCGTCTCATACAGTTAGTCTACTCTGAAGTACAAAGTACCGACGCAGACGCACACATTGTGCCGACTATGAAGGCACGCATACATGCAGCAGAGACGCAGCACACGCACTGTTTACGCGCTGTATATGCACGCATTGTCACTTTGTACTTCAGGGTGGACAAACTGTAGGTTGAAATGTCACATAAAGCTGTTGATGAAATTTATGACCAGTTCTCACAACAAATATGTTCAATAAAAATGTTGAGCTTTTGACTTGCAGCTGCTAAGCCTTTGTCAAACTGCTGTTGATCTTGATGAGTGTGATATGACAAGTTGTATAACATCATGTGAAAAGACATTAAGGTACTAGGGTGTCTATGGATGTTGATGGCCTCCCGCACTCCTCTGTCGTACCAGTTGGAACTAACAAGTATTGTTCCAGTTGGATAATAGCAAGTGTCAGCTGAATCATACCAATGCAGGCATGACGATGTCAAAGTAATCGCAGTACTTGCCTGCTTGAAACATTCAAGTGTGATGACAGAATAAATGTGTGCTTTAACCCTTGAACTACGAAGGGGGTGTACCAATCCGCCCACCAAATTTGTTATCCGTCTTACAAAAACGGTCGTTTATGCCCAAAGGACCTAAGCTTACGTAGATTCATCATTTGTGCTCATTTTAGTGATACCCCAGCATATACCTTTGTACATAGCCAGAATTTCCCAAATTTGCATGGGTGCCCTCACATTATGACATCATAGTGATATTTATGTAGGGAATGTTTGTACTTATTTTGATATCACTGGATAGAGGAGACCCATAGCTATACATTGGTACCAAACATATGGCATTATTTATAATTGAAAATTATGGGGGTTGCAACAAACCCCCTTCGTAGTCCGTGTTACAAAATATGGCTCAGTAGTTCTAGGGTTAAAACCAAAATCACTTTAGGAAAGAAGATGTAATAGCAGTCAAATTGAGCTATTCCATTCCATTCTCAAATGGAGTCACCCATTCAGGTAACCACATTTGAAACTCACCCTCCCTGCATTGGAGATCAAGATAAAGTCTTCCATAGGGCATATGGATTTCAACTGGAATAGCCCATTTTCGTGGGAAGAGCAGTGGATTATATCATCTGAGATCAAGCCATCAAATAAGATGAGGTAAGCTGGGATTCTTGAATAATCGTTGTTGGGCAGGAAAAAACTATGTGTCATTGGCCCCTGAACATGTTTAAAGCAAAACCGGCTATGTAACCTGTTGTCAATTTTGTTTTAAACATGTTCAGGGGCCACAAGCACACAGGAGGTTTTTCCTGCCCAACGACGTAATATTATTGTTTTATTGATTTCCATAAACTAACCACAATTGGTGTGCGTTTTTGTTTGTTTGTTTATTTATAGGTAGCTATTGTCAACAACTTCCACTCCTTCAATGACTTCACAAGACAACTCGAGGTAATGTAGCAATAAATTACTTATTAATTAGGCCAGACAAAAAGTATGTCATATTGTATACACATCTCAGTACATGTGCCGTATTCGTTCCATTAACCGCCTATGCCCCTATAAGCGCCCACCCAGCAACTTTACAACAAACACAATGTGAAATTATTAACCGCCCATCCAATGTTGTTAAAATACTTCCATTAAGCTTACCTGTTGAGCATGTCCAGTGACTATATATGCATATTCAAATTGAGCATCAAAAGTATCTAAAATGTGCACCAGAATTAAATTATGATGCTACTCAGGCCTTCATTTTTGTAAATTTCAGGAGCTCTGTTACTCACTCTCCTGAGTTACACTAAGGTGCTAAACAAGGAGCTCAATCTTATAATATCTGTATAAAACATTGGGATTCAAGTAGTGAGGAGCTCAGTGAATCATTCTCCTGGAATGTTGTTAAGGAGAGCTGTAGGAGCTCTGGTGCAATCGAGCTCCTAAAAAATGAAGGTCTGGCTATTTGATAGTGGGCAGATGTAAATACTTCACAATAACCACCTGCAAATGCATATAAAAGGCCAAGTTTGAAGTGATTCTGACTTCAAAATCGTATTTATTTGCCGGCGGTCGCCATAAACTGGCCATGGACACCATTTTTTAGGGAACACTAACTGTGAGTAACTAAATACTATCAGACGGTGATTGATGACAATTTAACAATGTAAAAAATCTCTATTCAGACTCTGAAAAGGTAACTTTTTAAGCTTACGTTAATATGGTACATGTCATCGGTAGCACTAAGTTGCACAGGTATGATACTAAAGAATAGCTCTAAATTTGCACCAAAATGGGGCTGCTTCAGTCAGTGGTGTAGCGCGAGTCATCCTATGGGGGCACCAACCATGATTGGTGGCACGGGGCCTGATTGGAGGATCACACACCATTTTTGGCAAGTTCCTAGATGCGATTCTCTCAATTTTCAAATAGATGAGGGGCACATGACGCTACGCCACTGGCTTCAGTCCACCACTTCAAAGTATGGTCATGACCTAAAGTTCACCCACTTCCCAGATTTCGGCATTAGAATGTGAATAAAGGATAGCATTTTATCTGTCAATTGGAGAATTTACTTCAGGATGCCAATGAAAAATAAAAAATCAGAATACTTCAGGTTTTGTTATTCACATCTTTAGGATATTAACGCACATCACAATATTGTGTAAATCAGATGTTTTAGAATCAAAATGAAGGTGTTCATTGTGAGCAACTTTTACAGTATTGTTGTAAGACTTATGGTGAACGGGCTTTTGCTGTTTCCGCCCAATACTGTGGAACGCAATTCCGGAACAAATCCGCAAATCACCTACTCTTGCTCAAATCGCAGCTAAAAACCCACTTGTACAGAATTGCTTCTCCTTGTGTAACTTATGTCACATTTTTTCCACATTATTTTTTTTTGATCTTGCAATGTAATGAGTACTCTTTATTTTTGCTTTTGTTAATTTGTTTGTTAGCACATTGAGATGTTTTTGATGTTTATGCGCTTTATAAATGTGACCCATCACATCAAAACCGACCACTTCACGGCTGGCTTCAATTAGCAGATAACAATGAAAGAAGATGAAAAAATGTAAAGAAAATAAAAAGAAATTTGAGCTTGTTTTGTCTCATAAAACATTTTTACTGTATCTGATTTCAACAAGTAATTAAGGTGTAATTTTGAAGCTAAAAACCAGCAATTTATCCTAGTGTTTAAATCTCCATTTTCATTTCTGCCGCGAAGTGGTCTGTTTTGATGTGATGGGTCACAAATGTGTTCTAATAATAATAATAATAATCATAAGCACTACCAGGCATTTTCAAGACTACAATAACCTTGTTCAATTGCAGAGAAAACATCTAGGTCTACCAGCGGAAGAGGAAGGGACAACTATCTTCCATGGACTCATGGACTCATTCAACCGATTAGCAGGAGACTGGTAAGTGCTTATCCCCCATTCTACCCCTGGGGGCTACTGCCTTTCTTACAGTACCTCTGATTGGTTGCTAACATATGATTAACATCTGAGTAACCAATCAAAAAGGAGCTTACTGATTTTAAACTTAAAGCCATATTATAACATTTTCAAACAAAATAGATTAGCATTTCTTTGCCATAAAATGTTAGCTTTTACTGTCAGATATATCCCTTTTATTTTTGAGCCGAACAACTACGGCAAAGCAAAGAAAATTGGAATTTACTACCAGCGCACATGTCGCCAATACGCGCTACTCCTTCGGTCATGTTATAGTACGACCTTTTGTTGTGTAGATCACCGTCCCGCACGCCGTGTACGCACTGTGTGTTATGAACATCGTGTATGCGTTCGACTAATAATTCCATCGTAATAATAAAGCGCCGAATCCGGCGTTTTATTCGAAATCTCGGATTTTGACAAAACTACAGCACCTAGAGTCTTGATTTTTGCAGGCTATATTGGTTTAATAAAGTACAATTTAATCATGTAAAAAAATGAATTAAAAAAATTCAGTGAGGGCATCCTCCTCAGCAAATGTTATAATATGGCTTTAATCCTCTTCAGCCCTACCGACTATTTTTACCATATCTCTGATTAGTTTAAGATATAGCCAGTGGAGGCACCACCAAAACACCACCCTGTAATTTACTTTACCCTCCCCCATCCCCCAGCACTCTTTGTAACCAATTGAGGCCGATAATGTGGCAGGTAGCGCCCATTAGGCTAGAATGGTGCCGTCATCAATCAAAAATGTTGCTATTGCCCCACTAATGAAGATAAGTTAAATTTAACTTTGTTGTGGCCACAGACAAAACCACTTTGACAAAGGGGCTGCCATTTGAATTGACAAACTGGCTGGCAAAATTTGCATAAATTATGCAAATTAACCACCTTGAAAAAAGTATGCATTGATTTTACAGGATGTGTGAAAGATGCGTGGTATCCCTTGTGTAAGAGATGGGTGTTTACATAATCGATTCAGCAAAACTTATTTGTTTTTTAAAATGTTTCATGCCAAAAATTTGAACTGTTCTTTTGAGAGTTCATACTCTGATATTGTGAAGTGCCAAATAACTGAGGTGTTCAAAATCTAATAAGGAAAATATTGCTTGCGGTGATCCCATCTTGACGTTGGGTAAATAAGCTAAATATTTGCTTGTAAAAAAGTACAAGTTCTTGAAATTCATGCGAACTTTCAAATTGATCCCTTTATTTTCTAGCAAATGCATGTCATCATAGCTCAACAGTTCTGGAAATGGAGCTTAATTCCATTGGTTATGTCCAAATTTTCTATAATAATCAGGAGAACTATTTTTGCACAATTTTGTATGCATAGATAATGGACTGTGCAATGGGCAAAGAGAAGGGTGTGACAGTTTTTTATTTATTAATTATTGCACAGCCCCTAGCTGGCTATTTGATTATTTACAGGTATGAATTAAAGATAAAGTGACAATTGTATTGTGTTTTCAAGTTTAAAAGAAGAAAATATGATGCAGATTTAAATTTTGAAAAATAAGAAGTGATGGTGTGACTGAGGTTAATGACTTTGCATCAGTTAGTTTTTGTGAAAAAAATCGTAACATTTTGGTTGGACCATTTTTTAGATTTTTTCAGAATACCCTTAAAAGAACTGCTACACAGTCATTAACATCCAAGTAATTAACCTGGTAAGAAAGTACTTTTGTAAATCATAGCAGGTCAATGAACTAGATTGCTGCAATAAATCAAGCCTATTAAGCTCTTCCAGTTGAAATATATACACCCCCAATAGAAGACATGACCTTAATCTTAATTAACACTCCCTGTATGGAAGATTAAGATAATGTCTTCCATAAGGGGTGTATGGATTTCAACTGGAATACCAGACCTGCCAACAGTTCCGATTTAATCGGATTTGTTCCGATTTTTGAGGTCAAAGGTCGCAAAAATCGGAAAAATCTGATTTTTAAAAATAAAAAAAAAAAAAATTAATTTGTTTTTCAAAGTTTTTCAAACCAGCATCGATTTAATCACCCCTCGGGTTCCAAAATTCTGACAGGGTCTATCTTATTCAGAATTTTCCACAGAATTCAAAAATTAATTTCTTACTCGCCAAAGCGCTGGCCATGGGGGTGAAAATTTCACTTTTTTACAAAAAACCTCCATTTTAAAAGGAAAATCCTCAAAATTAGTATTTTGATTATTTCATCAGTATTTGGTAAGATATTGATGTCTTTTTGGTGTCAAATTAAAGCTACACAACTGTTCATGACAATCAATTTGTAATCTTTTTCATATAAGGTAATTTTAATATTGAAAAAAGACAAAATTTGGGCAAAAATCATGTTTTTTGACCATTTTTAATACTTTTTGGCTTTTCAAATGTTTTGAAATCTTTAATGTGACTTAAAACACAATTATGTATGTTTAGCCTAAGAGACAATATTCTTCTGATTACAAAAATGTCTTTTTTTCAAAAAAATAGTGAATTTAAAGGTAAGAAATGCATTTTTTACCAAAAACCTTCATTTTAAAGTAAAAATTCTAAAAATCGGTTTTTTGACCATTTGATCAGTATTGGTGAGCTATTGATGTCTTTTTGGTGTCAAATTAAAGCTACGGTATTGACATTTTACAGTTTTACGGTGGTTGCTTCAAAATGATTTCAAATCAACATAGAGCGAAGTACTTCCAACCTGCAACTTGTAAGTTCATTTTTTTGTACTGCACTTTGATTTTTTTCGTGCCAATAAGTACAAAGAAAAATATTTCCAAATAAAATCCTAGCATTGTCGCACCCCCTCCACAACTTCACCCACCGTAGCGACGGCCCTGTATCCTATATGAATACGGGTTGGAATATTCGATATTTGACACTTACGTTAGAGGGGAGGGGGGAGGGGGTAAGCCTTTTAACGAAAGGACTTTCGTTTATAGGGCTTCATCAAACTTTTGGGTTGTTCCCTTAATGCAAGCATAAAGCATATAGCCAGAATGTTATAAATTTTCTGAACAATATTTGCATACTATTATGATCCCTCAAACAATTTGACATATTTTACCACTATTTCCTACCACTCTATTTAAAGGGGCATTTCGTGATCCACAGCCTCATCCCCCACTTTTCCCAAAAAAGTTGAGATTTTTACACCACTGGATACCTCTGGCTACATAATGTTTATGTACCAAATATTTCTTGCAGATTAATTCGTTTAGCAAAAATATCGCCAAATTTGAATTTCGTTCTGGTGCACCAGAACTAAATTACAACGCATTGTCTATGGAGCAGTGTAATACACATAATCATGTATAACTCACAAACGCAAAATCGGAATCAACTGAAATTTTGGAAATAAGCTTTTTTTCGTGGATATCTACTGAAAAATGTCATAAAAAGAGGATGCTAGGATCACAAAATACTCCTTTAATAGAACTGTCAATATATTACAACTATATAAACGTGTGATAACGATTCATTACAAAGTCACAATCATTACATTTGGGTTTGAACTACATAAGTGTGTTTTATAAAACTGATATTAATTAAGTACAGAAATTACTAAATACAGTAAATGTCAGAAAAATCATACATTTAAAATCGGTAAAATGTAAAGTGATATTAATCATTAATATGAATACAGGGTGTATTTCATTATGTTACACAGTCCCTTTTACACAATTTGTCATATTTTACACATGTGATAAATGCTTCATTACAAAGGTTCCGTCATTAAAATATGGATAGACTACATTTAAGGTGTTTTACAGAACGGATATTTTAAGAACATATATTATTAAATACAGTAAGTCTGAAAAATAGTTGTTTAAAATCTGTAAACTTACAGTAATGTACAAATAACTATTGATTTTTGGTTACAAGTTACAACTACAGGATGATTCATAATTATGTTACATGCAAAGTCAATTCAATTCAATCTATCTTATTAGCATACACATTTTCTCAAAGGTAATGTAATAAAGTATACAGAAATTACGGAAAAATATAAACATGTAGTTTTATTTGAAATATAACTATCAAATAAATGTCAAGTGAATTATTGACATCAGTGTAAACATATTATTTGATCATTTCAATCTTTACTGCAATCATTAAAAACATACAAATTTTAAGCACAATGATTGAAAATAAAATGCATACACCAGACTAGAGTATGGAGAAGACAAAATGCCATCCCCATACATATCTCCGCAGGTGCATAAATACCAATACATATAAAACATTCAACACTGTAGAAGAAAATAAACCTTCAGTAAAATTCATTTTAAAAAGGAATAAAAACATTTTTAAAAAGAAATCCAAAAGGTTAAAAAACCGAAGCATTGATGGCAATAATTACCATTTTAATTTAACATGCCAAAATTATGTATGTGATATAATACAAAGCAAAATACAATAAATCAATAATAATACATGTATTTATGAAATATTCAAGAGGGTGAAGCATCAGTGTAGAATTACAAAACAAAAAAATCAAAGAGCAGTTGGTTATAAGGCCTAAAAAAAATTGTTTGATTGGCTACCCTAAAATTAGGCCTGACCCTAACTTTTGTTTCTTTCAACAACAAAAAAAAAAATAAATAAATAAATAAAAAAATAAATAAATTATAAAAAAAGCAGAAAAAAGTTCTGAAGCCTTCATCAAACGAAATTTACAGCTTAAAAAGTAAAAAAAAAGAAAAAAAGAATCCAGACCTACCTACCCTAAATTTGTTTTAATGTTATGCCAATCAAACAATATTTTTTAGGCCTAATGAAAGTGCGATCCCCATGGGGATCATCTCTGAGTGAAATGACATGTATGACGATGAGGCCAATTAAGCCCAGGAGTTTTAAGGGGGTACTACACCCCTGTGGTAAATTTGTGACCTTGCAAACGTCTTGGGTTTAATACTATGCAAAGTACTATTGGCCCAGCTAAGAGAAATCACATCATCAGATGGATACAAAACTTGAGTGAAAGACACGCTTCCATCTGTGCAGTTACTGATAACGGTAACATTATCCAATGTACATGTACAGTTAGATGAGCATACCATTTGACATCGTGTCTCATTTACATCTTCTACACACTCCACTATGTTACTTTTATCTAGTCCAGTTACAGGTATTAGTTCATGACATACAAATAAAATCAAGTATGCCATCAATGCAAAGCCTGTACTGTAACAAGGAATCCTGCAATAACACACTTGCTCTAGCCATGTTGGTGGTGTTGTCAGTTCGATTGCCTTTCACAAAATGAGCCCAACTGCTGAGTGTAGATTTCACTTAGTCAAAACTATTATGTGATAGATGATACTATTACCTGATATACAGTTTCCGTTGTTATTTTCACCCAAATAAAATCCTTGATAATGTGATAGTGAGTGGGTGATACCTAAATGACAACAGGTTTAATGGTAACTTCAATAACATATCAATTTCCCACTTTGTTTTCCTGTAATCCTTATGGTTTCAATGCCCGTTTCAATGTCATTGACTTCTCATCACATCATGTATTAAAGTATAGTATGCTCCACAGCGAGCTCCACACAAACAATTAAGCTTTGATGGTCTATGCTAAACTCTCTGTCAATAAAATACAAGCCCTTTTTGATTGGCTGCACTCTTTCACATGACGTCATCAAGCACATCGTACTTCAGAAAATACTAAAATCTTAAAATTATATTATTAAATCCTTAAAGGCTTAAAAGAAGATAAACTTTGACCGATGTTTTAACTACTTTTTTTACAAACGGAATCAGAGTTTTTTTACCCCCTCCCTCCCTAACGAAAGGACTTTCATTTAAACGAAAGGACTTTCGTTTATAGGGCTTCATCAAACTTTTGGGTGGCTCCCTAACTACCAATAGTTTTTTTACATTATATTTTACCAAAATGTGACATTATGGAACTCTAATCTAATGGTTGCAATGACATGGATAATAATTGGATACTTTTAAATATGATAGTTATCATTATTATAATTATAATTATACCAACAGTTTAATGGGGAAAAAGCATTAACACACGAAGGAACATGCATTAGGAAACCCTGTTGTTATGGCAACAAGTTTGTTGAATTATCATATAATGCATTAGTCCTGCATTATACTGTCATAAACTGTCATTACTGACATAAACTGAATAACTAAAAGCATACTTTATTTCCATTTGCTTTAATGAGATATCCGTAGTATTTATCTTTTTATAAGTTAGCACAATAGTCGGGTATCTACCAGGTTTTAATGTGCATCCCCCCCCAGGACTCTACCAAACCAACTTTTTTAGCTTCCTTTTATGGTCCTATAACACATTCAAGACGTTAACAAAAAATATTTCCCCGCACTCCAGCCATATTCAAGGTTAAAGGTCAACACAGGGGTCAAATTTCAAAGTTGCTCAAATCTGGTTAACAAGCACCACGCCAAATTATTCCTCTCATTGCAAGGATTCAGAAAAAGCATAGTTTGACCTACCTGCAACTTACCGTTCTTGAGTTATAAGCAAAAAGGTCAAATTTTGAGCGGTGGTCAGTTTTTTTTGGCCACACAGGGGCCAAAAATTAAAAATCTGGATGGAAGGCCTTTAGAGACATTATTTGGTGATGTGAAATCTACAAACAAAATAATATACTGTACAATGGCTTATCCCTAACGCTCCTGAATGCTACAAAATACTACTTGATATATGCGCTGTTCGTGCATGCATCCCACGTGGTGTGATGACGCAATCGCCTCTAAGTGATATATAGGCACGGTTTCGCTGGCCAGCGAAGCTCAAGACCTGTGGCAAAGTGTCGCCGACCCAGTGCCTGGCATGCGAGGGGTCTCGGGTTCGAATCCCACCCAGAGCAAACAACTTCTTTCCTTCTTTTCTCTCTTTATTCCTTTCTTCTTTCCCTTCCCGTCGCCAAAAAGCCCTTAGGCGGTTAGGGTTATAGAAGAAACCTAATTACACCATACCATTAAATCAGCAACGGTTGCAAATTGATACTTTACAAGTTCCTGGCCTGACTAAAAAAACCAAAACTTGGATACAAGAACAAACTCATGGTCAAATTCACCATCCCATCACTTTCTTAAGAGCCAATCTCCCTTATTATGTACCCATCTGTGATACAAAAAAAAATAGAATTTTCTCTAAAAAATAATTTTGGTACATATTAGCACCAACAACTCACATGTAAAATATGAGCGTGCACAGCGCCTCGCTCAGCTTAAAAAATTCTTGAAATTTCAGCCTCTCTGAGCCTTACTTGCAAATGGTAAACTTTGGAGGTGCATAACATCATGTGCCATCATCATCCCAACCTGCATTTTGCATTTTTTTAAAGTACCAAATGGTTACATTACAAAAACCAAGAAAAAAACTTGGGATCTTGATGGCGCACAAAATCAGTAAATCCAATCCCAAGTCCGAACAAGTTTGAAATTAAAGACCTCCATGGCAAGTTTCATTTTTCAGCAAAAAATTTTTGGGATTTCGTTGGCGCACCAAGTTAACAGAGGTCAAAGGTCAAAATTTCCTATTTTCGCACATATTTGCACGCCTGTATTATTGGGCGCCAACGCCACCTGACTCTCCGAATAGCATTTCATCAAAGAAGAAGTAATTCTCTGCAAGAACTGAAAAAATTAGCTTGGGATCTCTTGATCTTCATATTTTTCTGATTTTTTGAAAATGGACTTAGCCTCATTTTGGAGGTCTATTTGACCTCTTTTTCCCACTCGCTGCACAATGTGGGCTTTTTACTGCATCACAAAAAGATGCGCCAACAAGATCCCAATTTTATTTTTCATCGTCTAGCTTCTTTGGCGACCAGTAGACAAAAAACAAGCAACAGCTAATTGGAATCATGTGGGTGCACTAATATAAAAGAGGTCAAAGGTCAAGCTTTGTGCCAAAGTGATGCATATTTGCCTATGTGCAGCCCGAATAGTGGAACTTTGACCAGAAATAAAAATGTGCGCCAACAAGATCCCATCTTACTTTTTGGATGATTGGATAAAGGGGCTTATGTATAACTGATAACAAGTAAAAAAAAAAGTGGGATCATGTGGGCGCACTAATTCAATAGAGGTCAAAGTTCATACTTTGTGCCGAATTGGCATTACTTTTGCCTATGTGCAGCACAAAAAGTAGAACTTTGACCATAATAAAAATGTGCGCCAACAAGATCCCATCTTACTTTTTGGATGATTGGATAAAGGGGCTTATGTATAACTGATAACAAGTAAAAAAAAAAGTGGGATCATGTGGGCGCACTAATTCAATAGCAGGTCAAAGTTCATACTTCGTACAAAATTAAACGATTAAGGTTATTGATTATTTTAAACTGTTGTGATTTGGTAGTTCACAGCATCTTACAAATGGTAGTGAGCTTTGGCAAAATTGCATTGCTCAATTCATAGCGAGCGTGTAGAAGAATTAAAATATCACAGATATACTTTTATAGGTGCTGCGGTTCTTGAGTTAAGTTGGAAAGAGGGCTAAAACAACAACACTTTTGTAAAACGTACATAACTAGTTAATAACAATAAATTAAGCAAGTTTGCAGAGTATTCGAGTTGTAGAATGAACTTTTGCAAAACATCAAGGTGTTAATTTTCAATAATATATTGATCTAAGTAATGAAAATCGATTTTTAGGTTGCTTCGACCAACAATACCTCGTCTACCCTTAAATGACTTTTATCCCACCTACATACACTTTAAGTAAAAATCATCAGGTTTATAAAGTTTACTTCGAGTACCATATCTTCAATATGAAAGGTCAAAATTTTCAATTGACCGTCGGCATTTCCTCCCTGTTACATACACTTTAAGAATATATCATTAGATTTATATAATTTACTTGAGGACTGTTATATATCAAAATTTGAAAAATATCAAATTTTTATTATTTGTCATAAAATTTGTATTATATTGTGATTTTTAAAAAATGAAAATTATTTGATATCAGAAAGACATGCTTCGTATTCAGAATGCAATTCGATAGGTCTGATGTGCTCTAATGTCCCACAATAAATACTGTCCAAACTTTCATACCCCTTCCCTTAAGGTGAAACCCTTTTCATACAAACATGTATCCTCCATAGTGTTCCAGGCATATTTTGCAAGCCCTGGCATATGATTGCACAGAACAGACCAGCTGTTAAAAAGGGTTTATTTTGAACATGGGGGGGGGGATTCAATTGGGCAGATTAGCTTCTAAAAATTGATTTTAAATATTTAAAATAACACATGGAAGAAATTGCACTAAGTAGACCAGCTGCTAAAAAAAGTTTGATAATGGGGGGGGGGGGCCAAACAAATTACCACAAGGTATACCGTAGTTCGTCAAATAAACGCCCCCGGGGGCGTTACATTTTCCCAAGGGGGGGGCGTTTATTAGAGGTCATTTTTAGCACGACAATTCCCGTTTAAATCATTAGGTAAGCTTAAAAGTCACGCTAAAATGACGAACTATGAACTTTTGACACTGACTTTTGGTTCACTTCCGGGTTTCTGATGCAGATTTTCGCCATTTATTGCTGCTATTACCGACCATGTGAGCAACTTGGTAAGCTTACTACACAAGATAGCATGGAAATATCAGAATTTTTGAAACATCTTGGTTGAAAAAAGTGGTGGGGGGCATTTATTTGAGGGGGGGGCGACTATTTGACGAAATACGGTATATTCAAAATGGGGAAAATAAGCAAAACAACTAAAACCTGGAGGCAGAATATGATGGTAACTGGAGAAAATTAAATTAAGTTCTTTAGCGGGAAGATTCTAAAAATGGGTCTTGGGGGTAACAAGGAAAAGCAGGGGGTCTTAGGGACAGTACATTACACATCATAGTATTGAGTACCTCTGGGGCAGGGTATCTCTAATATAATCGTAATACAAAGTAGGTAATGGTGCCTCTAACGGATGAGGTACAAAGCACACCAAGGATCAAAGGATGATACAAGAGGATACCTAGAATATATAAAATAGAAAGATTCAAGCCTGGTATACCAACTTGATGAGGGGAGCAAGACAAAGATATAAAAATTCCTTTAAAAAAGGAATGGGGCGCCCAATGTGAGTTTTGGATGAAATAAATTGAATTGGAATGAAGCGGTCGTGTCAATTTGCGATTATGTGAGGTGGGGGAGTTCTGTTTTGAGGGCATATTGTAGTGATGATATTGCTTATACTTGCTAATACACTGAAAATCTAATAGAGATGAAGGATAAAAAAACAATTACAGAACATTCATTCTTCATAAAAGTAGCTATGGGTATACAATGTTTACAAGATAAGAACGTTAATGTTTTGTACATGAACGTAACGTCTTTGATACATAGTTGTGTTAACACACTGAAAATCTGACTAGAGATTTACAATTTGATGATATCCAAAAGAATACTTAGCATTGAAGAATTTAAAAAAAATTACAGAACTTTCATTTGTTAACATACACGTAGCAATGATTAAGAATGTTATACAAACGTAACGTTTTGTTCATAAACGTAACATCCTCGACACATCTAGGATCCGCATCATTTGTTGATTAATGCCATAAACAGTAACAAAAGATTTATTGTCTGATCATTTTATCATTAAGGGGGACCCGATATTGCAATTGGAAGAACCAGGCTTTTCAATAACTATCAAAACTGCTGGGTACCAAACCTTTTGATACAGCTTGTATAGTAATTTGTTCTAATTTCCATGCAAAAGAACTTGGCCAGGTGTTTCATCCTTTAAAAAACAATAATACGCCATAATTTTCAATTACACCATGCAGATAGATAAGACCTTGGTAAGATAAGCATGTTAATTGTTATGTCACTATCACTATCTTGATCTTGATAAGATGCCTATTCATACACTGTACCAAGGACTACTATACAACATACATTTGTACATTCATTGAATGACTTGGAAACTTTGGGTACAAAAACTCATACTCTGCAAGTTAAGTCAAATTTTGCACTATGATTATTTATTTGAGGTTATTGGACTATGCCACTGAGATTAGGCTATTGTGGTCCATAGTCACCGTCTATCGGGTTCTAAGAGGCGGTAAACTGGTTAAGCCCGGTACAAAGGTCACGATTTATTTGGTGTTTTTATAAGTCCATTAATTTTGTATTTTAAACAAAGAATATACACACAAGATTTTATCCTGTGCATATCAGAAAACAATAAAATAAAATCCAAGCAAATTGTGGTTTTATTTCTAAGCTGGGCATAATTTTAGCAAAACAATTGCGAAGTAAATCTAGCAAGAGTGAAATTAGAAGCTTTTCACAAAGTCATGCCTATAAAGTGGCGGGCGCCCCCCAAAAACTAATGCAGTATGTAAACCATGATGGTGTACACTGTTACTGCGCTTAGTAAAATTCAAAATCATAGGGATAGTAGACAAAGTTAACAAAAATACAACAATTTTTTGTTGTATTTTGGTTAACTTTGTCTACTCTCCCTGTGGTTTTGGATTTTTACTAGTGCAAGTCTTGTTCCCCACATACCTGGCTCGATTCTTTCTATAATCATAATATTTTGTGTAATATTTGGTAAGAACCACCCTTTAAATTTCCTGTAAATGTATATTACAAAGGAAAGACCAACTTTATGTCAGTCCAAAATGAACAGCTTGCAAGTTATAATCATAATGGGTTAGTCCAGTTGAAATCCATATATACGCCCTATGGGAAGACATGCCGTTTTCTCCCACACAGGGGCTGTAGATTTTAAATGGAGTCAACTGTTCAGGTAACCCCATTTGAAATGAAATTCACCCTCCCTGTGTGGGAGATTAATGTCATGTCTTCCATAAGGCCTTAAAAAAATTGTTTGATTGGCGTAACATAAAAAAAAATTAGGTTAGGTTGGTCGGATTTGTTTAATTATTATTGGGGTTTTTTTTTAGTTTACACACATTTTAAGCTGTAAATCTTTTTGATAAAGGCTTTGGATTTTTTTTTTTTTTTTTTTTTTGCCAAAAAATAAGAAAAAAAGTCCAGGGTCGGGCCTATTTTTAGGTTTGGTCGGGTTCGGCCCATCAAACAATTTTTTTAGGCCTAAGGGGTGTATAGTAACCAGTTCAATGTAATAGATTGGTGTAATAAATCAACTCTATCGATGCCTTGATATTAGATATGCAATCAGTGTAATATGTGACATGATTGATGAACATGTGTGCCAGTTTTAAGTGTCTGCAAAGCGATTAACTTACCTAATTATTTAAAGTCATCTCAGAGACTGATATCAATTGAGAAACATAAGGCTGATTTATTGCATGAGGCAGGAGTAAGCTGTAAAATGTATACAGTGTCTATGGAACTTAAAGGCCATGTGATGGGATATGTAAAAATCCTTCACATGTCGCATTATTATGCTATTTTTGTTTTAGAAAGAGAACAAAGCGCTCTGTAAAACTATTTCTTTCTTCTTTTTTTTCAATTCTTCTTTGCTCATAACTTTTGATGTTGAAATCACAGGTAAAAATGAAAACAGTTCTGAAAAAAGCTATAAATTGCCATATTTTTTGTCAAAAAAAGTCAAAAATTAAAAAATATTTTTTGTTTATTTGTTGATTTCAGCATGGGTGATCTGCTTAATGAGATGTTTATGGATTTGGAGCCACATTTGATCCAGCTTCTAACAAGGCCATGGTAAGACCATCTTTTTAATACTTTTAATTCAGAGATATACAGGGTGTATCAAAATGATTAGTACCCAGGGGCATAGCCAGCCTTTTACTGTGGAGGAGCAAAGTCTATTATTTTCATCCCCATTTATCAATTTTTTTGTCCCATTGTAGGGGTGGAAAGTCAAATTTTCATCCCTCATGTCAATATTTTGTCCCATTTTTAGTCATTTTAATGACACAAACATTTATCTGTGGGAGCGCAGTCCCCCCTGGCTCCCCAAGCTATGCTGCTGTTGATACCCGTCAAGTGATGCAACATGGGATCCACATGTTGATTTGTGTTATAAACAGTCACATAACAATAAATTATGATCATTTGTTGCATTTAAAAGAAGCAGGCTTTTCAATAGCCATCAAAACTGCAATCATTTTGATACAGCTTGTGTATATCCATGATTTATTCTGGAGGAGTGCTGATTGCAGGGGTGCAAATTGTGATTAATTTCTTCCTCAGGAGCAAGGTTTTTAGGCTTAAGATTTCCTCAATCGGACCTAAAATACCTTTATTCTGCACTTCAAAAGATGAGAACGATAACATAGCGTGTATTTTTAGAGCGACTCTATATGTTACGTCTTCCAGCTTTCAAAAAAGGTCTTATCAGGACAATATGCGCACGTAGCGCGCCAAAATTAGGTATTTTACACTAGCTTGGAGTCAATTTTGGTGGGACACAAGCTCCTTTCCCCCTTTCTTTTCCTTTTCCCCCAATTTCCTCTTTCATTTTTTGTCAGAGCGAGCACAACTTGTTCAGTGTTTTATGGTTCTTTTTAAATTTCCTCAATATTTTTCCAGGTTGTCCTCTCCTCACTGGCATTAGTATTGATAAACTAAATTCCTTCGTGACCTTTGTTCCCATAAAATTCTTTTTGCCCCCTCTCTCTAAATTTGCTCAGATATGTGGCCTATTTTTTCCTGCATTCACCCATCAACTTCTTTGTTTTCCTGTTTAATTACATTGAATACCTCCTCTGGTGATGAATTTTAAATTTCCTCATACATGTCATATGCATTATAACCCATTTCCATATTCTAATACGGTATAATACCAACACCTTCCTCTTTTTTGCTCTTATTTCATGAACAATCATGTGAATTCCTCAAATTTTGCACTTGAGTGTCTTTTTTTTCCTCTTCCTCTCCTCTTTTCTTTTCTTCTCCCTCCCTTTTTTCCTATCTTTCTTTTTTCTTCCCAATGCATTATTTCCTCAATTTTGACTGTCATTTCCTAGGAGCGGTGCTCCCCGCTCCCACACAATTTGCATCCCTGGCTGATTGTGGGAAAAACTTTGCCTTTTGTTGTGAGAGCACCCACCATAAAGAGGAGGCAAACATTGCTAATTCTTTGAACAAAAAAAATGCCCTTACTCATTCAAATGATTAAAAATTGATATTTTTGATATTTAACATTCCTCGAAGTAAACTTGATCAATCTGATGATTTATACTTAAAGTGTAATGTAAGTGGGTTGAAAAGCCGACGATCAGTTGAAAATTTTGACCTTTCGTATTGAAAATATGGATTTTTTTCCCAAAACACCAAAAAAAATAGGTCTTTTGGGAAAAAAAATCCATATCTTCAATATCTTCATATCTTCGGCTTTTTCTCCCAGTTACATACACTTTAAGAATATATCATTAGATTTATAAAATTTACTTCGAGGACTGTTATATATCAAAAATGTGAAAAATATCAAATTTTAATAATTTGTCATAAAATTTGTATTACTGTAAAAGTCAATATTTTCGCGAGAAGATATTTTCGCGATTTTGAAGATTTTGTCAATTGCTCGAGAATTAAATTTCGCGGTTTTTATTTTGATTAAATTGAAACCTAATGCAAAAGGTTATTTTCGCGAGTTTTTATTTTCGCGATTTTATTTCCACTCGCGAAATTCGCGAAAATAAAAACCTCGCGAAAATTTCTACTTTTACAGTATATTGTGAATTTCAAAAAATGAAAATTATTTGATATCAGAAAGACATTCTTCGTATTCAGAATGCAATTCGATATGTCTGATGTGCTCTTCATGTCCCACAAAAAATACTGTCGAAACGCTCATTCCAGATCCCTTAATAACTTTCAATATCATAGCCAAATTCTATGCATTTTTTGACCAGGTTTCAGATCCATGGATCCCCAGCCATAGACACAGTATGCATCACCATAGAAGATTACTATCGGGACTTCTTACATCTCAGGAAAGATTTCTTTGGTAAACTACTGCAAGAATTGGAGGTGCGAGTGATAACTGCTTATCTGAAGGCTCTGGTTGATAGGTAAGACATATGATTGTATCTGTAGGATTTCTGGTAATCAATCAGGCATGAGAATTATCAGGTTCATACCTGAATTCTTTATACCTGACTTCCTTATAATTTCAGTCCCATTTTGAGCCATTTTAGCTCAATTTTATGCACTTTTTCAGGTTATTTCGCCTGACGATCTTTAAATTTCAGTCCATTTTGGGCCTTTTTAGACTGATTTTATGCACTTTTTCAGGTTATTTCACCTGACTAGCTTTTAATTTCAGCCTGTTTTGGGCCATTTTAGACTGATTTTATGCACTTTTTCAGGTTATTTCACCTGACTAGCTTTTAATTTCAGCCTGTTTTGGGCCTTTTTAGACTAATTTTATGCACTTTTTCAGGTTATTTCAACTGACTATCTTTTAATTTCAGCCTGTTTTGGGCCTTTTTAGACTAATTTTGTGCACTTTTTCAGGTTAATTCACCTGACTAGCTTTTAATTTCAGCCTGTTTTGGGCCTTTTTAGACTAATTTTATGCACTTTTTCAGGTTATTTCACCTGACTATCTTTTAATATCAGCCTGTTTTGGGCCTTTTTAGACTAATTTTATGCACTTTTTCAGGTTAATTCACCTGACTAGCTTTTAATTTCAGCCCATTTGGGGCCTTTTTAGACTAATTTTAGGCACTTTTTCAGGTTAATTCACCTGACTAGCTTTTAATTTCAGCCTGTTTGGGGTCTTTTTAGACTAATTTTGTGCACTTTGTCAGGTTATTTCACCTGACGATCTTTTAATTTCAGCCTGTTTTGGGCCTTTTTAGACTAATTTTATGCACTTTTTCAGGTTATTTCACCTGACTATCTTTTAATTTCAGCCTGTTTTGGGCCTTTTTAGACTAATTTTATGCACTTTTTCAGGTTATTTCACCTGACTATCTTTTATTTCAGCCTGTTTTGGGCCTTTTTAGACTAAGACTAATTTTGTGCACTTTTTCAGGTTAATTCACCTGACTAGCTTTTAATTTCAGCCTGTTTGGGGCCATTTTAGCTCAATTTTATACACTTTTTCAGGTTAATTCACCTGACTAGCTTTTAATTTCAGTCCATTTGGGGCCTTTTTAGCCAAATTTCATGCACTTTGTCAGGTTATTTCACCTGACTATCTTTTAATTTCAGCCTGTTTTGGGCCTTTTTAGACTAATTTTGTGCACTTTTTCAGGTTATTTCACCTGACTAGCTTTTAATTTCAGCCTGTTTTTGGGCCTTTTTAGACTAATTTCATGCACTTTTTCAGGTTCATACTTCACCTGACAGTGTGTGGATGTTTTTACCACTTCCCTGTGTCTGCGCATTTACACGCACACTTTCACGAAGTCCGAATTACTGGACTTAGCTCCAATGACCAATCAGATATCAGGTTTACTTAATGAATATTTATGAGTCGGAAGTATTTTGCCCACTCAGAAAGAATAAAAATAATATAAGATCAATAACAAGTTTTTCAGTAACAGAACACACCTACCCAATCAAATGAATGACTTGGGTTTTAGTTGAATATGATTATGTTATTCTTTGACCTCCTTTTTACATTCAGGCGAATGACATTCAAAAGCTACGAAGAACGTAAAGCCGCTGCAGAGAAAATTGCACGGGAAGCAGAACAGATGGAGAGGTTGTTTGAAAGGTTATCCCCGGTGAAATCGGATCCGTCACCAACCGAGGCTATCTTGACCTTGACCGAGGTTGTGAAACTCATGGATACATCGCTGATTTCTTTAGAAATATCGGTAGGTCAATCTGTAGGAGTAATTCACAATGCTGTGTGCATACTGTATTGTGCCCACCCTACTTAAGCCCAGCGTAATTTTGCAATGAAGTAGCCGAAATGCAGAAACTTCCATGCCATATGATATACATTGTGAGCGTAAGATTAAAACTGGAATATTTCATCCATATACAAATCCTCAACTACCATCCAGTTTATTGTCAAATTATAGTAAACAACTAAGCAAATCACTTAAAATGGACTAGCAGATTTGAAGTATTTAATTACCGGTAACATGGTTGTCGTGGGTTTGATATGAGATGTATTTCATGATTTTTCAGCTCTTTTCATTTAAAATTCATCCCTAATAAACACCCCCTTTTGACAAATTTCATAGCACAAAATCCATGGTTTTTCAAAAGCAATGATGTTTAAATCCAAATGAGGTCCAGTGAATATTGTGCAGATAAACAAATGGCTGTGGGGACACAAACTTCCTTAATTTTATATGAATACCTTTGTAACAGTGTGCCAAGTGTTTCCAAATGTTTTAGTGCCACCTAGGCTGAGGCAATTTGACCCCAAAATTTGATGATATACTTGTTGTGCTCAATTTCCAACATTTGGGCTCATATTACTTAACAGCAAACTATTTAAAAGTACTCAATTTAGGCACTAACCCTAACCGTACCAGGTACTACAAAATACTACTTGATATATGCACTGTTCGTGACGCAATCGCCCTAAGTGATATATAGGCATGGTTTTGCTGGCCAGTGAAGCCCAACACCCTCGGCAAAGTGTCGCCGACCCAGTGCTTGGCATGCGAGGGGTCTCGGGTTTGAATCCCACCCAGAGCAAACAACTTTTTTCTTTCAGTTGTTTTCTCTCTTTATTCCTTCCTTCTTTCCCTTCTCGTCCCCAAAAAGCCCTTAGGCCGTTAGAGTTAGGTTACCACTATCGAAACTCAATATAGGCTTCCTTAACCATAACTGTACCAGGTACTACAAAATGCTACTTGATATATGCACTGTTCGTGCATGTATCCCATGTGGTGTGATGACACAATTGCCCTAAATGATATATAGGCATGGTTTCACTAGCCAGCGAAGCCCAACACCCGTGCCAAATTGTCAGAGACCAAGTGCTTGGCATGCAAGGGGTCTCGGGTTTGAATCCCACCCAGAGCAAACAACTTCTTTCTTTGTTTTCTCTCTTTATTCCTTCCTTCTTTCCCTTCCCGTCGCCAAAAAGCCCTTAGGTCGTTAGGGTTAATAGAGGTCGTCAGTGTGACGTCATTTTCGGCCATCTTGTGGGTAAATCAATATAATTACCTTCAAGTATAAAAGAAATCATGTGATAACGTAGAGATTAGTTCACAGATTTGGTCCCATGACAATAAAGGGAAATGCAACCGTATCAATTTTACCAGCTTTTACCCACAGATGGCGAAAGGCTGACGGCCTCTATTCAAAGGAATTATTTCACCTAGTATGGTTTTGGATCTGTTTTGAGAACTTTTGCTTATCAAAAATGTTAACTAAGTATGTTGATTTGATTCTATTTTCAGACCTTGGTACACAAGTACCCAGATATTCGCAACGATCACCTTTGCAACCTGCTAGTTCTACGTGGAGATATAACCGCCGCTGACGCTAGACAGGTAAGGTTTATTAGAGAAAGTAAGATTTATTAGAGAAAGCATACACACCCCTCCATGCCAAACAGGTAAGATTAATTAGAGAAAGCATACACATCCCCACCCCACACACACCCTACACAAGTACCCAGATATTCGCAATGATCACCTTTGCAACCTGCTAGTTCTACGTGAAGATGTAACCGCCGCTGATGCGAGACAGGTAAGGTTTATTAGAGAAAGTAAGATTTATTAGAGAAAGCATACACACCCCTCCATAGGTAAGATTAATTAGAGAAAGCATACACATCCCCACCCCCACATAAGTACCCAGATATTAATTCGCAATGATCACCTTTGCAACCTGCTAATCCTACGTGGAGATGTAACCGCCACTGATGCTAGACAGGTAAGCTCAAACACCACTGAACCAATTAGAGGTTAATAACTGCGCATCGGTTATTTGGAAGGCATTGTGAAAAATCTAAACATTTTGCCTTTGGAACCGGGGAATATCCCGACGCAGCCCCGAGGGATATTCCAAGGTGCAAAGGCAAAATGTTTAGATTTTTCACAATGCCCGACATAGTACCGGTGCAAAGTTATTAACCTCATTCATAACCGTCACTTTCATCTCTTCACTTTCCAAAATATCACACAATTTGCCTCAAATATAAAAAAAAATTACGTTTTGCCTTTTCAAAAATCGAACAGGCTAAAACTGAACAACCAATAACAGAAGTGCGTATCACAATCTGTGCAAATATGGTAACGCACAATCCAAATACAGCGGCCAGCGTGCGCGCAGTTTGTTCGACACGCAACACGGCGCACGCGGAAGTTACTGTTGTTTATTAGTGACCGCGTTCAGCGTTTGCATTTTTCCAAATAAATATAAATGATTGGATCGCATGTATCGCATATATTAATGAGGTTATGAATATTAGGCTTGTTTGTACAATGCATTTTTCATGCTGAAAATGTACAATTCGGAAATTTTTGAATTAAAAAAAAAATTTGTTGAGAGAGTTAAAAAATATCTATAATCTGACATACGAATAAAAGGAGCACATGTTAACCTTGAATGTTTCATTCTGAGTGTATTTTGCTGGTCTGTGAATGTTGTACATGCAAACAAGTACATTAGCATTTCCATGTGGAATAAAGGAAAAAAGGGTTAAGAAATATGACCAGCAGCTAATACCTCCTAGCATTATTATAATGGTCACAACATGTGAAATCTAATTTTGCGTTTTCTTTCTTTCTTTCTTCAACAGACCATAGTGGAGACGATCGGTGAGGATAATGAACGACCTATTAATCAAAATCAAAAAACAATATTTAGTTCCTTGCCACAGAAATAAGCAGTCTGTGTGTAAACTATAGGCTCCTAGCTGTATACACTAATCCGACGAGCCAAGTGATAGTCAGGATTTGGTCGGCCATATTTGGTTCCCCGCATGCACCAAACAGGTGTTGTGAGTACCCAATTGGGTGGATTAAACCCGCTTAAAATTCAATGTTAGATTCTTTTGTGTTGTAAACTGTCATCATTCTTTTGTCTACGTGTAACACGGGTGATAGAATGCAGTTTAAAATACCCTTCAAGGCCGCATCATTTCGCATTTTAGGTGAGATAGCTGGGTCCCCGTCGCGGCTATGGCTGCCATTGAGGAGTAGGAATGCGTGAAATTGGATTCGTCTATACACTAATTCGACGAGCCAAGTGATGGTCAGAATTCATTCCGCCATTACTGGGGGCCATCCGCACCAAACTTGTGCTTGTAACTGACCAATTTGGGTGGAAAAGCGCTGCTTCAAAATCAATCTTATAATATTGCATTGTAAACTTTCAGCATCCTTTTATCACACGGGTGATGGAACACAGTTTAAAATTCTCGCAAAGCCTGCATCAGGTGGGTGGCCCACTTCAATGGCTACCATTGAGGTGTAGGAATGCTGTGGAATCAGATTTGTCTATACCTCCTGCATCTCGATATACTGTATTTCCTCTATTAAACGTCCTGAGGCATTGTATTTTCCAAAAGGGGGGCATTTATTGTTAGGAAAGCTTAAAAATCATGGCGAAATTACAAACTTTGAACTAGACATAAATGACTTCCGGTTGAGCCGGTTCACTTCTGGGTTTTACGATGTCATTTTTGACCATTACCTATCATGTGTTGACCGTGGTAAGCTTACTTACACAAGAAATCAGGGAAATTTCAGCATTTCTTAAACATCATGGTTGGAAAAAAAAAGAGTAGGAAGCGTTTATAGAAGAGGGCAACTAATAGAGGAGGGCAACTAATAGAGGAAATACGGTAAGCCAGTTCAACTTTGTGGTATTTTGCTCCAGAAATAATTTTTCAGTAGATTTCCACAGAAAAGCTTATTCACAAAATTTCAGTTGAATCTGATTTTTCGTTTGTGAGTTTGCATGATTCTGTGTATTACACTGCATCATAGGACACTGTTGTAATTACGCGTAATTCAAATTTGACGATATATTTGCTAAACAAATTAATCTGCAAGATTATTTTAGTACATACACATTATGCAGCCAGAGGTCACTTTCCAGTGGTATAAAAATCTCAACATTTTTGGAGAAAAGAGGGGGGGGGGTGTGAGGCTTTAATTTTGGATCACGAAATGCCCCTTTAAAAATAACAGCTGCCTTTTGAGGCTAGTGAACTAGTTTCGGTACTGGAGCACATGCTGCAGACTATATCTGCTTATGTTATATAAATGTATGTACTTATTCTGTCGGTCCGTGTCACGTCACTTCCGGTTGATGATGTTCGAGTGAAAACAAGTCCCTGATTCGATTTTTTTTGATTATTTCTGTCATTGGTGTAATGTAAATTTCGATCGCAAATAATCAGTGGAATCAAACAACCATTTCTAAGTCTTCAGAGTGAAAGAAACTTACTTGATTTACCGCTTATATACTGACAAACTTAAAATTAAATTCCATGGTCGAAAGTGTCGTTTTTTCCGAAATTGAATGTCACTCCAGCAACATCGCTATGTAGCCTCCTTCACAGCCGGTTTCTGTTGTTCACAACAAATCGTGAGCCACATGCAGTTTGGGCCCGAGACTAGAGATAGCCCGGATGTCCGACCGACAGAATACCGTAACCACTCGGGTATAAGCCCACCCCCCTAGATGGCAGATTTCACTTCAAAATTGGGGTGTGCTTATACCTGGGGAGGGGCTAGTACTTGAATTTAGAAATAAGAAAAATCATCCCCGGGAATCATCCCCATTTGTATATGCCCAATGTACCAGTAATTTCTATCATATATGTCAATTTCTTAACATTCTAAGTGTGGAATGTTAATTATCAGTTGATATTTTTTTTTATTTGTTCTTAAATGTGAGAGAAAAGCATTGATTTGATTTAAGAACTTGGCCAAAATTTAGTACTGGGTTTATAGCCGAGTGCACCCTTGTTCCCAGAATGTTTTGAAAAATAGGGGGTGAGCTTATACCTGAAGGTGGGCTTATACCCGGGTGGTTACTAACAGCAGGTGGTTACGGTAATAACAACAGGTGGTTTAATGTGTAAGTGGCCATTTTATGTAAATGATAATTATCGAGATATGGTGCATCAGTGACAGAAAACTGACAAATTAAAACAGTAATAATAATAACTCACATACTTGGTACTAATAACTCCACATGAAGAGCTCTCACTGAAAATTAATAAAATGTATAACAAAATTATAACAATTCAGGAATTTGGTGAAAATCAACGAGTGTCTGGTCAACGGTTTTGTAAAACGTAAATCGAGAGAGCAGCGCGATGTTTCAATCGCGGGCGTTACTTGTGCGATTTGGGAGAAAATTCTTATAAAATTCTTTTGCCCCTTGACTCTGTAGTAAGGCCTAAAAAAGAAAATAGTTTGATTGGCGTAACATGAAAAAAAAAAGTTAGGGTAGGTCGGTCGGGATTATTTTTTTTTACACACATTTTAAGCGGTAAATTGCGTATGATAAAGGCCTTGGAACTCTTTTGTTTCTTTTTTTTAATTGAATTTTTTAATTTTTTTGCATAGAAATTAGAAAAAAGTCTAGGGTCAGGCCTATTTTTAGGGTCAGTCGGGTTACGCCAATCAAACAATTTTCTTTTTTAGGCCTAAGTAGTAATGGACCTGAGGTAGTAAAATGATACCAAATGTGCAATATGTGTAAAATAAAAGCATGAATTTATTGAAAAAAATATTGAAATTGTTTAATCAAGAGTCTAAAGGTTAGATAGATCATTTATTTGAAAATATTTTCAGAAACATGTGAATCTGATTTATATTGAAGGAAGGCAAGATGCCATACCAGAGATGATATATTAGTCATCACCTGGGATAAACACAGTCAGTAGTCATGCTCAAAATTAGCCAAAATCTTCAGTTCAAAGGCCCTGGGGTGGCACAGAGCGGCGGTACAGGCTCTACCTCGTAATCAGAGGGTTGCGAGTTTGAGCCCCAGCGGTGGCGGTGCCATCATGTTGTGCACTTGGGCAAGGCGCTTTACCTCACTTGTCTCTCTCTACCCATGGTTGAAATGGGGAGCTGTTAGGAATATTGTCCATTGAGCGCCGCCTAAAGGTATGAGCATGCCTTGGGCATTGTATGGCAGCTGACATATTCTAACGACAGCGGAATAAATGTAAAGCGCTTTGATACACTTGAAAGGCCAGTATAAATGCCAACGTTTTTTTTATAATTTTACTATTTCACGGGCATGAACTTGTAAAATTTTGATGTTAAACTGGTCCACATTTTGTGACGCTTTGAAAGACATCGGATTCACAAATCAACAACAGGTTATGTCATAGATTAATGTTGAAGTCAGCATTGAATCTGTCTTGGTGATGAACTTTCACAGGCCCTGTTGTCCTGCGGGATGATTGTGTATATACCATATATCTATTTTGATTTTTGTTGGCAATGTTTTGGGCAATGTTTGCCATTTGTATAAACTATACCAACACAGCCACAACTAACTTTGTTTATATTCATTTTTAAGTTTACAATTATCAAGTGCCAAAATCATTTACATTTTGTATCACATAGGAAAAAAGAATATTGTTTTATATACTGCGTCAAAAAACACTTAAAAAAAACATATCTTAAAAACACCATATGTAAATTGCAAAATAAAGTAGTCAATTAATGGAGAATTTTGATATGCATACTTTGATACCTTATTCGGCACAATGCGATTTTATTCCACTAAGCTATACTCATTTGAATTAGAAATGGTCGAGTTTCAAAAGTGCAAATTTAGATATTTCCTCCTTCAAGGCAATTTCTGCTACCTTTTGTTATGGGTTCAACGCTTACTCTACTGTGATAAATGTCTGTATGCTTCAAGGGAAAATTCAATGCAAATTTCACTTTTGAAAAGCTCTCTTTTATTCAAATTACTAAGTATCATACTGAATGAGATATCAAAATACACAGAACAAAATGCTTTATCTATCAACTACTTTATTTTGTAATTTAGTTTTAGTCTCTTTATAGGAATTAGCTTTTGTTTTAAGTGTTCGGCTACATTTTGGAGGCAGTATATAATTGTAACTTTATCAAAATACATGTATATGTAACATGTTTGTGTGTGCATTTGCCACAGACCAAGAATATTTAATAAAAACTCTGTACCAAAATATATTCTCATGATTTGTATTGGTCAATGTAACATGTACATGTATGTACTGTTTATGTGATGTTAATGTAGCCTATATTGTTATTGTATCTTGGAAAAATACAATAAAATCACAAGAAAACAAAGGAAGTTTGTGTTGTCTTTTCTTTTTGCATTTACACTCACAACTTTAGGCCCAATTCATACTCCTTTGTTGCATATATATTATTCAATCTGTTTTTTAAGTAATTTGTGTCATGTAACATATGTTTGTTGGACAAAAAATTATTCTACATAAAAATTATATTTAATAAGAGGGTGATCGACCCCTCCATGCCACCCTGAAATGCAAGTGTGAAATGTTGAAAATTCCAACCCGCAAGAAAATGAACTGAGACCGATATTTTAACTATTTTTTCACAAACTTGTGTTATTATATTTGTGACCAGATCTGATCCAATCAAGCTGAAGTTCGCAATAATGAAAAAGAAGAGAAAAAACAATAAAAAACATTAGAAATTGGAATTTGCAACCAAGTATTCAAGAGACCTTGGGATTCAACATCAGTATGTAGGTACTGAGCAAGTTTTTTCAACTTTTTCAATTTCCGACTTTGGCCTGAGTGGATCAGATCAGTTCACATTTTATAAAATCCAGGTAGAAATTTGTGTCTATTGTTTTCAAATGGAATAAGCCCATTGTATGTATTTCTGAAAATGAAAAATGTTACACTATTTACAAAGACCTTTCGCACTGGACGACCGATCATGTAGAAAGAACTACTGTACTGTATAAGTGGTAATTTTCGCGATTTAGAGCGAGAGACACATTTTCGCTAATGTTATTTTCGTGTTTGCCCAGTCCTTCCCTATACTTGTAATACGTTATTGCATGTATTCGCGAGGTGTTATTTTCGCGAGTAGCCCACTCCAGCGTCACATGATGCTATGCAGATTGATTGACAATGAAGTGCTGATGATGAGATTCAATTAGCCAATCAGAACCCTGACATTATGAAATTACGATGTAAACTGCCAAATCGGGCTGTGTGATAGGTCTTTGTAGGTGTAGGTTCAGAACTCATTTGTAATGCTACCTTTTTCAAAATTAGGGTTCAATTAGGCCAAAACTATTTTTGGCCTTTCATAAAGCAATCTTTATATCATATTCTACATATTTCTTTTTTAGTCCCAACTCCTTGATTGTACACATCTGTTGGGGACGGGGGAGCATGGCCAAGATATCATAATTTTTGACCTCGCCATTGGTTTAACAAAAATTACACAAACAATAACTTTCCATGTTTATAACAAAAACAATATTTTGTCATCCTAAATCCGTTGGAGTCAAAGAGTTGACTCCACTGTAAGGAATGGTTTTGAATAGTTCGTATGAGTAACTATGTATCACTAAAACAAACCGCATATGGGTTAGTATATCCGAAATGAATGAGGTCTCAAGGTCACAGAGGCCACTACCTTAAATCAAGAAATGTGCACCAGTCTCTTTTTGAAATTTTCAAAACTTGTACTCAAAAAACAACTCAGCCAATCAATTCTACTTTTAATATGTTCTCATTTAATCAACATACGCAAGCAAGCAGCATAATAACAGTTTACAACAACATACAGGCATTGCAAATGATTACAACTACACAATTAGCATTAACACATGAAATGTAGACATTTCTTTACTAATAAAGGGACACACCATTTGACTTGGGGGGCTTGTTGTTGAAAAACACTTCCACTGCTACATGGGCAAAAAAACTTTCACCACTATCACTCCAGAAAAAATTCCCCACTAAAACCGTTTCTCAGTTTAATTCTCACCTCATGTAACTGGTACAATCATGCATGAAACTTTTTTAAAGTACCTGGGCATTATACTTTAGTGTAAAAAACTTGCCCTAACTTCAACATCAAACCCCATCCTCCTGGAGATCAAATGGTGCATCTCTAAAGACAAAAATATTTGCCCATGCACATTAAGGGATTTGGAATGAGCATTTTGACAGTATTTTTGTGGGACATGAGAGCACATCAGACATATCGAATTGCATTCTGAATACGAAGAATGTCTTTCTGATATCAAATAATTTTCATTTTTGAAATTCACGATATAATATAAATTTTATGACAAATTATTAAAATGTTATATTTTTCACATTTTGGAGATATAACCGTCCTCGAAGTAAATTTTATAAATTTAATGATATAGTCTTAAAGTGTATGTAGCTGGGAAGAAAAGCTGACGATCAATTGAAAATATTGACCTTTCATATTGAAGATATTGATTTTTTCCCAAAGAGACCTAATTTTTTTGGGTGTTTTGGGGAAAATAATCCATATCTTCAATACGAAAGGTCAAAATTTTCAATTGATCGTCGGCTTTTCATCCCACCTACATACACTTTAGGTAGAAATCATCAGATTTATAAAGTTTACAAAAATATCAAAATATCAATTTTTAATGATTTGCCATAAAATGTGTATTACATTGCAATTTCAAAAATCAAAATTATTTGATATCAGAAGGCCATTCTTCGTATTCAGAATGCAATTCGATATATCTGATGTGCTCTAATGTCCCACAATAAATACTGTCCAAACGTTCATACCCCTTCCCTTAATGCATTCAAACAAATTATCAGTGCCTTAGCCATCTTTTTAAATAAATCACCCATATATGTGACTAAAATTACAGGCTTCAGCACCATGTTTCAGTACATTCAAATGTGTTGCTATAACAAATCATGTACGTCTGAGTTGCATAAACCGAGTTGAAAAGAAAAATGCCTGTAATTAAAAATATACTCCAACTCAACAATATAATGTGAAGGAATGGCTCACTAAGACACTGCAAGTTGTACAAACAGAGTTGGATTTTGAATAAATTAAAGGACCATTCATCAGTGACCCCATGAAGTGTAAATAATTAAACTGTGTATACATTGCTTAAAAGTGAAGGATAATTCATTAACACTGAAAGTATCTTAGGTATTTTTGCAATGAAAAATGTGGCAAAAAAATGAGGAAAACAGCAGTAGTGATGACAAAAGTCCCACCCTGATTCAAATTTATATACATGTAGCTAATTTCTTTACTATTGAGCTATTAAAATTTCATGTAAAATGTCAAATTTTGTCTTCAGCTTAAATACTTGCAGACTATGAGCATATCTACATGTATGCTACTATAAACAAAGCCTGCTCCCAACTCAACTCAAAAGTTGGTAACCATCCGAGTTACCATTTGCAATGATATTTCATCAAATTTACCCCCTTTTTCATGCAAAATCGAGGACAAAATTTGGCCAAAAACAACCACCTTTTTGTGGTTTTCAATGACTAGAATTTCAAACACCCCTTTTCAATGACACTAAATATTGACATAAAATAACCACATTTCCCCAAGTACCCCTTTTGCCAATTTCACGGTCCTCGCTACTGGTAAAAGAATTACCCCTTTTCTGCACCATTTGGTAACTCTCATGGTTACCAACTTTTGTGTTGAGTTGTGGGCCGGGAAGCAAAGGTGCTCAAAACTGAAATTTGATGATTTTCCAAAATTTAATGAATGGGAATCAATCCAAAACCTATTTAATACGACCCAGTTTGGAAAGTTTTCAGTTGGTGTGTCTAGGCTATGGTAAACACACACAATAATGTTACACCTTATTACATGTAGCTTTTATTTCCTGTCTACCTACTTACGTTTAATTGAACAAACTATAATTCAAAGCCAATCAGAACACTATACTATATACTATAAATTTGAACACTATAACATCACATGAAATTGCTCACAATTACTGTATTACATCACATGAGTAAAATACTGCAAAAAGGCAACTTTAAAAAATACTTTTATAATACCGTAAACGTTTGCCTAATGGCGCTATGGGCTCCCTTGACATAACATAAATTTTAGACACAAACTGAAAGTGCCCTGCCGTAAAATTCCCACCAGCAAATAAAGGCACAAAACCTTAATTCTTGTTGGGATTTCAGAGGAGGGAGCTCTCTATTTGCACATGAAATTTACTTATTTACCCCAAGGCAAAGGAGCCCCCAGGTGCGCCATTAGGCAAACGTTTACGGCACTGCTATGATTTTTTTCTATGATGCATCACACTTGATTAAATTAAAATATGTTATTTGAGAGAACATTAACTTCTCTGCTCTTCTAAGCTGGCTTTATAGGAGCAAGATCTAAAGTCTGCACAAAAAGTAACTCAGCTGTTATAAATGCACCTATAGATTCAGAACTAATAATTGTTTTCACAATATTTCAACATAGCGAGAAGAATGATTTATTTACACGCATTTTGATACCCCATTCGTCAAATGTTGTTCAATATTAACAACACAGTAGTGCTTTTACAGAAAAATACCCAAATTTAAAAGTTGCAGTTTACAGCGATCAATGGTTATAATGCCAGCACTGTAAACACGTAAAGCCCGCCATTATCTTCGCGCTTACTTCAAATCAATACAAATTACTGCAACTTTTAAATTGGGGTATTTTTCTTTCAAAACACTGCTGTATTGTCAATATTGAACAAAATTGGACAAAAGGGGTATCAAAATGCGCGTAAATAAATCATCCTTCTTTTTATGTTGAAATATTGTGAAAACAGTTATTAGTTCTGAATCTTTAGGCATATTTATAACAGCTGAGTTACTTTTTGTGCAGACTTTATATGGCTATATTTGTAGGAATTTTACAAGTGCCCTCCCCAAAATTTGACCCTGAAAACATACACCAGACCAATGCACCATCTGGGGTTCATTTGGTTCAAATATTGTTATAGCTTCACTCACTAAAAATGGGTGATGGGTCGATGTGCAGCCACCTTGATCCTCGTTTTTCAATGACCCCCCTTTTTTGTTTTACTGAATGCCCTCTTCCAATGACCCCGTTTTTCTTTTCCTGTCACTAAAAGACCATTTTTTCAAGAATTTTGGACACAGTTTAGACAACCACTCACCAAATTACCCATTTTTTCATTATTTTTCTTCAAAAAATATCAAATTTTGATGACTTGACTCAAAATTCCCTGTCTCACTGAAAGACCAGCTTTTTGGGTCTCTAGGCACTCATTGAAAGACCCCTGGTTTTGAACTGTCTGCACATGCATGCTCATCACTTCCAAAGTCAAGTGCACCAGCGTTCGAAATAGGGCCGGTCAGCCGGCCACTGGCCGGTAACTTTTCTGACTGGCATCTAGTTGCCGCCCCGGCTGGCCGGTATCTTTTTAAAGTCAAGCCCGGCTGGCCTGCAACTTTTTGAGGCATATTTCGAACACTGAAGTGCACCCACCCCACCCCCGGCATTTTCAGACTCCTAGGTTTAGATTAGGGTATAATTTCAACTGGTATTTGTTTTTTCATTCTAAATAAGTCTGGAAAAAAATTTAGCAAAATTTGTGAACATTTTCCAGAATTCTGCCATTTTACCTTTTATGATGAACAGAAATAATTTCAAAGTCTATAAAACACTGTTATAGTCAAACTTAAAAATACAGAAATTAGTTTGAGCCTTAGACTCAACATTAGACTCAAAATAATTTCTTTATCTCAAATGGAATATCAAGTAATGTTCTATTTTTAAAAATTACTGTTTATCAATTTACTAAATTCCACACCAAGACAAACAGCCATGAATACATTCTGGTGGCTAACTAAAATGTAAGAAATTCTTTACACACTTACTGTACAATGCACAGCAGGGACTGCCTTTTGAGGAGAGCCAGAGCAATCGCTCTCTACTGCTCTCCTTAAATCTGATATAAGAGTGATATTTAGCTTTCCTTAGTTGACCATTGAGGTAGAAGAGGCCTTAAGACAAATGAAGGACAACAAGGCACCAGGCATTGATGATGTTACAAGTGACATAATCAAAGCCGGGGGAGAAGAGGCAATACTACAGCTAACAAAACTTTACAATCAAATACTGGAAACAAAGAAGATACCAAAGAAATGGAAAGAAGCTAAAATTATTTTACTTCACAAAAAGGAGGACAAGGCAGATATCAAAAACTACCGCCTAATCAGCCTTCTTTCTCATGTATACAAGATATTCACAAAAATCATCCAAAGCAGATTAAAAGCTACATTAGACCAAAATCAACCCAGAGAGCAAGCGGTTTTAGGGGAAGATTCTCAACCACAGATCACCTACAGGCGATAAATCAACTGATTGAAAAATCAAATGAATACCAGCTTGATTTATGTCTTGGTTTTATAGATTACCAGAAAGCATTTGACTCCATAGAGCATACGGATATGTTTGATGTACTGAGGAAGAGCGGAATAAACGAAAACTACATCTGCATCCTAGAAGATATATACACAGATGCCATCGCCAAAATACACATAGATAATGATGTTTCCAAGGAGGTGAGAATAGAGAGAGGAGTGAGACAGGGAGATACATTATCACCAAAGATTTTCACAGCAGCACTGGAAGAGGTTTTCAAAAGTCTAACCTAGAGAGAAAAGGAATCAACATCGACGGGAGATGTTAACAGATCTTAGATTTGCAGATGACGTTGCACTAACAACAACATCGGTGAAGGATATGGAAGACCAACTGAACAGCTTGTGCAAAGAAAGTATACATGTGGGACTACAAATGCACAAAGGAAAAACACAGTTTATGACAAACTTTGAGACAAAAGAAACAATCACAATAGCAAATCACCCGATCAAGAAAGTTGACAACTATAAGTACCTAGGACAGACCTTGAGAATGGATACCAACACAGCTGAAGAGATCCTAATCCGTGTAAAGGCAGGTTGGAGATGCTTTGGTATGCATAAAGAACTGTTGACAGATAAAAACATACCACTGTCACTGAGGCGAAGAGTTTATGACCAGTGTGTGCTAACAACTATGACCTATGGTGCAGAGACTTGGTCCACAACAAAAGAAATGGAACAGAAATTGGTAACAGCACAGAGAGCTATGGAAAGGAAAATGCTCCACCTCTCATTGCGTGATAGAGTCAGACATACAGACATCAGAAAAGTAACCCAAGTCAAAGACATCTTGCAAAAGATTAAAGAAACTAAATGGAGATGGGCAGGTCACTTATCAAGAACTGACGATAACAGGTGGACGAAGAGACTTACAGAATGGCAGCCAAGGACTGGAAAGAGGAGAAGAGGAAGGCAAAAAAGACGATGGAGAGATGACATCACCACCTTCATGAGTACAACAGCTTGGGCATCAGCGGCTAGGAACAGAAGGAGATGGAAAATGCTGGAGGAGGGCTTCACACAGCAGTGGGTGAAACAGCCTGATGAGTGAGTGAGTGAGTTGACCATTCTCTCCTTACATTATTTTGTAAATGCTCTAAACAGCTCTCCTTGAAGGCTCCAGAAGAGCTATTTAATGCTCTCCTGCAAATTCCAAAAGACAGTCCCTGACAAAGTAATATGTAACCTGTTACCACAAAATGAGCGTAAAGTCCCAAGTTGGTGGTTTCAACTTTCGAGACCTTACAGTTCTTGAGTTGATGTTCTTTGTTTGAAGACACCTGTACATGTAGTCAGTGGTATGTCCTTTGTGAATGAGGACATAATAATGTATTTAATTCTATCCCCATTCACAAATTTCAAGATTTCACTGCCAATACAGACGTTTTCATGCAAAGAACATTAACACAACAGTCAGAATGTCTTAAACCTCCCAACTTGCGACTTTTGTCGTGGGAGCAGGTCACATATTGTAAAATTTCTGACAAAATTGAAAGTAAATTACCAAGAGATTTCTAGTTAATAAATTGTTAAAAATGTCTATTGGCAAATTTACTTCTGGATTAGCAAAATTCAAAATCTTTGATATCGTCCCAATTAGAGCATTTCAGGCTTTGTTATTAATGTGGTATTTTACGACAACAATGCACATCAGAATCATGTAAACAAATTTTAGAAGAAAAATGGACTTTTCAAGTTGAAATCCATACACTCTCTATGGAAGACATGACGTTAAAATTAAATCAATCTTCCACACACACAGTTAATTTCAAATGGAGTTACCTGCATGGGTGACTTCTTTTGAAATCTACACCCCTGTATGGGAGAATAAGGTTATGTCTTTAATAAGGAGTATATTCACCAATTAGAGCGAGTTCTTAGTTATGAGTGAATCCTACAATAATGCTTTAATTGTCTTTAGAAAATTGAATGAGTGTGTCAACCATAGAAAAGAACTCGCTATGATCCGGTCTGATGACGCTATACTGGTAGCTTCTGCTCCCTGATGGCTCCTGCTGTGGGGCCTTCTCTGCTGAAGAAGCATACTGCCTCAATGCAGGATGGTAAACACCTGACGATGATGCAGCTTGGGCCTCATTGAAATTAACAGCAAAAGCATCACTGTAAGGTCTGTGTAAGAGTTTTTTGCTAGAAGTAACTTGGGCTTCATTTGTGGTACTCAGAGATTCAGTGTCAAACCTGGCTGTACGCTTTTGCTTGCCTCCATAGTTTTAGCAGCTACAGCGCCACTGTCGGGTCTATGTAAGAGTGTCCTATGTGGTCTTCTGTTGTTACCATGACCAGTGCGTTTGATACCCAAGTGAACTTGCTTTTTATGCGCCCTCATATTACTGTAGTTGTTAAACGTTTTATCGCACATGTCACATTTATGTTTGCGCTGTCCCATGTGTACTTGCGTGTGCGCGTTCAGATCGCATTTCCAGCGGAATTTTTTGAAGCAGATATCGCACTTGAATCGCATTTCTTGGTGACGCAACCTGTGGTTGTACAACTGTTGATTCGTACGGAAACATTCATTGCATTCGGGACATTTATTCGGCTTTTCCCCGGTGTGAATTGCTTCGTGCTCCCGAAGGAACAGCTTAGTTTGGCAACCTTTCCCGCAGTGCATACAGACAAACTTGTACCCGGTATGGTGCTGCATGTGTACCTTCAAACAGGCGGGGCTGACAAGACGTTTTTTGCAAATATTACATTCAAATTGCTTCCCGTTCACATGCAATGATTCGTGTTCAAGAAGCCGTTTTCTCTCATAAAACGCTTTTCCCGCAGTATTGGCACATTGCTTTGCCTTGCGTGTGCATTTTCTTGTGTTTCTGAAGGCTTATTATGTTCTTGCAAACTTTGTCGCAAACATCACATTTTTTGCTTCCGGTATGAGTTAGCATGTGTCGATCATAATGTGATTTTACGCTGAATGTTTGAAAACAAACTTGACATTGCAATGCAGTGCCATCGTGTACTTCCTTTTCATGCTTGCCTCGATCTCGAAAAAATGCAAACGATTTGTCACAATCGATACTCCTACAGGGGTACCTCGGGGGTAAATCCTTGGCCCTTTCACCGCCTTTCCCATCATGAACTACCTTTCTATGTCTCTGCAGACTAAGGTTATTCTTGCACACTTTTTCGCAAATATCGCAAACGTTATCATCCGAATGAATCAGAATATGTCGTTCGTAGTGACTTTTAAACGGAAACGTTTTATCGCACTCTTCACATGTGTAAATTTCTTTCGCGACATCATGAGCGTCTATCTCATGCTGTTTTCGATCTTTCAAATATAGAAACGATTCCTTACAATCATTATTCCTGCACCGATACTTTAACGCCTCCGTCTCGTGAGCTGCCTGTTTGTGCCTCAGCAGACTCAGTTTATTCTTACACACTTTGTCGCAGATATCGCAAATGTTTTCATCCGAATGAATCAACATATGACGTTCGTAGTGACTTTTAAACAAAAACGTTTTATCGCACTCGTCACATGTTTGCAATACTTTCATGTCATCGTGAGCTTCTTTCTCATGCTGGGTTCGATCTTTTGCATGCGGAAATGATTCGTTGCAATCGTTATCCCTGCAATGATACTTAAACTCCTCTGTCTTGTGAGCTGCCCTTTTGTGCCTCAGCAAAGTCGCTTTAGTCTTGCACACTTTGTCGCAGATATCACAGACTTTATCGTTTGAATGCATCCACATGTGTTGTTCGTAAACGCTTTTAAACGGAAACGTTTTATCACACTCTTCGCATTTATAATCTGCTCCTACCACGCCACCGTGAACTTCTCGCTCATGCTGGTTTCGATCTTTCTTATTCGGAAACGATTCGTTGCAATCTTTACTCCTGCAGAGATGCCGTAACGGCAACTCGACTATCTCGTGAGCCGCCCGTTGATGTCTCAGCAAACTCAGTTTATTTTTGCACACTTTGTTGCAGATTTCGCACACTTTATCGTCTGAATGAATCCACATGTGTTGTTTGTAGAAACTTTTAAATGGAAACGTTTTATCACACTCTTCGCATTTGTAAACTTGTCCTTTCAAATTCTTCTTTTTCCCAAATGTCTTCCTTCTCCTTTTGCTTCGTGTTGGTACATACTCCTCCTCATCCTCTTCGGCATCACTTTCGGATTCGTAAATGGATTCGTCAACATATTCCTCTTTTATGTCAATAACTTCTGGAGTCACAATTTGTTTTCGTTTCCTCCTAGGTCTTACCTTCCTTCCTTCCGTCTCACTTTCATCTTCTTTCATATCCATCATTTCCTGACTTTTAATCCGACTTATCTTGACAACATAATCTACATCTGTCTTTGCCGCATCCCCGTTTCGATTTGCATCCTCATCCCCAAATTCCTCCATTTTCAACACACCCAAATCATCCGTTGATAACCTCTCAATTTTCACTTCACATTCACGAACTGGCACCTCAACCAGGTCATCATCTTCGTCATCACCGCTGCGGTTCTGTCTCTCCCCGGCTTCATCTTTGTCAACGCTTTGGTCCGCATTAGGGTGCGCTATCGATATGTGCCGTATCAACCCTTGCATATTCTTATAAAGTTTATTGCACAATTTACACTCCTGTATCCGAGTATGCGTTAACTTGTGACGCTTAAGGTGACTTGGCGCATGAAAAGATTTACTGCAGACGTTGCAATTCCACTTACCCGTCCACCTCTTTCGGCTCTTTTTACCTTTCTTTGAGGGATTTTCGGTTTGCGTTTCCGCATTCTGAACTCCCTCGAGTCTGAATACCACAGTGTCATCAGTTGCTTCACAAAACATCTCAAGAGCGCTCTTACTTGCACCTACCCCACCACTATCATCACTTTGTCTGCTTTTCTGTTTCTTCGCCATAGCTTCCGCATGTTCACTCCTGTTGTGTATCAACAACGCCCCCGCATTCTTATAACTTTTTCGTTGAGCTTGCGTGTGTACTAATAACATGTGACGCTGATACAAAACTTTTTTCTGGAAAGTTTTCTTGCAGTGACCACATTCAAACACGTTTTTGTCATGGTATGTTTTCTCGTGATGGAGCAAGCTACTCTTCCGAAAGAATGTCATGGAGCAGAAAGGACTTCGACATCGATACATGTAATTTCTGATGTTATGAAACTGCTTCCGTCTACAAGAGATGTTTGGCCTTCTCTCAGATGCATGACCTTTCCCAGCATCTGCTTCACTGTTCCCAATACTTTGACCATCATTGGAGGTGTGGGTTGTCCTGTTCTCTTCTGACAATGTCCCTTTGTTCCTCGATATACTTGCCTCTTCTTTATCTATAGAATCTTCATTGCTACAATTTGATCCATTCATTTCCCTGATTAACCCACTGTCAATCAATAATTCTGGACATTCTTTGACAACAGGTGTCTTTCCTGTCTTCTCGCCTTCACACTGAGTCCATGCATCTACCATCTTCACCTCATGACCCACAGTTGACCTCTGACCTAAACTTGACCTCTCTGTCTCTTTTGAAGACAGTTCCTTCAGATCTCCTTCATACTGACTCCAAGCATCCACCTTGTTGAATGAGGAGCAATCTGCCTGGTGTTGGCTCTTGATATGATCCTGCCAGTTGGCAAGGGCGCCCTCACAGAAAGAACAGCTCACCATGTGCCACTTGATATACTTGGATGCAGCTGAAAAATAGGAAAGAATGAAGGAAGATATAATGAGTGAGGTAAATTCATACATATTGGTGATGAGTTTTTAAACAAAAAATTAAAACATTTAAAAATGTTTAGAATTGGTGGTATAAAAAGTTACGGTTAATAACTGCGTATTTATACTTGTTTAATAGAGAAATTGGACAAATTCATGCACACGGGCTGGGTTGTTGATGTGCCTAATGCAGAAGCCCCCATTGGACAAGCATCAATATTCAGCCCAAATACACTGACTTGTCTATTTCCTCTAACAGCAGGTAATACACAGTTTGTAACCCATTTCATACATTTAAGGGGGTACTACACCCCTTGATAAATTTGTAACTATTTTTGCATTTTTCTCAAAAACTAATAAAACACTGGTAACAAAAGTTATGTATATTATAGGGGCAAGGAATCCAGTTACTACACTGGAATTTCAGTGACTCAAAACAAGTAGTTATTGATTTATTGATCAAATATTGGTTTTCCCTCATTTTTGACTGTAACTCCACAACTTTTGTCTGTGCTGAAATAAAATTTCCAGTGCAGTAGTTGTAGTCCTTGCCCCTATACTGTAAAAGTAAAAAAAAAAAAAAATCTCTTGAAAATAACCTTTTGCATTAGGTTTCTATTGTATCAATATCAAAACCGCCAAATTTAATTCTCGCGCAATTGACAAAATCTTCAAAATCGCGAAAATGTCTTCTCGCGAAAATATTGACTTTTACAGTAATATACATATCGTACTTGTCACCAATGCACTAATTTTTTGGGGGGGAAAAATGCAAAAATAGGCTCAAAATTGGCCAGGGGTGTACCACCATAAGAGAGAAATCCTGCAATTTTTGCTATATTTTCACTCTCTCCTATAAATAAAGCTTGAAGAAAATTTAAAACCATATAAAAAGGTTGAAGTGTCATGTATAACGTAAATATACAGGACCGTAGCCAGGATTTATTTTAGATGGTGGACCTTTTGACAAAAATTGTTCTAAAAAAGGCTGATTTGAATGTTTTTAATACAGAAAAAAAGATCACATTTTGTGAATTTTTCCTTCACATGGCCAAGGTGATGTGGGGGTGTGACCGGAAACATGGAATCAACTTTTATTAGCCTAAAAAAGCACACTGTTTGGAGTCCGGATTCTATTAAGTCTATTAAGTCTAATCTAGCCGTGTTCACATTGTCGGACATACGCCCCAGCGGAACTTGGTCAGCGCAAGTTGCTAGGAGTAGCAGTAGGCGGTACCAGTAGTACCGTAGTGGCAGTGTGAACAATAGTCAGCGTTCCGCCAGGCGTACGTCCAACAATTTACTCCTGACAAAAGAGAGTTGGGTGTAATCTCCATGTATGCTGCAATATGAATGCTACTACAGCTGGCACTCAGTTAGACTATGCCATAGTCGATTTTTGATAAATAAAAATACGTTATTAATCATGATGAACGCATTCAGTTGAACTCGAATTTATACTGATATTTATTACATCAAATTACTAGTATAAAATGGTTATGAAAAAGTTTATATAATTATATTTGTGACAGTAAAAGTAAAGTATCGTGAGGCTTATATTATTGAATGCAACATATCATAATAGCATAACTGTAATGGCACTCCAATACTGAACAATTCTAATTTTAGAATCTGCCAGTTTATTACGATTTAAAATCGACTATGGACTTTCACTTTTAAGCAGAACTTTACCCCGGGACTCACACACTGTCAATCATACTTGTTTATCACTAAAATCTAACCACAAGACTAAGCATGGTGGTACAATACGCGCTAGATGCATACGTTCATCCACCAGCACAAAAGCGCCGCATTCCCTAGATAGTTGTGTACCATGTATAGTTATAATGGTACCAGTACGCGTCGGGAGGATTTAAACAATAACGAGATCTGGGCGACCAATTACAAGCCAGATTCATTTTAAAGATGCATTACATCATCACAATTTTAGTTAGGCCAGAAATTGGCCTAACTCTCAAGGCAAAGTCAGTAGTCCACTTGGGAAGCTAACATACAGAGGGAGTACGGTGACTGAAAAGATGATCAGTTGTGAAAATCTATCAATTGTGCACAAATTATTTAAATCGGAGTTTTAAGCTTAAATGCAATATCCAAAGTATGCACATTCATGACAATGGGCAAGTGGACTACGGAGTACTCAGTGTATGTTTGACCTTTTTTGGTCGGAAAAAGGTCACAGAAACACCGGAAATGGTAGCCGATGTTTACGCCAACTAAAAGTGAATGCTTGGTGGAACTGGCCGGCATAGTGCTAGGAGTAGGCTAGGTGTAGACATGCAGTATGAGTAGGGAAAATATTTGTGGAATTTTTATCAATGTAAGTCTACCGTGACATCGGGTGTAACTCAAAATGTGAACACAACTTTTATCTGCCCTACCTTCATCATCAGTACCATTCCTCCAGCTGATGTACACTTGTATCATTTGTTTGTTGGAGTCCTTCATCATATCTCCTCCTTCAGGTCCATCATCTCCTTCAAGGACATTCTGCTCTTCAGTGACAGGAAGTCTCTCAAGATTGTCATCGGCTTCCAAGGGAACATCCAGATCTTCAGCCTCTTGGATAGCATCCTGATTTTCAATTTCACAAAAGTTATCATGGTCTTCAGCTTCAATGATCTGATCATCAGTTTCAGTGATGGTGCTATGACTGCTTTCAGTCTCACTAGTTACCCTAGCAACCTTCCGATTATCAGTCTTGAGCAAAGTGTACTGATCTTCAGCATCCTCACAATCAGTCTCAATTTCAGATTCAGTTTGGGAGCTGTTAGTGTCATCATCACACGCTGCAGTAGAATTTTCAGTTTCATTCAGGGAGTTGTATTTATAAGCATTTGATTCAATACCAGCACTTGGACTTTGAGTGTCATTCAGGGAGCTTTGAGCAGTGGTTTCAGTAACATCACTTGGATTTTCAGCTTCATTCAGGGAGCTTTGAGCAATAGTTTCACTGGAAGATGTTGAATTTCCAGTTTCACATACATGTCCGAAGTTTTGATCAGTGGCCTCAGTGACAGCACTTGGATGTTCAATTTCATTCAGGGAGCTTTGAGAATTAGTTTCACTGACATCAGTGTGATGTTCACTCTCATTCAGGCAGCTCTGTGCAGTGGTCTCACTGAAATAATTTAAATGTTCAATTTCATTGATAGAGCTCTGAGCATTAGTCTCACTGATGTCACTGAGCTTGTCAATCTCATTATGGGAGCTTTGAGCAGTGGTACGATTGTCAGCACTTGAATGTACAGTTTCATGCAGACTGCTTGACATACTTTGAGACTCATTATGAGCATTCAAATTTTGGTTTTGCGTTCCACAGAGGGCGGTCTCATTATCAGTACCATCTGTACTCTGGTCCACCGTTGTTCCTAAATTCTCATCAGTCAATCTGTTGTCTTCCTCCATTGCTAGAGAAGTATGAGGAGGCAGCTCAGGGATGGGAGTGTTGTCATCGCTGCTGGTTGCCTGGACAACTACATTTTGTCTGGGGCTTAGTCCCCCATCTTGGGGGATTTCATCATCATCAGTCTCCATCTTGTAAGTTTATGGTACGGTAGCATCTATGGTGAAGTGTACAAATTGTGAGCAAAACTTTGTTGATGATCTGTTCAAAAATAAAGAAAAGGAAAATGAGTTCTAAATAAATCGCAGTCCGTAAACAAGATCTAGTTTAAGATTTCTCATCACCAAATAATGTCTCTAAAGGCCTTCCATCCTTATACATTGTTTTTACATTTCAGTAAACCATAAAGGAATATCAAAAATTAAAAAAATTGAGCAGATTTTGTGAAAAATTTGTGCCAGGTATTAATTGTAGGCTTGGATCCAAGCATCTCCCAAAATTTTAACAGACTCTGTGTTTTTTATTCAGATTTTAAATGTATTTCTCTATTCTGGAAATGGGATGAGCAAACTTGATAGTCTTCGCAGTCCAGTAATTTGAAATTCAATGGTCACCAATATATTTCTTTGTTTGTTTACTTGCTTGTTTGTTTGTCTTTCAGGAAAATATTACATCAAAAAATTGAGTCGCATCGTAAGCAGAGTCTTAGCTAGAAATTGAGAGTTGCCAGTCATTTGAATAAAATTGCCTGTCCTAATTTGACCTTTAAAACATTTACCAGACGTCTATTGCCCATTGGGGGTTCAAAGAGTTCAAATATGTGCTGATGGCTATCAAAGACCCTGATCGTAAGGTAGGTAGAACCATTTGAATAGAACCCATTTTGTACACAAAGTATAGGGAAATTTATTAGTATTGTGCTACCTTTTAAAACTATAATCAAAATAATAGCAGGTACTCACAAGTCACATCCAATATGAGTCCGCCTCAATCATGTGATATGGTATCATCAACTGTGAAGTGCAGAAGTTGTGAGCATAACATTGTAGATGATCTGTTAGAAAATAAAAAGAAAAGGAAAATGATGGCAGTCCATAATACACAAGATCTAGTTTATAAGGCCCATTCAGTGACTTGCTCATCCGGACGATATATCCAAATTAAGATTTTGGTACCTTTGTCATTGTCATATATATCTAGATGTGCTAACATAGCCTGCGAGTGGTTCAGCCAAAAGCAGTGTATTTAAGACGAAATATGACATTTTACACGAATCTATAATTTAGATACTGACAGTATATCTAAATTAGCTACATATCCCGCTACATATATTTGAATGGGGCTTCAATTTCGTCAGTACTACTGTTTTCTTCGTTTTTTTTGCCAAATTTGTCATTTCAAAAATACCAAATGACAATTTGAATGACTTGTCCTTCACTTTTAAACAATTTATAAACAATTTTAATTTTTTTACACTTGCGCTGGGATCACTGAACACCTCTCTTCGTTGTCATGATTCTGAGAAAATAACCAGAGAAAATTGCTGATTCCAACCAGTTTTTATGTCTTTCCTCACAACACTGGAAAGTTCTCAGTGTATTGTAGGCTCCTTCTAACTATTTCTTGCTGCCCTAAAAAAAAAAAACCAACAAAAAAAAACACCATCCCAGAGCCCAGAAGCCTCGAACCGAGGCTACGAGTAGGCCTACACACAATATTTTCATCGACCCGTCTGTCTGCTGAACTATATACCCATCATAATGACGTCATTAATTATAAATATGCAGGTTTTTTTATTCTAAACAGTATTTTACTTAGAAGTACGAGGACATGATTAAATCACATGTAACACGTCATGAAATATATTTGTATAACACTCTACATTTGTAGGTTTGGAGTAGGCCTATACTCAGTGTTCGAAATAAGCACTTATCCTCTTGTCCTCTTGTCCAAAAATCACTGGGGACAACCATATTGAGATATGTACTTATCCTCTGGACAACCATTATATTTTTCCTCTTAAATATGACACATTTTGGGGACAACCAAAATGTTTTGAGGACAAGCAGAATTTATGCTTTAGTTGTCCTCGGGACAACCTCCATATTTTCCTTATTTCGGACACTGCCTATACTGTATACATTTCTACAAACGGGGAATTGAACTTACATGAATTCCGGCAGGGAACAAACTTTCCGGAATCGGAGTGTCAGCAGATATGAAAAGCGGATCAAAATGGTACCCTAACTCCGAATTGCGTTACAATTTAACAAACAATTTTAAAACTACCCCTTTTCATGAAAATCAGCGTTTTTGACCCCTTAACGCGTCACGCGCTGAACATGCTCAACCAAGAAAAAACACCCCTTTTCACACGTTTTTTTTAGTCACGCATGCTTACATCATTATATTTGAGCCTCAACCGTAGGATCCTCCACCCCTGACTTCAAATCGTTTGAATTGCAATATCTCAAGAAGTAAATAAAGTGTGAAGTTTTTTCTTTCCACAAATTGAGCTAGTAAAATAAAATAAGCAACAAAATGAGACCAAAACTAGTTCAGTACCTGAGCCATGCTTGAGTTCTGGGACAAAACGTCCCAAATAAAATGTAACGCCTCCACCTTTTCCTATACCCCAATTCAATTATTCATAACGCACGACCCAATCCGCCAATGTCTGTTTTGCTATACAAATATAAATCAACACTAAATTATGCCCTGAATATATAAAAGGTGAATTTGCCATAATAATAAGTATAGAGGCCGTCAGCGTGACGTCATATGCCGCCATCTTGTGGGTACATGCTGCGATGGTCTTCGATCTACATGCGTGAACAGCAAAATCACCGTGGTGATGCGTGATAACACCTGCGTGGCAGGCTGCGCCCTGCGCGTAGTGTCCGACGCAGAATCCCGTGTATCATTTGTACCCACAAGATGGCGAAAGGCTGACGGCCTCTATTGTATAATTTGTAAGCTTACAAAAATAGGTGAATTTGCCATAATAATAAGTATTGTATAATTTGTAAGCTTACAAAAATGTATGTCTTTCCTCATCATCTGGATTCATTTCATGATTGATCATAATCTTTACATTGTCATTGCATTGCCATTGAAAACATTAATAAACAATAAACATACTCATGATACTGTACATCAAATATCATTCATGTCAAATAAAATAACATCATATCCATGAATCAAAGCTTTTCATTAATCACTATTGAGAAAGTTGTGAATTATTTTATTCACATTAATATATTAAAGTATATGGTCAATCTTACGTCTTAATCTCCGTCGTAATACATATCAAAAATGTCAGTAGATTCTATCACATTGCTTTTCCAATGTTTTCCCAAGAGTGGATTTACTTTTTCGTGGGGTTTTTCTTATCAAGATAGGGTATCGGGGCTCATTGCACAAATTTACACGCTTGGGCGATATCGTGTTTTTACGTCCATGTCAAAATACACCAAACCCCACGAAAAATAAACATAACGGAGAATTTGCTTGCATTTTCATTGCTGTCGCGACGGATATCAGGACGTAAGATTTGAAATAGTTATAAACCTTCTCATTATAAAGTAATTAATAAAATCTTTTGATTTTGATGGTGTATTTTTATGTTTTACATAAAGATTTATCATGCATTGCAGATTGTAAGCTTAAAGTTAAGCTTACCAGCAGTACTGTAGGCCTATATACTAAAATGCAGAAAACCTTTTACGAGCGCGACTACCGTGATGTTGCAAATTCGGCGCTAACAACGCGTACGGCGCACAGTTCATTCATAAATTTCCACTCGGCAACAACAGATCGCCTCAGCAGCCAATCAGAGACAAGTGCGTGCAACGCAGTAAATACGCGATGTATCCTTACAATATGCGCTCGTCTAAGGTTTTCTGCATTTTAGTATAGTGTATTGCATTTTCCACCCTGATGTGACATCTGGATCCGGGGGGCGATTATTTTTTTCGTACATCATATTTGTAAATTTTAATTTTTTCCGTTTTTCAAAATCAAACTCACTGAAAAAATTTTCTGAAAAATCAACTGATTTTACATGTACGCGTTACAAATATGATACGTACAAAAAAATTTATCACATATCCGGGGGGGCACATCAAAAAATTTTGGTGGGTCTTTGGGAGCTGAGTGTGTACCGGTAATAATGGGTAAAAGGAGGTCTTGGAGCTGCGAACAAGTAAAATTGGGGACTTTTGGAGCTGCGAACAGTCAAAACCGCCCAATTTATAGGCCTAAAACCTATCAATATCCTCATGCATGCATGTATTATACATACATACATGGATACATTTAAGTTCGTCTCAAAGCCCCTGCCCTGTCATGCCTGTGCGCAGTGTTCGAAATAAGCACTTATCCTCTTGTCCTCTTGTCCAAAAATCACTGGGGACAACCATATGTACTTATCCTCTGGACAACCACTATATATTACCTCTTAAATATGGCACATTTTGGGGACAACCAAAATGTTTTGAGGACAAGCAGAATTTATGCTTAAAGTTGTCCTCGGGACAACCTCCACATTTTCCTTATTTCGGACACTGCCTGTGCGCATTAAACCAGCTGGATTGAGCCATTTTAAGGTTTCGAGTGTTAATTATCACAGATGTCAACTCCAGGGATGTGCACCGCAGCACCTCTTCCATTTTTTTTTTCGGTGTGGTGGTAGATATTGATGAGAAAGGAAAATGATGAAATTGAAAATTTGAGCTTCATACTCCATTTCGTTTTCCCGTGGCAGCAATTTAGGGGGGTTAGCGTAAAAAATGTGTCGCGACGCGAAAGACGATGTTTGGAGGTCCATAAATGTATAAAGGGAACCCCTACAACTTTGAAAAGAATGGGTTTTTTTGTGTAGAATTCAAATCTGGCATCAGAAAACGTGTAACTCTCTTACTTTAGATATTGGGCCCTCAAAATGCAACTTTGTCCCTTTGACCAATTCCCCCCCCCCCCCTTGTGCGCATGCCAAATTTTAGGGATCCCAATTTACAAACCTTAAATGCATGGTCTGGATACATTACCCTCCCCAGGGCTCATAATTATTGCACAATAATTAGGCAAAAAAAAATTGTTTGTTTGTCTTTTTTTACAGATATTGCACTTGATGAAACTGACAATTTGAAGACTTGTAAATAAGTCAAAACACACATCACTTTAACTGGTTTAACTCTTGAGATGGTTCTGCATGTTATACTGTTCATTTTCTTTACATTTTCCTTCTTTAAATTTATACTAACCACTGTTTTACTAGCACATTTAACGCAAATTTAAAAAAAAAAAAAAAAAAAAGCAGGGTCGGGACCATTATACACGGTCGGTCGGACGTGGACAAACAAACAATTTTTTGGGGGGGCCTTATTGTAAAATTTCTGAACGGCCCGCCAAAAATTGCTTGCCCCCCTCTCTCTCGGCCTGCCAAAACTCGCTTGCCCCCCCCTACCTCTCGGCCCGCTAAATAATCTTTCCCCCCTTTAGACATGCCAAATTTTTGGATCCCAATTTGCAAACCTTTTAAAATGGTCTAGATATGTGTTGCAGGAAAATTTGCATAAATTGTTTCCGTACTGTTTTCCTAAGCCTTTTTTATAGAGTGTTTTATTTAAAAGGCGCTCCATGAATGCGACAAAATTGCTTCCCCCCCTTTCGGGCTTGCCAAAAATGTCTTGCCCCCCCCTCCCCCAGGGCTTAGGCCTATAATTATTGCACAGCCCCTTAATATTTGGTCAATTTTCGGAAATAAGGGCCAAAAATATACATAAATGTGCTTTTAGGGTGTGTTTGTATTGCGACAATCAAGCCCAAAGACTTGTACAAAGACTAATTTTTAGTTAAAAAGGCATTCTAACTTTTGGAAAACACATTTTCTTATATTTTCGATAGCCAATTATAGGCTAATGAATGTTGATTCTTAATTTCCTGTCATCCGCCTGCATCACCTTTTCAATTTGACCAACTTTCATTATTTTCATAAAAAAGTCAATTATCTGAAAATTGAGATGGAAATAATCAAAATCAAAACTCTCAAAATGTCTGGCATCCCCTGCTGATCACAATCATCAGTTTTAGGGGTAGAGGATGTAGTAAATAATGGACATTTAAGGATTATATCTCATCATGTTTCTAGTGATTACAAAAATTGCATACCGGTATTTCTTTTCATTTTAAAATAAAAAATGTCTGTAATGATGATCTATGCATGCCTGTTTTGAGATGGTCTTTCATCAACAATATAGGTAATAGATGAATGAAAGTTTTGACAATAATGAAATTTTCCAAAATATTAAATGAATAATGAAATCATGTACCTCAGTCATATTTCACTGAAAAAAATGTGACGGGAAAACTAATTTCATCAAAAATAACATAAAAATATTCAAATTTTGAAATAATTGTTTTGGGGCCATTTTCCCTCAAATTGTCCAAATATTAAAATTTGACTTGCCAGTTAGAACTAAGGGGCTGTCCATAATTTTCGCCATTTTCACTTACGTACAAAGCGTCACGTAACTTTTTACCCCCTCCCTCCCTCGAAGTTACGCATACAAATAAAATGGCGAAGTATTTGAGTACTACTTATAGCAAAATTGAGATGTTGGGTTGGGGTTTTGGTTAGAGTTAAGGTTACGGTTTGATTAGGGTTAGGGCTAGTGTTCCAGGAGAACAGTTGGTTCTGGATTAATATTTTTACAGATAAGTTAAGAAATGCTAAAAAAAACCTTCCTTTTAAACCATATTTTCATGAAAACGAGAGCCATCAATAAATTAAAATATAGCTTAAAATGCAGCCCGAATCTTAACTAAAAAACCAATGCACCCCAAAATCTACCGAACACCCCAATACTCTCTTTTCCACTAAGAACCCCCGGGATCACATCATATATAGGGGAACCAGGGGGACTTCCTTTTGGCATATTTGGTGTATATTCTTGCAATTTTGACTATATGTGTTTTGTCGCAACAGTGACAATCCACACTTGAGCCTCTGCTGCCATTGATCCTATCGCAGATAGAAATATTTTCTTAATGTATTTTGGTATGAAATAAAATTAAGCATAATGTACCACTGTGCATAGACTCTAAAATAAAGAGAAGAGAAAATCATTGTTTGCATGGCATGTTATAGAAATTGTTAGAACGAATTGAACAATTTTAGGTCAATTGGTTATAACTTATGAATAAAATAATGGAAAATACCATAATTTTTCACTTTCATTTTTTTATTGCTCAAACAAATCGCCATTTTTCTTACGTACACATGCCCAGGATTTTTACCCCCTCCCTCCCTCTTACGTACGCTTTGTACTTAAGTGAAAATGGCGAAAATTATGGACGGCCCCTAACTATCAAAATAGGATTTAGCTATGTTTCATTTGGCAAAAGGAGATAATATGTGACACGATCAAGGGAAATGAGTCGGATGTCGCTAATATTGATTTTGAGATATTGGCAAAGAAAGTATTAAAATTCTTTTGTTTTATATTGTTTTCAGCGATTGATAAATTGACGTAACTTCACAAAGAAAAGTCGTATCAACATGGGGTTTCTGAAAGCTCTGAATGTCATCTTAAGAAACATGTGTAAAACTCATTTTCGACCAGGGCCGACATGTGACTCATTCCCCTTGATCATGTCAGATATGCTTTTATTCCAAAAAATTACTGCTGTATTTTTATCCCCACATGGCCTTTACGAGGGGGATATTGCGATAGTGTATTCCTTCTGTAGGGGTGTGTATGTATGTAGGGTATGTTCCATTTTGGTTAGGTTTTGCCTTCTGCCTATTTTCTCAGAGACTAGGAGCTACTAGGTCTCACGTTCCTCAAACTTGGTGGGTGGGTGGGTGCATCTTGACCCGAGACAGAACAGGTTTGTATTGGTTAGTGGGTCAAGGTCACTGAGGTCATCCAGGGGTCATCTGAGGTCAAATTAGTAAAAACTCATATGAGCATGAAACTTGGTGGGTACAGTCAACATTTAAAGCCAAATTTTTGGAAGGTCACCAGGGTCATCTGAGGTCAAATTAGTAAAAACTATCAGATGGGCTTGAAACTTGGTGGGTACAGTCAACATTATAAAGCAAAATGTTTGGAAGGTCATTTTGGGGTCACCAGGGGTCTTCTGAGGTCAAATTTGTAAAAACTGTCGTATGGGCATGAAATTTTGAGGGTACAGTCTACATTTAGAGCCAAATTTTTGGAAAGTCATTTTGAGGTCACCAGGGGTCATCTGAGGTCAAATGAGTAAAAACTGTCGGATGGGCATGAAACTTGGTGGGTACAGTCTACATTTAGAGCCAAATTTTTGGAAGGTCCTTTCGGGGTCACCAGGGGCAGGGGGGCCTCTGAGGTACAAGTTTACTGACCGCCCAGCCAGGGGGATCGCATGGTTCGAGAACCGCCTATTTTTCTGGAATAGGGAGTAGATCTTGTTTACGTACCATGCGATCCCCCTGGCTGGGCGGTCAGTAAACTTGTACCTCAGATGACCCCTGGTGACCTTCGAAATGCCTTGAGCGCTCTTAATTGAGTGGATATGTGCCTTGTCGCTATTATTATTATTATTTATTAAAACTCATTTTTTTTTTTTTTTTTTTTTTTGAACAGATCATCAACAAGGTTTTGCTGACAATTTCTGCACTTCACAGTGATACCGTACCATAAACTTACAAGATGGAGACTGATGATGATGAAATCCCCCAAGATGGGGGACTAAGCCCCAGACAAACTAATAATCACAACTCCCTGAATGAAACTAAAAAAATTCCTGCAGCTTGTGATGATGACACTAACAGCTCCCAAAATGAATATGAGACTGATTGTGAGGGTGCTAAAGATCAGTACACCTTGCTCAAGACTGATAATCAAAAGGTTGCTATGGTAACCAATCAGACTGAAAGCACCATCACTGAAACTGATAATGAGAACATTGAAGCTGAAGACCATGATAACTTTTGTGATATTGAAAATCAGGATGCTGTCCAAGAGGCTGAAGATCTGGATGTTACCCTGGAAGCTGAGGACAATCTTGAGAGCCTTCCTGTCACTGAAGAGCAGAATCTTCTTGAAGGAGATGATGGAACTGAAGGAGGAGAGGTGATGAAGGACTCCAACAAACAAATGATACAAGTTTACATCAACTGGAGGAATGGTACTGATGATGAAGGTAGGCCAGACAGATTGTTGTTTAAATGCAAGAAAGTCATTTGTATCCAGGTCCAGGTGTAGGGTCTGGATGGTCGGTCAGGGTAGTATCCTGGGCAAATGTGGATTGCTGGAGCTTTGCCTTGGGGCATGTGACTGGTTAGGAACTTGGCGAGAACAACTTTATTTTGGACCATGTCACCCAACACCCTGATCAGCCTAGGGGCCCTACCAGGTCGCTGATGATTAGGGTAATATCCTGGGCACATGCAGATCGCTGGAGCTTTACCCCTGGATGGGGTCTGGTTAGGAACTGGGCGAGAGAACGAAGTCCTTCATGTTATTGTCACCCAACGCCCTGATAAGGGTAGGAGCCCTACCAGGTCCCTGATCAGGGTTGGGATTCTCTGGCATACACTCTGTCTGCTGCCCGCCTTTTCCCTGTGGCAGGTTTTACTGTATACATATATTTTTACTGTTCTTTTTGTTTGCCATATCTTGTGTACTTCATGTTGGACTTTCACAAAAGGTCCACTTTTTTCTGTAAAATGGTTTAAAATTTTCTTCAAAAGGAGAGTGTGACTGGAAATAATTATAGCAAAAATTGCAGGATTTTGTATGAAATAGGTTACAAACCGTGTGACCTGCTTCTAGTGGAATTAGACAAGTACTTGTGTTGAATGGTGATGCTTGTCCAGTGGGGGCTCGTGCACAAGACAGCCCTCGAATTAACCCACGGCACCCATAGCATTTTGCCGTGGGTGCCCAACCCCACTGCCGTAATGCCCTCAAAATATGTCCTTTACCCAAGGCAGTCACTTGCTGTGCCCTCTAATGAAGTTGCCGTCGGTGCCCCAGCCCTGCCCCTTCATTATAAAATCATATATGTTTGTGTGTGGTTTTTTTTTCACTTTTGAGAAATTGCCTTGGTGCCCTTCTCAAATTTTCAACAGTTGCCATGATGCCCTCTTGAAATATTACAAACTGCTGTGCTGCCTTGCCTTTTCAGTGAAAATCCAAGGCAATTATCAACTTGCCCTAAAAAAGTTGCCGTGCCCCTTCAGATCCTTAATTCGAGGGCTGGCACTAGACAGTCCCCAGTTACATGGGCATGGAGCATGAGCATGGATTTGTCTAATGTCTATCTGAACAAGTCATATCCAGTTCTTAATTTTACTATAATTAAGAACTCTCACCACCATGTAGTCTTGAGCTATTAACCCGCATAGGGCTATTCTCACTCACCATTTCTTCCTTCATTCTTTCCTATTTTTCAGCTGCATCCAAGTATATCAAGTGGCACATGGTGAGCTGTTCCTTCTGTGAGGGTGCCCTAACCAGATGGCAGGATCATACCAAGAACCAACACCAGGCAGATTGTTCCTCATTCAACAAGGTGGACGCTTGGAGTCAATATGAAGGAGATCTGAAAGAACTGTCTACAACAGAGACAGAGAGGTCAACTTTAGGTCAGAGGTCAACTGCGGGTCATAAGATGAAGATGGTAGATGCATGGACTCAGTGTGATGGTGAGAAGACAGAAAAGACACCTGTTGTCAAAGAATGTCCAGAATTATTGATTGACAATGGGTTAATCAGAGAAATGAATGGATCAAATTGTAGCAATGAAGAGTCTATGGATAAAGAAGAGGCAAGTTTATCCAGGAACAAAGGGACATTGTCAGAAGAGAACAAGACAACACAGACCTCCAATGATGGTCAAAGTATTGGGAACACTAAAGCAGATGCTGGGAAAGGTCATGTATCTGAGAGAAATCCAAACATCTCTTGTAAACGGAAGCAGTTCGATAACATCAGAAATTACATGTATCGATGTCGAAGTCCTTTCTGCTCCATGACATTCTTCCGGAAGAGTAGCTTGCTCCATCACGAGAAAACACACCATGACAAGAATGTGTTTGAATGTGGTCATTGCAAGAAAACTTTCCAGAAGAAAGTCTTGTATCAGCGTCACATGTTAGTACACACGCAAGCTCAACGAAAAAGTTATATGAATGCGGGGGCGTTGTTGATACACAACAGGAGTAAACGTCCGGAAGATGTGGCGAAGAAACAGAAAAGTGGACAAAGTAATGATAGTGGTGGGGTAGGTGCAAGTAAGAGCAATCTTGAGATGTTTCGTGAATTAACTGATGACACTGTGGTATTCAGACTCGAGGAAGTTAAGAATGCGGAAATGCAAACCGAAAATCCCTCAAGGAAAGGTAAAAAGAGCCAAAAGAGGTGGACGGGTAATTGGAATTGCAACGTTTGCAGTAAATCTTTTCAAGCGCCAAGCCACCTTAAGCGTCACAAGTTAACGCATACTCGGATACAGGCGTGTAAATTGTGCAATAAAGTTTATAAGAATATGCAAGGGTTGATACGGCACATATCGATAGCGCACCCTGATGCGGACCAAAATGTCAACAAAGATAAAGTTGGGGAGAGACAGAACCGCAGCGGTGATGACCTGCTTGAGGTGCCAGTTCCCGAATGCGAAGTGAAAATTGAGAGGTTATCAACGGATGATTTGGGTGTGTTGAAAATGGAGGAATTTGGGGATGAGGATGCAAATCAAACGGGATGCGGCAAAGACAGATGTAGATTATGTTGTCAAGATAAGTCAGATTAAAAGTCAGGAAATGATGAAAGGAGATGAAAGTGAGACTGAAGGAAGGAAGGTAAGACCTAGGAGGAAGCGAAAACAAATTGTGACTCCAGAAGTTATTGACATAAAAGAAGAATATGTTGACAAATCCGTTTACGAATCCGAAAGGGATGCCGAAGAGGAGGAGGAGGAGTATGTACCAACACGAAGCAAAAGGAGAAGGAAGACATTTGGGGAAAAGAAGAATTTGAAAGGACAAGTTTACAAATGTGAAGAGTGCGATAAAACGTTTCCATTTAAAAGTTTCTACAAACAACACATGTGGATTCATTCAGACAATAAAGTGTGCGAAATTTGCAACAAAGTGTGCAAAAATAAACTGAGTTTGCTGAGACATCTACGGTCGGCTCACGAGACGGAGGTGTTAAAGTATCGGTGCGGGAATAACGATTGCAACCAATCATTTCTATGTTTGAAAGATCGAAAACAGCATGAGATAGAAGCTCATGATGTCGCGAAAGAAATTTACACATGTGAAGAATGCGATAAAACGTTTCCGTTTAAAAGTTTCTACAAACAACACATGTGGATTCATTCAGACAATAAAGTGTGCGAAATTTGCAACAAAGTGTGCAAAAATAAACTGAGTTTGCTGAGACATCTACGGTCGGCTCACGAGACGGAGGTGTTAAAGTATCGGTGCGGGAATAACGATTGCAACAAGTCATTTCTATATTTGAAAGATCAAAAACAGCATGAGATAGAAGCTCATGATGTCGCGAAAGAAATTTACACATGTGAAGAGTGTGATAAAACGTTTCCGTTTAAAAGTGTTTACGAACGACATATTCTGATTCATTCGGATGATAACATTTGCGATATTTGCAAAAAAGTGTGCAAGAATAACCTTAGTCTGCAGAGACATAAAAAGATTGTTCATGTTGGGAAAGGTGGTGACAGGGCCAAGGATGTACCCCTGAGGTACCCCTGTAGGAGTATCAATTGCGACAAATCATTTGTATATTTACGAGATCGAGCCAAGCATGAAAAGGAAGTTCACGATGGCACTGCATTGCAATGTCAAGTTTGTTTTCAAACGTTCAGCCTCAAGTGCCTTTATGATCGACACATGCTAACTCATACAGGAAGACAAAAATGTGATGTTTGTGACAAAGTTTGCAAGAATGTATTAAACCTTCAGAAACACAAGAAAATGCACACGCAAGGCAAAGCAATGTGCCAATACTGCGGGAAAACATTTAATGAGAGAAGCCGGCTTCTTGAACACGAATCATTGCATGTGAACGGGAAGCAATTTGAATGTAAAATTTGTAAAAAACGTCTAGTCAGCCAGTCTTATTTGAAAGTACACATGCAGCACCATACGGGATATAAATTTGTCTGTATGCACTGTGGGAAAGGCTGCCTAACTAAGCCGATTCTGCAGGAACATGAAGCGATTCACACTGGGGAAAAGCCGAACAAATGTCCCGAATGCGATGAATGTTTTCGCACGAATCAACAGTTGCGCAACCACAGGTTGTTTCACCAAGATATGCGATTCCAATGCGATATTTGCTGCAAAAAATTCCGTTGGAAATGCGATCTGAACTCTCACACCCAAGTACACATGGGTCAGCGTAAATATAAATGTGACATGTGCGATAAAAAATTTAACAACCAAAGTAACATGAGGGCGCATAAAAAGCAAGTTCACTTTGGTATCAAACGCACTGGTCACAGTAAAATTGGACGACCACATAGGACACTTTTACACAGACCCGACAGTGATGCTGTACCTGCTAAAGTCATGAAGGCAAGCAAAAAGCGTACAGCCAGATATGACACTGAATCTCCGAGTACCACAAATGAAGCCCAAGTTACTTCTAACAAAAAACTCTTACACAGACCTTACAGTGATGCTTTTGCTGTTAATTTTAATGAGGCCCAAGCTGCATCATCGTCAGGTGTGCACCATCCTGCATTGAGGCAGTATGCTTCTTCAGCAGAGAAGGCCCAACAGCAGGAGCCATCAGGCAGCAGGAGTTACCAGTATAGCGTCATCAGACCGGATCATAGCGAGTTCTTTTCTATGGTTGACACGCTCATTCAATTTCCTAAAGACAATTAAAGCATTATTGTATGATTCACTCTTAACAACTAACAACTCCTTCTCATTGGTGAAATTAATATACTATTTATTGAAGACATGACCTTAATACAGGGGGGGGGGGGGCTCTTGGAAGTGACAGGGATATGTAGACAGCAGTTTAAAACTAGGGGTCTTTCGAAAAAGGGGGGGTCTTTCAGTGAGAAGATCCCAAAAAGGGGGGTCTTTCTGTGAGACTGGAAAATCTGACCAAAAAAGGGGGTCATTCAGTGAGACTGGGAAAAATTTTGGGTCATGAATACTCATGATGTATAACAGTTGATTCAAAATTTTGAAAAATAATGAAAAAATGGGGTCATGCAGTGAGAGATCAGAAATTTCCCAAAATTTTTGAAAAATGTGGGTCTTTTGGTGACAGGAAAACAAAAAAGGGGGTCATTGGGCGAGAGGGAGTTCAGTAATACAAAAAGGGGTTCATTGGGTGACAGGGAGTTGAAAAATGGGGGTCAATGTGGCCGCACATCCCCGTCATCCATTTTTCATGAGTGCCCCTGGACCTTAATCTCCCACCATACAGGGGGGTGTAGATTTCAAATGAAGTCACCCATTCAGGTAACTCCATTTGAAATTGACTCCCTGTGTGGAAGTTATTTAAGGTCATGTCTTCCATAGGGAGTAATGGATTTCAACTTGAATAGTCCATGATTTTGTTCTAAAATTTCTTTTCTGTGAAAGATTTTCACAAGATTTTGATGTGCATTGTTGTCGTAAAATACCACTTGAAAAACAAAGCATGATGTGCTCTAATTTCGATAATATCAAAGATTTAAGTTGTATTTCCCTTAATATCCAGAAGTATATTTGCCGATAGAAATCTGTTTGTAATTTGACTTGCAGTTTTGTCAGAAATGTTACAATATGTGACCTGCTCCCACAAAATTGGTGTAAATTTGCAAGTTGGGAGTTTCGAGATGTTCCAAATGTTGAGTTGATGTAATTGCTTGAAGACACCTATTGGCAGTGTGGTACATGCATCCTTTATGAATAGGGACAGAATTGAATACATGTACAAAGTATAAGGGTGTGAGTGAGTCCCGGGAATTTGAGTCCCGCCCGAGAATCCTATTACCTATTTTTTTTTTTTTTTTTTTTTTTTTTAATATTTTTTTTTTTTGGTTTTGTAGTGTCTCTGGACCTAGACCTAAATGCTAGGATCATTCATGGTTGACCTAAAAAAAAATTGAATTTTGCACATTGTTTTGTGTTTTTAATATGAAAATTGATACATAGTTTTCATGTCATACTCTATTAATGCATTGAATACCCGGTTACCCGCCCGAAAAATCCGCCGGGTACCCGGGCACAAAATTACCCGAAAATCACACCCCTACCAAAGTACAGCATATTATGTCCCTATTCACAAAGGACATACCACTGACTATACCATGTATACAGGGACATGTCTTCAAACAAACAACAGCAACTCAACAATTCTCGCGTTTCACAATACGATGCGCCTCCAGCGGTCGCTGGGTCGAGGTCAAAATACGCAGTGCATCATGGGATAATGAGTCGACATCCAAAGCCTGTGTTATAAGAATACAATACAATGCCTCATTGTTGGTTTAAATGTCATTATGATGTTACATGCGAATGCACACTAAAACAACAATTTACAACTATAGTAGATCCATTTTCTATCTATTGATCACAGGGAATCCTTCGTGGAGCTGTTTTCAACATATTTATTATCACACTCGCGTGAAAATTCAATAGCAGCTAGAACAGCGATGTCGACTCTGGAGTCGAAAATTTGACTGCCAAAAGCAACCGCTGGCGGCGCATCGTATTGTGAAACGCAAGAATTGGAAGGTCTTGAAACCACCAACGTGCAACTTTATGCTCATTTCGTAAGAACAGGTCATCACATATGTGACACGATCAAGGGAAATGAGTCGGATGTCGCTAATATTGATTTTGAGATATTGGCAAAGAAAGTGTTAAAATTCTTTTGTTTTATATTGTTTTCAGCGATTGATAAATTGATGTAACTTTGCAAAGAAAAGTCGTAGTAACATGGGGTTTTCAGTTTCTGAAAGCTCTAATTGTCCTCTTTAGAAACATATGTAAACCTCATTTTCGACCAGGGTCGACATGCGACTCATTCCCCTTGATCATGTCACATATCGTCAGCCTGCTACGCTAATTGCCTAAGTCATTTTTACATGTTTCTCATTTGCAATTTCTGAGTAGTAATCCCGGGGTAATAATAAACCCATAATTAATCAAATTTCCAGCTGCAGTCTTCATTAACTTGTGGAATACATCAAAAGAGATGTATTCCACAAGTTAATGAAAAATGCGGCTGGAAATTTGATTAATTATGGGTTTATTACTCAGAAAATCAAAATTGCAAATGAGAAACATGTAAAAATGACTTAGGCAATTAGCGTAGCAGGCTGATGATATATTACTGTACATTGGTAAGTACGGTATGTAAAGAATTTCTTACACATTACTATTTAGCTAACTACTATCATGTTTTAATGGTTGTGTACTTGTGTGTATAGGTGTTGAATAATAAATTGAAAAACAGTAATTTAAAAAGAATATTACTTGCTTTTCCATTTGAGATAAAGAAATTATTTTGAGTCTAATGTCACCTGTCAATCAAACTTGGAAATGGTTTGTTTATGATTTGTGTTGATAATTGAAATGTCTGCAATTAGTTTTGCAATTTAAACATCCAAACCATCTCAAAAGTTAAACCTTAATAACTATAGGAAACTTCCATCCCTAAAGGCGCCATGTCAACAATGCATAATTTATATAAAAGTTGATTTTTGCCTTGGAAAAGTACAGACCATTATTGGAAAAAATTTTACGATACCTTTTCTCCAATGAAGCTAGCACCAGATGAATCAACCTTGCTTTCACATACTGCTAAACCAATCACAGCAGGGCTGTCAACTTTTTGGAATTGTTTGGTGTGAGGCAGAGGCCCTTTTGTCAAACCTTTTAGAAAACCCTTCCTATCTACTGAAGATAGCAGACAAATAAAAAACATAAATCAATATCCTCCAATAACTTGAATTCACACATTTTTGTCAAACCTTTTAGAAAACCCTTGCTATCTACTGAAGATAGCAGACAAATAAAAAACATAAATCAGTAGCCTCCAATAACTTGAATTCACACTTGGGAAACCCCTTGCTATCTACTGAAGATAGCAGACAAATAAAAAACATAAATCAATATCCTCCAGTAACTTGAATTCACACATTCACATCTATCGTCAAATCTTTTGGAAAACCCCTTGCTATCTACTGAAGATAGCAGACAAATAAAAACATAAATCAATATCCTCCAACAACTTGAATTCACACATTTTTGTCAAACCTTTTAGAAAACCCTTGCTATCTACTGAAGATAGCAGACAAATAAAAAAACATAAATCAGTAGCCTCCAATAACTTGAATTCACACTTGGGAAACCCCTTGCTATCTACTGAAGATAGCAGACAAATAAAAAACATAAATCAATATCCTCCAGTAACTTGAATTCACACATTTTTGTCAAACCTTTTAGAAAACCCCTTGCTGTCTACTGAAGCTAGCAGACAAATAAAAAACATAAATCAGTAGCCTCCAATAACTTGAATTCACATATTTTGTCAAACTTGGAAACCCCTTGTTATCTACTGAAGATAGCAGACAAATAAAAAACATTTATCAATAGTCTCCAATAACTTGTATTCACACATTTTATCAAACCTTTTGGAATACCCCTTGCTATCTACTGAAGATAGCAGACAAATAAAAAAAACATAAATTAATATCCTGCAAAGCTTGCATTCACACATTTTATCAAACTTGGAAAACCCCGTGCTATCTACTGAAGATAGCAGACAAATAAAAAACATAAATCAATATCCTCCAGTAACTTGAATTCACACATTCACATCTATCGTCAAATCTTTTGAAAACCCTTGCTATCTACTGAAGATAGCAGACAAATAAAAACATAAATCAATATCCTCCAACAACTTGAATTCACACATTTTTGTCAAACTTTTAGAAAACCCCTTGCTATCTACTGAAGATAGCAGACAAATAAAAAACATAAATCGGTATCCTCCAATAACTTGCATTCACACATTTTTGTCAAACCTTTTAGAAAACCCCTTGCTATCTACTGAAGATAGCAGACAAATAAAAAAACATAAATCAGTATCCTCCAATAACTTGCATTCACACATTTTTGTCAAACCTTTTAGAAAACCCCTTGCTATCTACTGAAGATATCAGACAAATAAAAAACATTATAAATCAATATCCTCCAATAACTTGCATTCACATCTTTTGTCAAACCTTTTGGAAAACCTCCTTGCTATCTACTGAAGATAGCAGACAAATAAATAAAAAAATCAGTAGCCTCCAACAACTTGCATTCACACATTTTTGTCAAACTTTTTAGACAACCCCTTGCTATCTACTGAAGATAGCAGACAAATAAAAAACATAAATCAATATCCTCCAAGAACTTGCATTCACACATTTTTGTCAAACCTTTTAGAAAACCCCTTGCTATCTACTGAAGATATCAGACAAATAAAAAACATAAATCAATATCCTCCAATAACTTGCATTCACATCTTTTGTCAAACCTTTTGGAAAACCTCTTGCTATCTACTGAAGATAGCAGACAAATAAAAAAACACATCAATATCCTCCAATAACTTGCATTCACATCTTTTGTCAAACCTTTTGGAAAACCTTGCTGTCTACTGAAGATAGCAGACAAATAAAAAAAAATCAGTAGCCTCCAACAACTTGCATTCACACATTTTTGTCAAACCTTTTAGAAAACCCCTTGCTATATACTGAAGATAGCAGACAAATAAAAAACATAAATCAATAACTCAATTCAAACATTTTTGGAAAACCCCTTGCTATGTACTGAAGATACCAGACAAATAAAAAAACATAAATCAGTAGCCTCCAACAACTTGCATTCACACATTTTTGTCAAACCTTTTGAAAACCTCCTTGCTATCTACTGAAGATAGCAGACAAATAACAAAACATAAATCAGTAGCCTCCAACAACTTGCATTCACACATTTTTGTCAAACCTTTTGGAAAACCTCCTTGCTATCTACTGAAGATAGCAGACAAATAAAAAAACATAAATCAGTAGCCTCCAACAACTTGCATTCACACATTTTTGGAAAACCTTTAGAAAACCCCTTGCTATTTACTGAAGATAGCAAACAAATAAAAAAACATAAATCAGTAGCCTCCAACAACTTGCATTCACACATTTTTGTCAAACCTTTTGGAAAACCTCCTTGCTATCTACTGAAGATAGCAGACAAATAACAAAACATAAATCAGTAGCCTCCAACAACTTGCATTCACACATTTTTGTCAAACCTTTTGGAAAACCTCCTTGCTATCTACTGAAGATAGCAGACAAATAAAAAAAAACATAAATCAGTAGCCTCCAACAGCTTGCATTCACACATTTTTGGAAAACCTTTAGAAAACCCCTTGCTATTTACTGAAGATAGCAGACAAATAAAAAACATAAATCAGTAGCCTCCAATAACTTGCATTCACACATTTTTGTCCAACCTTTTTAGAAAAGCCCTTGCTATCTACTGAAGAGAGCAGACAAATAAAAAAACCATAAATCAATATCCTCCAATAACTTCCATTCACATCTTTTGTCAAACCTTGCTATCTACTGAAGATAGCAGACAAATAAAAAAAAACATGAATCAATATCCTCCAATAATTTGCATTCACACATTCACACGTTTAGAAAACCCCATTCTATATATCTACCGTACTGAAGATAGCAGACAAATAAAGAACATAAATCAGTAGTCTCCAATAACTTGCATTCACATCTTTTGTCAAACCTTTTAGAAAACCCCTTGCTATCTACTGAAGATAGCAGACAAATAAAAAACATAAATCAATATCCTCCAACAACTTGCATTCACACATTTTTGTCAAACCTTTGGAAAACACCTTGCTATCTACTGAAGATAGCAGACAAATAAAAAACATAAATCAATATCCTCCAATAACTTGCATTCACACATTTTTGTCAAACATTTGGAAAACCCTTGCTATCTACTGAAGATAGCAGACAAATAAAAAACATAAATCAATATCCTCCAATAACTTGCATTCACACATTTTTGTCAAACATTTTGGAAAACCCCTTGCTATCTACTGAAGATATCAGACAAATAAAAAACATAAATCAATATCCTCCAATAACTTGCATTCACACATTTTTGTCAAACATTTTGGAAAACCCCTTGCTATCTACTGAAGATAGCAGACAAATAAAAAACATAAATCAATATCCTCCAATAACTTGCATTCACACATTTTTGTCAAACATTTTGAAAACCCTTGCTATCTACTGAAGATAGCAGACAAATAAAAACATAAATCAATATCCTCCAATAACTTGCATTCACACATTTTTGTCAAACATTTTGGAAAACCCCTTGCTATCTACTGAAGATAGCAGACAAATAAAAACATAAATCAATATCCTCCAATAACTTGCATTCACACATTTTTGTCAAACATTTTGAAAACCCCTTGCTATCTACTGAAGATAGCAGACAAATAAAAAACATAAATCAATATCCTCCAATAACTTGCATTCACACATTTTTGTCAAACATTTTGGAAAACCCCTTGCTATCTACTGAAGATAGCAGACAAATAAAAAACATAAATCCTCCAATAATTTGCATTCACACATTCACACGTTTAGAAAACCCCATTCTATATATCTACCGTACTGAAGATAGCAGACAAATAAAGAACATAAATCAGTAGTCTCCAATAACTTGCATTCACATCTTTTGTCAAACCTTTTAGAAAACCCCTTGCTATCTACTGAAGATAGCAGACAAATAAAAACATAAATCAATATCCTCCAACAACTTGCATTCACACATTTTTGTCAAACCTTTGGAAAACACCTTGCTATCTACTGAAGATAGCAGACAAATAAAAAACATAAATCAATATCCTCCAATAACTTGCATTCACACATTTTTGTCAAACATTTTGAAAACCCTTGCTATCTACTGAAGATAGCAGACAAATAAAAAACATAAATCAATATCCTCCAATAACTTGCATTCACACTTTTTTGTCAAACATTTTGGAAAACCCCTTGCTATCTACTGAAGATATCAGACAAATAAAAAACATAAATCAATATCCTCCAATAACTTGCATTCACACATTTTTGTCAAACATTTTGAAAACCCTTGCTATCTACTGAAGATAGCAGACAAATAAAAACATAAATCAATATCCTCCAATAACTTGCATTCACACATTTTTGTCAAACATTTTGGAAAACCCCTTGCTATCTACTGAAGATAGCAGACAAATAAAAAACATAAATCAATATCCTCCAATAACTTGCATTCACACATTTTTGTCAAACATTTTGAAAACCCTTGCTATCTACTGAAGATAGCAGACAAATAAAAAACATAAATCAATATCCTCCAATAACTTGCATTCACACATTTTTGTCAAACATTTTGGAAAACCCCTTGCTATCTACTGAAGATAGCAGACAAATAAAAAACATAAATCAATATCCTCCAATAACTTGCATTCACACATTTTTGTCAAACATTTTGGAAAACCCCTTGCTATCTACTGAAGATAGCAGACAAATAAAAAACATAAATCAATATCCTCCAAGAACTTGCATTCCCCCCCTTTTTTCTCAAACATTTTGGAAAACCCCTTGCTATCTACTGAAGATATCAGACAAATGAAACTAGAGCGGTTACCGCACCATAGCTGAACCATGTGACTTCGACAGCATATTGTGGTATAGGCGTAGGCCGATCGAAGCAACTTCAAATCTGACCTGACCTTTGACCTCAGATGACCTTTGCAGTTTTATACTTGTGGAAGTGTCAGGGATTGTTTTCCCTGAGTTACAGCATGATCAGATCAATTTTAAATTTGACCTGACCTTTGACCTTGGATGACCTTTGCGGTTTTATACTCCCCATGTGTCAGGGATCATTTTTTCCAAGTTTACAGCCCGATTGGATCAACTCTAAATTTGACCTGACCTTTGACCTCAGATGACCTTTGCAGTTTCATACTCCCCAAATGCCGCGGATTGTTTCCCCCAGTTACAGGCACATCGGAGCGACTTAAAATTTGACCTGACCTTTGACCTAACATGACGGCTTGACCTTTGCGGTTTCATACTACCCAAGTGTCGGATCATTTTCTCCCAAGTTACAGCCCAATCGGAACAACTTAAAATTTGACCTGCCCTTTGACCTCAGATGACCTTTGCTGTTTCGTACTCCCCAAGTGCCGGGGATTGTTTTCCCAGAGTTACAGCCACATCGGAGCAGTTTTAACCTTTGACCTTGGATAACCTCAGATGATGTTTCATGATCCCCTTATATCAAGGATTATTTGTACAAGGATTATTTGTGCTAAGTTGTAGCTCAATCGGATTATTTCAAAATGTTGGTAGCAACTATAGGCCTATAGCATTTACCTTGTAGCCTTAGTGTGTATGTATTGATTTTCATAAATGCATCATGGGAAGGAATAACATTTGACCACCAAGCCCCCACCGCACAAGTATTCACCATTATTGCGCAATCAGAGGCAACTATAGCATTTACCACATACCCTTAGTGTGTATTTTCATAAATGCATCATGGGACACTGTAATTTCCTGTGATCTAAATACTAACCACAAAATGGGCTATTGCACTGGGCGATCTTAGACATGTCCAGTTTGGTCCTTACTGTGGTTTAATAAGATACTGTTTTAATAATACTTTGGGAATTTCACAATATTTGCTTAGCTTTTATAATGTAAAAATAAAATAACATTATAAGAAGTTGCTGTAACCTTCAAAACAGCATATTTGCATTTTGGTCAAAATACATGGTCAAAAAATTGACCCAAAAGTTAACTATTGGGCCTGTTTTGTACAATTTCTGTCAGTTTAGATTAAAAGTTGCCATTTTTATGTGGGCCAGCACAAGTGTGGCATAATAGATAAGTGGATGACTTTCTATAACATCAATTTTGTGCACATAAGAGAATTTAAGGTGCCCAGTGGTGTCGCGCGTAACTGGACACCAAATCATTTGGTGTCCAGTTATGACTGACAATAACAAGCTATCTGTAATTATGTCATACTTTGAAAAGTGTATTTGACCTGCAAATTTATCTAAACATATCACACTGTTGTTTTAAGTATTCATTGTTTATCAGATACCCAATTTTTAAAAATTATGACATATTATTCATTTTCATGTGTCGGTCATAACTCGGTGTCCAGTTTGTCGTACAATATCCAGCTTTAACTTTAATTCAACTTATTTTGCAATTTCCATTTGTCAGTCATATATTTAAACATGTCATAATATATCATTTGAAGTATTTGTTGTTTACAAATTACCCCATTTTCAAAAAATATAGCACATTTTGCATTTTTACATGTCGGTCATAACGTCCTTCATAACGCGGACACCAAAATATGTACTTTGCGTAAGCGCTGTCTTTGTTAACAGATGTTTTGTCTCTAACATTTCTTTCATAATACAGTTTTAGTATACATCCTATTCACTCAATAAGACCAAAAACTAGAGCGGTTACCGCACCATATAAAGCATGGGGATTTGGCAGTATATTGTGATATATATATATATCTTTATAACCCCTTAATGCCCTTAAATGAATATTAAAATATTTTAAACATGTTTAGAATGTCATAAAGATCATTGTATTTAAATATCAGCTCAATTGGAGCATTTTTGACAACTTGACCTTTGACCCCTTTATGACCCCTTAATGACCTTAAGTGAATATTAAAATATTTTAAACATGTTTAGAATGTCATAAGGATCATTGCATATAAATTTCAGCTCGATTGGAGCATTTTTGTTAAAATGACCTTTTTTGACCCCTGTGACCCCTTGGATGACCTCTGATTTTAGGAAATATTTTTATTATATTCTTTACTTCTTTCTCTTTTATTTGACACCACTTGGGGGTTCATACCTTCGTGGCATTTAAAGATATGTCCATTTCAGACCAAATGGTTGGTAAGTAAGTAAGTAAGTAAGCAAGTAAGTAAGCAAGTAAGTAACATACACTCATATAGGCTGATACCATTTCATGGTTCAGCAAAAACATAAATCAATATCCTCCCAATAACTTGCATTCACACATTTTATCAAACTTGGAAAACCCCTTGCTATCTACTGAAGATAGCAGACAAATAACTAGAGCGGTTACCGCACCATAGCTGAACCATGGGGCTGTGGCAGTATATTGTGGTACATGTATATATATCACCCACCCCTTTATGACCCCTTAATGACCTTAAATGAATATTAAATTATTTTAAACATGTTTAGAATGTCATAAGGATCATTGCATTTAAATTTCAGCTCAATTGAACCATTTTGAAAACTTGACCTTTGACCCCTTTATTGACCCCTTAATGACCTTAAATGAATTTTAAAATATTTTAAACATGTTTAGAATGTCTTAAAGATCATTGCATTTAGGCCTAAATATCAGCTCAATTGGAGCATTTTTGGAAACTTGACCTTTGACCCCTTTATGACCCCTTAATGACCTTAAATGAATATTAAAATATTTTAAACATGTTTAGAATGTCATAAGGATCATTGCATATAAATTTCAGCTTAATTGGAGCATTTTTGGTTAAAATGACCTTTTTTGACCCCTGTGACCCCTTGGATGACCTCTGACGTTAGGAAATATTTTTATCATATTCTTTACTTCTTTCCCTTTCATTTGACACCATTTGGGGGTTCATACCTTCGTGGCATTTCAAGGTATGTCCATTTCAGACTAAATGGTTGGTAAGTAAGTGAGTAAGTAAGTAAGTAAGTAAGTAAGTAAGCAAGTAAGTAAGCAAGTAAGTAAGTAAGTAACATACACTCATATAGGCTGAGACCATTTCATGGTTCAGCAAAAAAACATAAATCAATAGCCTCCAATAACTTGAATTCACACATTTTTGTCAAACCTTTTAGAAAACCCCTTGCTATCTACTGAAGATATCAGACAAATAAAAAACATAAATCAATACCCTCCCAATAACTTGCATTCACACATTTTATCAAACTTGGAAAACCCCTTGCTATCTACTGAAGATAGCAGACAAATAAAAAACATAAATCAGTAGCCTCCAATAACTTGAATTCACACATTTTGTCAAACTTGGAAAACCCCTTGCTATCTACTGGAGATAGCAGACAAATAAAAAACATAAATCAATATCCTCCAATAACTTGTATTCACACATTTTATCAAACCTTTTGGAAAACGCCTTGCTATCTACTGAAGATAGCAGACAAATAAAAAAAACACAAATAATTATCCTCCAATAACTTAAATTCACATATTTTTGTAAAACCTTTTCGAAAACCTTCTGCTATCTCCTGATGATAGCAGACAAATAAAAACAAATCAGTTACCTCCAATAACTTGAATTCACCCTTTTGTCCTTTTGATAAACCCCTTGCTATCTATTGAAGATAAGAGATAAATAGCAAACCAGGCATTTCCAATTTCTTGAATTCAAACCAATAAAATGGTATTTTGGTATATGGGGGGGGGTGCGTGTGGGGTAGGTGCGTGAACAAAGAAAGTTCGTTTTTCATCTTATCAAACTTGTATAGAACCTTAGTATCTACTCAAGATAGCAAAAGTGAGAGAAAATGTCTTTCTAATTCTGAAAGGGGGATGATTGAGAAAGTTTATTTTGGTATTTTCACGCCTTTTATTAAACCAGTTGGAAAATCCCCTGCTGTCTACTGATGATAGCAGATAATTAAAGTGGTATTTGAGGCATTTTGGAAGTGCGCTATGAATGTTTAAACATACAGTTTTCAAAAGCTCATTAATAAATTATGTAATGTTTGCCAGTGGAAATTGATGCATATGTTTAGAGTACTTTTATTTTGGATGCTTTTGCATTGAAACTTGGTCAAAGTGTTTTAATAATTATCATGATTATGTTCTATAAATAAATGTATTTATATATAGTCTAGCCGCCTAAAATTGTGCATAATTAGTTTGCATTTATGCAAATTAGCTCATTAATTATGCAATTTAGAGGGTGGCTAGACAATATAATACATTAGAACACATTAGAAACACTTACAGCAAGTTCCAAGGTAAAAATGTGCAAAATAAAAGTAGGGCTATACCCGGGTACTCTAACCATTAATGTTTTGATTTTTAGCAAATATTGGCAAAAATTACATATTATTATCAAGGAACCAATTGGGGATGAGGCTATCACTTCTTCGTTCATAACTTCAAAATGGGATTATAAGGCCTAAAATTGCACCATAAATATAAAAAATATGAACTTCTGATGCCAAAATGTCCATTTTGATAGGAAAAAGTAGACCCGGTGAGGCTGTTGATCAGGTAACCCATCTTTAATAATAATTCGGTTTCCTCTAAAGTTGTTACTAAAACCAATAAAATGGTCTTTTGTGTGAGGGGGGAATGCCGGGGGGGGGGGGCACTGGAATCATATGGAAAACTTTGGTGCATCTACTCACGCCACTTTCAAAAGGTCTTTTTAGCACAGGAAATTCTAGTAAAATGTTGACTTTTCTACCTATCTTCAACCACTACAGGAAAACGAAAAATGTTTTTAAATATCTTCGCTCGGTATTAAAAACTTTGATATAGCTACTTTCAAATAATATAAATTATAAATGCATTGGCCGGTATTCACAAAAGAAGACTAAGGGTCGGTTCATAGTGCATATTCGAAGGCGAATATTCGGCTTCGAATACTTTTTGTGACGTCAAAATATATACGGCAACGAATAAAATATGAGTTGGATCGGATTAAATATCGCTCAACTGATAGCGAGATACTATTGATTTATATGAAAGGCTCGAGGTCACCTGAATATCGTTCGACGAACGATGATTTCAAAAATCCCCAATGATTTTGACATCCTCTCAAGACTGCAAACCCGATTCTGCCATTTTTTAATTCGCGGACCTATTTTCTCAATAATTATAAAAAATGCGACTTTTTTTGTAAAAATGCGACGAATTTATGTATAGGCTTTCCACTTTTATTTAAGCTATAATTCGCCACTCTTTCTGATTAATAAGTCTAAAGACCAGCCCAAAATACCTCAAATAGTTTCTGCCTCCACCCCGGTTCAGAGGATGATTTGAGCACTTCCCACCACGCCACTGTGTTGACTCGCGGTTAGCACAGCTGTGTGAGTGAACATGACACCACTGCTCGCACATTGCATTGACGGGCATGGTTAAATTTGAATTTGGACTGATATATTTACAATAAAAACGCATTCAAAATGCTAGCCGAGTTCACATTTTATGTTACCTACAGAAGGTGTGAATTATCCTTTATGCATACATCACTTTTGTTCTGAAATCGACCAAGTACATTAATAATGACACACGCACAATATTCTTAAACAACATCTTTTGCACAGAATTCAATGGGATTTGAAAAGTAAAGTGGCAGTTTAAACTCTAGTGATAACACGTTTGCAGTGCATGATGGGGCTTCCTTAAATCATCCTCTGACCCCGGTTTTACATAAATAATGTTTGGCCCCAGTTCTAGGTCCCCATATGCATCTGCCCCTGGCAGAGGATGTGAGGGTCTGGGGTGGTAAATCATTGGTTATTGATATAAAATGCGTTTGCCACGGAGGTTCACCCATTTTTGTAATCTTTTCCGCAGTAGCGGAATTCTTGACGTTTTTGGGCACCTATAAACGATGTTATAGTGGGCGGAATAAAGATGTAATGCGTTCAGTCAAATTCATAATTATAATTAATAATTAAGAGGGCAAAATAAGTAACATGTAGGAATGGATATATAGCGCTTTGCAATGAATATCTTCATAAACTATGCAGAACAACCAAAACCACGAGCGTTGGTACCCTATCATTGCGTGTTCTTTTAAAAAATTTCTTGTTTATTTCTATAATTTGTGAATCAGTCATTAAAACACACTTAGGCCCTAGCAATGTAGGCCTACACAAGTTCGGAACGAGACTTTTTATCTTTTGACGCGTATTTCGGTCGAATGCCGAAATTGATTGCTCAATGAATCATGAAATGAGAGCAATACTACTTTGATGATACCGATCTCAAGTGGATATCAGCCAATGAAAAAAGTATTTACCGGAAATATATTTGTGGGAGTTGAATTTTGTTGAACTCGACAGATATATATTTGGTGGGTCACCGTTGGTAGTCTCATATATAACACTTGTGAGGGCTGTCATATTTGTCGTCGCTTCAATCACATCTGATGATATTTATTTATTTATTTATTTATTTATTTATTTATTTATTTATTTATTTATTTATTTATTTATTTATTTATTTATTTATTTATTTATTTATTTATTTATTTATTTAATTATTTATATATTTATTGACTTATTTATTGACTTATTTATTTATTTTTTATTTATTTATTTATCTATTGCCTCATTCATTTCTTGATTTGCTTCGCAGTTGAAACCTGCAAGAAGGTATGGCTCAACCTCCGCGCCGGTTACAGGCAGGTCGTAAATGCCCCGAAAAGCAAATCTTTTTGACTCTCAGGGGCGTAACCAGACCTGACCTTCCGGGGGGCAAGATTGAAAAATTTCCCAATTTCTGATCAAAAGTTTTAGCATTTATGTTCGAGAGAAAGCTCGCTTGCCGCGAAGCGTTAAACGGGTGGAGTCGGTGGGGTCCAGGGGCAAAGCCCAGGTGGGGTCAAGGGGGCTGAGCGCCATGAAGCTCCTGGTTTTTGGCATATTAGAAAATATCAGTGTTTCAGAGTACAAATTTCACAATGATAGATATAGATCTTCTTCTCTCTTTCTTTCACTTTTTTCTTCGCCCTTGAGTCCCTTCCCCTTTTCTCTTCTCCCTTCCCCCATTTCTTCCCTCTTTTTTTTTCTTCTTTCCCCTTTCTCTTCCCTCTTTCTTTCCCTTTTTCTTTCCCTTTTTTCTCTTCTCCCTCCCCCTTTCTCCCTTTCCCCCTTCCCAATTTTTTACTCTTCTTCCAGGTTTTTTGTGTCCGGGGCAGCTTGCACCCCGGCCCCCACTGGTTACGCCACTGCTCCTATTTAGACCCATTTATACAGACATTAAATCATGACAATAGTTAAATGGAGTTTACCTATTATGATTTTATTAACTTCGTTAAAGAAATTCTCTAAATTTTGCTTACCTTGGTCAACGGGCAATACTTGTTAACAGTCGGGCAACGCTGTGAACTGTAGAAATATATCTTTCTCCGGTTCATAGTTTTATATTCGAAGCCGCATATATTTTGACGCCCAAAACGTATTCGAAGCCGAATATTCGCCTTCGAATATTCACTTTGAACCAGCCTTAACTTTAGTCCTGGATTATCGCTAGTCCGGGACTAGTTAGTCCTGGTCTAAGGATGATCCACGGACCAGGACTAATTGGTATTCACAAAAGCTGGACTAACAAGTCCAGGCCTAACTCGCGATCTGAAAGTTAATCCGCGGACTAACTTTTCAGATTGCGCGTTAGGCCTGGACTAACGCGAGATCTAAAGGTCAATCCACGGACTAATTGAACTGCACATGCGCAACAGCGTCGTCAGAGGCCGCACATCATCGATCGCGGTTTTTTTAATGGTAGCTCGATAAGGATGTAACAAGAAATCAATCTTGAAACACCCTGTTTACTGTTATACATTAATACATATTTATTTATGTGTTTATATTTACGTATGTGTTTTCTTTCTTTATAGGCTATTTTCTTTTTAATTTAAAGTAGGCCAACGGGATTTTGAAAGAACGGCTGCCAAAACAAATAGTTACATTAAACAAGTAAAGGTAGGCCCTGCGTTTATACAGTAGGCCTAGTGCCTATTTAGTAGCATGGATAGTAATAGTAGGCTTTATATAGCGTATATAAAAGTGAAGGGCGGAGGGGCAGTAACAGGGGAGTTATTGCCAGAAAGAGCGGATCCAGGTTTGACAAATTTTACCTACTCGTGCTTCGCTCACCCCAATTTTCACAGCAAATTCGACTATATTGGCAATTCTGAGATGAGCTCGAGGGATATGATCGATCGGAGTTGTAAAATTTTGCAACAGTTTTATCAAAATTGCCTGGTCAAAGTGAAAACATTCACCTTTTTGAATATTTTGTGAACATTTCAGAGCAAAAACACCTTTAAATCGATTTCGCGAAACCCTCGCATGCTTTTTTGGACAGGAACACGTAGGGCCTACAACTAGTCCCGAAACCGAGTTAAAATAAGCATTTCGAGCAATATTGCGTGCATGATAAATAATTGGATATACATAATGCACATTTATTTTACTTGATTTAGACGAAGAGCACCTTTTTGCACCATTCTGCGAATTTGTTTTGAAAAATGAAACTTTTTTGTGCGTCCCAGAAATCATCCCATATTTTACCAAATTTCCGACGAGCATTAATAACGGCAGATAGTCATACACGGGAGTACAGGGACCGTGGGAACTGGATTCGCTCCTGGTTATTGTCCGTAATGTATAGTCTACTGCAGGCAGTGCCACCGACAAGGAGGGTTAAGGGGGGGTGTTACCCCCGGGCCCGGGGTCCTAGGGGGCCCCGTAAAAAATAAAGAAAGCATACCCATCATGCAGTTATTGTTAACTACATGTATGCACACAACACAGGGGCACTCACAATAGGCAGTTGAACCCTACTGGTAGCGCTGTGCTGTACCTATACGAGATGAACTAGTTAGCGTCATATATGAAAAAGTATATATAAAAGCTATGATTTTAGTACTTTCTCTATGTTTCAATTACTTATTCTTTTCAAAATATCTGAATTTTCAACACGGTATAAGCTTTAATAACGGGGGCGCATACATTTTTATGAGAAAGAAATATACCATCTATATCCAAACTCCCGTGTTATTCCAATGCACATTTTGCTTCACCGGGCCGCCCTGGCTTGGTCACATTTGCAAGAGGCGTGTCACGAAACCGTAATAGGTACAAATTTAGTACTTTCTCTCAATCAAGTATGGTTTATTCTCTACATGTCAATCTTTAAATCATTAGCATAGTCCTTATAATAACGGTGGAGCGCCTTGATGAGTAAATGACATCAAACAAAAATACCCCAAAAGCTCCGACCGTACATGTCAATAGCGTCATTATCAATTGGATTAGTCGACCGTAGCAGACAATTCGATCGCTCATTGGATTAATATTATCACGTGGGTATAAATTTGCGTTGGACAATCGATTACTATAATGGTTTAGTACTGCATATCTCGGTCTATAAAAGCAAATAAAAGATACCTCAGGGGGCCGTAAAAAGGGCCTGTGCGATCATTTTATCCCCGGACCCGTACCGGTAATGGCTCTCGGCGGCACTGACTGCAGGAAGAAAAGGGCTTTCGCGTGGTTAAGAGGAATAGGCTTACTTTGTTGTGATTTAAAATTCTGAGTAATTTAGAAATTTTGAAGATCCCAAGGGGAGCGTATATTACAGTCAAGCGGCTCTTGGCCGGGTTCTTGGCCCTTACCCCATCTCCCCTCCACCTGCTCATCAAATTTTCAATAGACATACAAGTGGAATGTCTATACATTTAACCGGGACATTTAAAAAAAACTATTATTTTCTGGTTGTGCAATAATTATGAGCTCTGGGGGGAGGGTAACATGGGGGGGTGATATTTAGTCAGCTAAAAGGGGCACAAGCTATTTTTCCGAAGGGAAGAGGAAAGCGAGTTTTGCCACACATTCATGGGGCACCTTTTTTTAATAAAACGCTGTAAAAAGTCTTAGGAAAACAGTACGAAAAAGCTTAAATATGCGAATTCCAAATATTTGGCATATGCATTGGGGGGATTTGGGCGGTTATTTCTTGATCTGCCATTAGGAAATCCCCGGCTCAGAATTATTGCATAGCCCGGCTAAGGACAAAATTCAAAGTAGGCCCCTAACCATCATCATGAAAACTTATTGCCAGCCCTGCCTTAATTAAATAACTAGAGCGATAACCGCACCATAGCTGAACCATGTGGCTTCAGCAGTATATTGTGGTAGGCCTATTCCACTGTCACCCGGAGTCTGTAATGGACATAATCTCGAAATGCAGGTATGACCACCCGAGTGGTGTTAATGAAAGAAGAAAAGTAAAGAATATAAAATAAACTAGAGCAACTGTGCCCTTTGCAAGGGCACGAGGTAAGTTAGGCGGATGACTGTGACGATCTGATCAAGCAGCAATACTGTGCAGGATAGTATTAATTTTAATAAGACTGTTTCATTAATTGCCGTCTTGATCGTGAGAAGCTGGCATTTTGAAAACTTGAATTTTGACCTCTGTATGACCCCCTTAATGACCTTAAACGAATTTTAAAATATTTAAAACATGTTATGAATGTCATAAGGATCATTGAATTTAAATTTCAGGTCAATTGAAGCATTTTAAAAACTTGACCTTTGACCCCTTTATTGCCCCTTAATGACCTTAAATGAATTTTAAAATATTTTCAACATGTTTAGAATGTCATAAGGATCATTGCATTTAAATTTCAGCTCAATCGGAGCATTTTGGAAAACTTGACCTTTGACCCCTTAATGACCTTAAATGAATCTTAAAATATTTTTTAAATGTTTAGAATGTCATAAGGATCATTGCATCTTTGACCCCTTTATTGCCCCTTAATGACCTTAAATGAATTTTAAAATATTTTCAACATGTTTAGAATGTCATAAGGATCATTGCATTTAAATTTCAGCTCAATCGGAGCATTTTGGGAAAACTTGACCTTTGACCCCTTTATTGACCCCTTAATGACCTTAAATGAATCTTAAAATATTTTTGAAATGGTTAGAATGTCATAAGGATCATTGCATTTAAATTTCAGCTCAATTGGAGCATTTTGAGAACCTTGACCTTTGACCCCTTTATGACCCCTTAATGACCTTAAATAAATTTTTAAATGTTTAAAACATGTTTAGAATGTCACAAGGATCATTGCATTTAAATTTAAGCTCAATCGGAGCATTTTCAGTTAAAATGACCTTTTTTGACCCCTGGATGACCTCCAGCATTTGGAAATATTTTTATTATATTCTTTATGTTTTACTCTTTCATATGACACCACTCATGGGGTCATACCTTCGTGGCATTTAGAGATATGTCCATTTCAGACCAAATGGTTAGTCAGTTAGTAAGCTAGTAACTTAGTAAGTAAGCTAGTAAGTAAGCTAGTAAGTAAGCTAGTAAGTAAGCTAGTAACATTCACTCTTATAGGCTGATACCATTTCATGGTTCAGCAATAAGATGTGTAACAAAATACCATTGCATATAAACATGATAAACAACGGCTTAAAACCAGAACTGCGTATGTCCAAAATAGATGTTTTGTTTTGCAATGATGAGTTCAAAAACTTTCTGATAAATAGAATTTCAGCAAAAAAAAGTTGTTTTGAAATATAGGGACAGAACACTTCTGTCAATTTTGTCCTACGGCACATACCTACATCTGATTGTCCCCTCGGTACTATTCATAAACGTGAAATATATTAAATTAATATTATGTTACCCAACTTACCAAAATTCAAATGACCATAAACACACACCCACACATAAGTTATTATGGTTTTCATTTTTTTCTCTTAATTTTTTTATTATTATTTTTTCTCTCTGTTTTTTAACATGTTTACCAGGAACATCAATATCTTAAATTTTACAGGAATGTCTCTAAGTATCGATTTTGCTGATGATAATAAGGGAACAACCCAAAAGTTCGATGAAGCCCTATAAACGAAAGTCCTTTCGTTAGGGAGGGAGGGGGTCAAAAAGTCAGATTACGTTTGTAAAAAAGTAGTTAAAACATCGGTCAAAGTTGATCTTTTTTAAGCATTTAAAATATGATTTTAAAATTTTAGTATTTTTTGAAGTACGATATTGACATTTTACAGTGGTTGCTTCAAAATAATTTCAAATCGATATAGAGTGCAGTACTTGCAACCTGCAATTTGTAAGTTCATTTTTTAAATCAGCTGTACCGCACCTTGATTCTTTTTTATTTGAAAATCCAGCAAGTCATAATTTTTTCGTGCCCAAAAAGGTATGAAGAAAAATATTTTAAAATAAAATAGAATATTGGTTTCTTCCATATACGTGATCAATATCATTGCACTGTCGCACTCCTCCACATCCCCATCCACCATAGCGACGGCCCTGTATCCTATGAATCCGGGATGGAATCCGGGGTTGGAATTTTCGATATTTGAAAACTTACGTTAGAGGGGAGGGGGGAGGGGGTTAGCCTTCTAACGAAAGGACTTTCGTTTATAGGGCTTCATCGAACTTTTGGGTTGTTCCCTAATGTATCAATATAAGGTCACTGTGGGGCCAAAACTTAAAAATAGCCCCATCATGTTGTTATGTATCTCAAATTGTTCCACTCATCACAGGGAATAAAAAAGTCAATGGTCATATTCTTCTTAGTTCAGGAGTTATAAGGTCAGATAGGTCAAATTACTCCCTTAGGGACCGTTCACAAACACTTGTAAGGGGGGGGGGGGCTGATGCAAAAAGGGGGCCCTGAAAAAATGACCACAAATTTTCCTGGAAAAATTGAGTTATATGCTTTTCTATGGGGTTGACCCATAATTTTCATGTCAAAAAAGGGGGGCCCTGAAATTTTCGAGGTCTGTAAAGGGGGGCCCCGAAAAATTTTCGCGATAATTTTTTTTTTGCATCAGGCCCCCCCTTACAAGTGTTTGTGAACGGTCCCTTATTATAGGAAATCTCAAACATATACTTAATTCACAATTTTGGTACACATTTTCATAGTCATGTCCCCGTTCAGAGTTTATGCAGTTATACATTTCTCAAACTAATTGTTTTCCTATACTATTTTGTTTGCCCAGAGGAGTATTTTGAGACAAGTTGTGATTAAATCGGTGCACTTTGAAAATTTGGCGACTGTGCATGTGATATTTGACCTTTGACCTATTTTTACTCTATAACTCCTGAACTAACCATTAGTTCAGAATGACAGTTGACTTTTTTATTCCAAGCAATGAGAGGAACAAACAATTTGAGGGATGGATTGCAACATGATATAACAAATTTGAAATTTTGGCCCCATGACCCTTCGACCCCTCATGGGAAGCACAGGGGGCATAAAAAATGGAGAACCAATTCTAGTCTTATCAGTTGAGGCATAAGGATGCAAAAAAACATTGGTTCCACTAATCATAATGTAGCAAAACTAGATCCCAAATATTACCCAATAGCGCCCTGTACTACCATGGCGAAAACAGACAAAATGTTCACCGAGTAAACCACACTGCATTTTGGGCAGCTAAAGAATAATAAACAAATGTCAACAAGAAAAGAGGTTACGGTTATCTGCTTTGGCTTAATAAATAACAAGATCAATAATAACAACTTCAAACTTTAATCTGCCACCATAGAGGCCTTGCATGAAATTATCGATTGGCTCCAAACAAAGGATTTGAGCCGTGTCCTTCACCGTAGTTATGGCGGAGTGCAGTCCATTCAATCAAATGTTGTCATCAACCTATTTGATCGTAGTGCAGGGTTATGTGTGTGAGATGAACTGTCACGGTAGATTGCAATCATGCTTTTGTTGAATGCATTTGAGTAGTCCGCCATATTTACGGGATGATACGTCACATGCAAGGCCTCTATAGAAAGTTGCATTAAAATATACAAATTCAAATTGTATTAATAATTAAATAAACATTTTTCACACACTTGAAATGAAGAGGCATGATTATGCTGATTTACTGGAATGGTCCAGAAAAATGTTCACTGCAACTTTGCAATCTATATCAAATTTAGTGGTTCTTTAACATTTTATGTATCATTTGTACATTGATTTCCTTTAAAAACATTAACAGAAGAGATCTTGCACAAACATCTTTAGTCATCCAACTGGTGGTGTCAAATGTTACTACTCATCATGCTTGAAGATACCTGTAACAGGAAAGAAAGAAATAGAGTAGTTAAAAACTCATAATATTGGGGCTCTTTCTAAACAGGACAAATTTCAGGCCCAAAATTTCACTGACATTATGATAAATATATGAGTTTTCTTCTGGTACCAAATCTCTATTTTGATAGGATAAAGTGGGAGGAAATGAGGCTGTCAATCTGGCTATGTACACCCCTTTAAATAAAGTGAGTCATCACTTGGGATTTTGAGAATAAACCTGAAGTTGGAGTCATTTGGGATTTAAAACTTGAGTCAAGTGACAAATCCCAAAATGATGAGTCGAGTCCGAGTTGAGTCGTTACAAGTCTCAGGGAATTACAACATGTTACAATGTGATTGTAGGTTTCAATTCATGTAAATTTCCATTTTTCTCAAAACTTACTATGAAATTGAAAGAATTTACATCTCATTAAAATATCAAAATTTTATGGATTTTATGGTTCTGACAAGTAACATTGATATTAATAGGCATGTCCACTAAAAATTGAAGTACTTTTAAATTGATTCAGACCTAACTTATTGGATGGGAATTGATGAAAGAAACATTTTGGCGTTTAAATAATCTTAATCGGACGTTTCATTCCAGAGATATGGCCTTTCGAGTGTCACGGTTTTATATAGGGCTACTAGAACATGTTAAAAAGTTAAAGTCCAAAAAGGAATACTAACAGAAAGTGCAACTTTAAGGTACTTTTTCTTAATGTATTTATTAACTATCTTATCTGGAACATTATATTTGCTTATAACAACATGAAAATAAGATCATCCTGAAAATTTAATCGATTTTGTTGACATACAACAAAAACTATAAGACCTCAAAACCCATGGTTTGTTTGTTGAAACCTCAAGCATGATCATAGATGGCCGCCATGGAAAATATCTCCATAGAGGAGATGAACAATAAGTGCATTATTTCAAATGAAAAGCGGTAGTCTTAAACATTGTTCAATCTTTTAAAGTCAGCACATTTTATCTTCAAAATTATTATATTTCATCATGGCATAAGTTTGGTAACATTAATCACTACCAATTTTGAGAAATTTGCTCCAACTCAAAGGTTATCTTTACTACATTGAGCAATACACTGTGTGCATGGAAGCCATGATGGTCCCCGGTTTTTATACTCCCTATGAAATGGACATGGTAGTGAGAAGTGCACGGGGAAGTGCATGATTTGAGATGGGCCGCGGTAGCAGGGCTGCCAACTTTGAAAAACACATTTCAGTATTTTTCAACCTCAAAATCAGTATTTTGCATACAAAATCCGTATTTTGAAAATATACTTACGGTTCTCAAGATATAGGCATTTTAGTGTTACTCAAAACAATAAAATACAAAGAAAGTTGAAAGGGATTACTGGCTATATCTCAAAATCAATATTCCTGAGAAACAACTTTTTTGGCTTAATCACAGCACTGTAGTGAAAGGATTAAATTAAAAAAAAAAAAGTCGCAAAAAAAAAAAAAAATCACAAGAGGGTCGCCGTTGTAGGGCGCTTTTGCACAGATGTCACTAGACACATGTAAAAAGTACAGGGCAGTGCCCTGGTGGGTGGGTGTTCAAGCCCCAGCTTTTTATCATTCCCAAACCTGTTTGAAACCCTAAAACAGCATGTTTTCATGAGAAACACTAATTTTCAAAGAGCTTCCATTTCCAAGTTAGAGCACTTTGAAATGTCCACTCCCCTATACTAAACCATGTACGAAGCATTTTTTAAACTTTTGCACTGGCTTTATTACATGACCTATGCATCTGACTTACACAAATGTGAAGCCCAATTTAAAACTAATAATTCATTGATTTAAGTGGACCACCACCCCCCCCCCCCCGGACCACCCCCACCCCAATGTGCCAAAGTCATGAGCAAAAACAATGTAGGAAACCATCTTGTAGGCTTAAATATTCTTTTCACCATGGAGCTACAGAGTTTACTAAATACCTTCAGAAGACATAACCTGTCATAGCAGTTGAATGGTTAATGAAAAATAATAATGTGCATGCACCATTTCGAGATATGACTCTTGTAGGCCTATTAACTATTAATTTTAATGTGCATGCATCAACCGAAAGTCGAAAGAAAAACGGTGTCGGAAACCAACTTGTAGGCCTATTCTTTTGCACCAATAGCGCTAAATAGTTGACTAAATACCTTCAGAAGACATAGCATAATGTAGCACGGGATGTAGCAGTTAGATGGTTAATAAAAAAAACCAATAAAATACAAATGAAACAAATTATTTAATAGGCCTACAAGATGGTTTCAACACAATTTTTCCTGACTTTCGAATTGTGCATGCACATTAATATTTTTCATTATAAACATGCAACTGCTACTATGCTATGTCTTCTGAAGGTATTTAGTTAACTATTTAGCTCTATTTGTGCAAAAGAATAGGTCTACAAGATGTATTCCGACATCGTTTTCCTACCGACTTTCGGATCGTGCATGCACATTATATTATTTATTAATGGACGGAAATGTGGCACGTTCCATATTTTCGGGTTTTAAACTTTGGAATGCGGGATTGGGGGACAGTTGGCAGGTCTGTATTTTGCCAAATACGAGCAGTGAAAATCTCTGAATAGCCTTACTTTTAATACATATATCAAACTTTTTGAAAAACGTATTTTAGGACACAAATCCGTACTCCCGTATTCTTGACCAATTTCCGTACGAAATACGGAAAATTCGTACTAGTTGGCAGCCCTGCGGTAGGCTTAAACATTCTTAAATTTCTTAACATCCTACACATTTTGTCTTCATAAATAGTTAAATTTTATGAGTATGTAAGTTTGCTTGTCTGATTCACTCCAAATTCGGAGATAATTGCGTTTGAACACCTGATGCACGGAATGGTGTCACTTCAACCTGTTGTAGTTCTCATCTCATTAAATTTTTCATTAAAAAAGTTGATCTCTTCATGCAGGAAGGTCCTCTCTATTTACTGACCAAACAGGAAAAAGTTTGGTGAATGTTTTCTGGTGGAATCAGGAATTTCTTGAAACACCCTGATATAGGCCTACATTTGGATCAAAACAAGTATGTACGCTATTTAACATGCCTGGGATTTCTTGTATCGATCAGTTTCTCCATAGACAATACGTGTGTGAGTGCACGCACACAGTAAATGAAAAATCGTTCTAGTGGAAACTGTATTGAGAGTGGGCATCCCTAATATTAAACATGTTAAAAGAAACTCACCATTTATAGATTTAGGCTAAGGCTGTAATTTCTTGCTTTCTGTTCAACCAATGTCTCACGGCACATCTGAAACAACTGAAAACAAAATAGCAACATTTTAGAAATAGGTATCATCTTCAAACATTTTGAACACAAAATTAACATTTTTCCTGTGATGAAAACCAAGTTTCAAACAGTTTGTCATGAAATTTAACTTGGAATTCAGACATGTTATTATAAAAGTTTCTAACCAAATAACCAGTATATCATCATGGTATTACCAAGCCCAATTTCAAATATTGGGCTAAGCCATTGGGCAAAGTGCACACACCACCTGTTGAAGATTTAGAAATATCTTCCACAGGGGGAGTATGAATTTCAAATGGAATTAGCACATTAACCAACACTATTTGACACTCACTCTCCTTCTATGGAAGATTCATACTGACTCAAATGGAATTCAAATGGAGCTGCCTAATGTGTTCATTCCATTTGAAAATCTTCCACAGGGGCAGTGTGGATTTTAAATGGAATAGCCCAATATTACTGTGGGTGGGGTGTGTATGTGTGCATGCTCACAGGTGATGTTGAAAAGGTGACTATGCTGGTATGGGGTGGGCATTTGGAGTGGGGTGTGTCTTAGTGTACAGTGGACTGTGCATGAGTCTATGTTGGTTTCAAATCATGCAAATTTCAAGATTTCTCAAAATTTAAAGAATTGACATCCTTTTATCATGTTTCCATTGTTCTTACATTGTATTAAACATGTTAAAAAAGACTCACCATTTATAGATTTAGGTTATGGCTCAAGCCGTAATTTCCAGTTTTCAGTGCAAGCAAACCAATGTAGCTTTCAGTACAACCAATGTCTTACACCTCTGAAACAACTGAAAACAAAAAAATAAAATAGATACCATCAAATATTTGAACATTTGTCCTATCATGAAAACTTACTTGGTAGCACTAGCAAGTTTTATACTGTTTTTCCATGAAATTGAACTTGTAATTGAGACATTTTGTTATTGTAAGTTGAAATAAACCAAATTACCAGTAATATTGGGCTAAGCCATTTAATGTCCACACTCCCCCTGTAAAAGATTTTGAAAAATTGAAACTCACACTCCCTCAGATGCTGAATCTTTATCAGAGGGTCTATGGAATTCAATGGAGCTGCCTAATGCACTCGTTCTATTTAAAATTCATACTCTCCTTGTCAGTGGCGGCGCTACGGGGAGGGGGGGTGGCAAGGGGGGAATTAGCTCCCCCAATATTTTTCTTGCCCCCCACTTTTGAGGCAAAATCACGTAAATTCCCACTTTTCTGCGCCACTTTTGCGCAAAATTTGCCAATTTCCCCCCCCCTGAAATTCACTTTGCCCCCCCAATGCTCCCCTGAAAAAAAATTCCTGGCGCCGCCACTGCTCCTTGTGGAAAATATTTGTAACATCCACAGGGGTCATGTGGATCTTAAATGAAAACACACATTAAATTCACGAATTTTTAACCATGTCCCTGCTAAATGTATTTAGTACACCCACTTTTATATACACCCCATCCCCTGCATACCAATGCCATGGGCATTATGTTATGTCAAGTCCCCTGCATGAGGTATGCCCCCGGCCCAGCATGCCGGCCACTAGGTTACATATCATTCTTGTTGTGCTATCCCTGGGTATGTGTGTATCTGAAAGTGGGGGTGTACGCACACGTGTGTGCAAGTTATTTTGGGTACCGCCAGTATGCATTTATTGTGGGTATGCACTCGAAGTTATTGTGGGTAAACACTTGCGTTCGCAAAGTTATTGTGGGTACGCACTGTGTGCGCACCCTACATGCGTAGTATGTACAAGCGTGTGTGAGCGTAATTACACACGAACCGCATATTTGGCCATGTTAACCTCAAAAGTGCAAATTTGTGCGCGCTTCATGCGAATTTATTGCACCAAATATGCTAGATTCACTATACTTCAAGAAATTTGAATCTGCCACTACGAAATCCAGCAGAATCTTCAGCGGTCTGAGATTTGGCACTGTTTTAGCATAAACAAGGTTCTGATTGGCCAAATCAATCATTTAATACATCAACACCTCATTTGCCGGTCAAGCAAGGTAACAAGTCATGACCTGTAGTCTATCTTGTGCGCAATCTTAATCCCGCTGGATGTTTACACACACGTAGAAGGGTGATTTGTCCATACGCTGGTGACTAAACCGCATGAATGCATTGATTCAAGTCTGCCACCACTAAATCCAACATGGTATAACCCTAAACTTGAGATGAAACACAGTATAGTTCTTTTTACGGGAACTTGAGATTAACAGCAAGAGCACTCGGACACCGCTGAAGGCAGCTAGCTGTTTCGCATGTGCATCTATGCAGCGTCTTTATACTCGGGGAGCTAGGACCACTTTCTGTGCACCCCCACAGGACCAAACCAAACCAACTTTAAGGATTCAGAAAATGTATAGTTTGACCTATCTAGGACGTATTGTTCATGAGTTATAACCAAATAGGTCAAAGGTCACATTTTTGCCTCTATAGAGTGCGAAAACAACAAATTGCTCGATTAAAAAAGAGGTGTCAAATTGTTGTTTTGGTTAAACAAATCAAATAAGGATAGGATAGGTAATATCATTGGATGCCTATTGTTACCTATTTTGCTGGTTACCTAGGTAACACATCAAAAAGATCAAGTGCAATCCCTACTTATTTGATTTGTGTCATCAAACTTGACCTATTTTGACCCCTGTGTTTGGCAAAATCGAGCACTTTGATGTTTTGACCCTTGATTTCATAGAGGCAAAAAAACGTGACCTTTGACCTTTTGGTTATAACTCAAGAACGGGTACATCCTAGATAGGTCAAACTATACATTTTCTTAATCCTGTGACTAGGGAATACATTGGAATGGGTTTCAACACAATTTGAGCAAGTTTGAAATTTTGACCATATGCAAAGTTCGATGACCTTTTACCCCCCTTGGGGCCAGTTTATATTTTTGGGAACATCCTGATTATGTTTTGGGGTCATCTCAGGAACCAAAAAAAGTTGGTTTGGTTTGGTCCTGTGGGGGGTGCACAGAAAGTGGTCCTAGCTCCCCGAGTATTAAGCATGTGCGTGTGTACGCCAGCTGCACTTTGATCAAACACTTTCGATTTGTAGCTGCACCCAATGAAATGGGCACTTACGTCACTGCCACATCAGGGTGGATAAAGCCTGGGTGATCACTACTGTACCAGCACTGCTTTATATGGCTTTATACCAGTTAAGCCCGGTCCTGACTCCACATCGCAGCGCGATGCTATAAAAACTGTAATCTGAGCCAGGTGTTTACGAGCTCAGCTGTGAAAATTCTCATCGCGCTGTGGAACTTTCGGTCCACGATGGAGTTGAACAATGCGATATCGCAGCCGTGCACGCTTCTGATTGGCTGCTGGAAAATCAAGGTCGGTAGAATGACCTTAAAAGGAGATGCAGATCCTACATGCTTTTAAAACATCGCAACATCGCGGGATGAAATTAAAATGTACATTTAATTTCATCGGGCGATGCTGCGATGTTTGAAAAGCATATCGCATCGCGCTGCGAAGTGGAGTCAGGATCGGGCTTAAATGCCTCCGTCATACTTTACTGCCGCTTGCCGCTGCGGCAAGCGGCATGGCGTATCAGCCAATGACAAGCCTTGATTGTGTTCTTTTGTCTGCAATGCGCGTGCGCCACGCCGCTCAGCGGCAAGCGGCATGGTAGTATGAAACCAGCATAAGCGTTGGATCGTGGCGATCAGAAGGACATCCCTAAAGTCCGATTCAGACTCCACAACACATTGCAGCATGATGCTATGCAGATGCTTTTAAACCATTGCGGCATCACACAATGAAATAAAATGTTCATTTTAATTTCATCGCATCGATGCTGCGATGTTTTCATGTCATTCTGCAGACCTTGATTTAGACAATAATAACTGCCACCATCTATTTTGAGGTCATTGTGTGAAATCGGAGGGTTTTGTTTTGGGCCTCGGTATTTTTTCGAAAAATACCGAGGCCCAAAAACAAAACCCATAATTTCACACAATGACCACAAAATAGATGGTGCAAAGTTATTATTGTCATTCATTACCGTCGTATCTAATATTTTGAACAAATTAAAATGGCATTTTATGTTATTTTATGCCATAAAACACTGTTAAATATAACCAGTTTTAATCATTGTTGTAACCTACCCTACAAAAAAAGACAACAAGAGCTACCAATCACAGAAGCGCGACGGCATCGCGTAGGCGTGTGCATTGCCATAACGCGTAGCTTATACACGCATGCACGAACAGAAGTCATTGTTGCGCGTCCGGAGTCATTGTGAGTTATTAATGACCTCGCAATTAGTGCGCGGTCAGGCAATCAATTTCTTTTGATTGGATTACAGGCTTCGTGTATATGAAGTTGTGAATTTCTAGCAGCCAATCACAAGCATGCATGCATGCAGCATATGGCCACGATATCGCAGCGCAATGCGAAGAAAGTTCAACTTTCATCCCCGACAAAATTTCCACCACACGATGAGAATTTTCACCGTCGAGCATGCAAGCTTGTAAAAACCTGGCTGCTCAGATTTCATCCCATAGAAGTATCGCAGCATCAGCGATGTCAGACATCGCATCGCGCTGCGACATGGAGTCTAAATCAGACTGTACCCTAGTCATGCTAGTTAACCTAACCATGTTATGATGTCCTTCTGATCGCCGTGATCCCTTGTTTACCTTTACTTGTTTATACATAACATGTATTATGTAGGCTAGCATTTCATGATGTATGGCAAATACATCAGGAGTCAGGACACATACCTACGTACATGCGTAAGCTTACGTGGCATGAACATTTAAGGTTGAAAATAGCTCTGGTTACGGCATACCTGGCTACTAATTCACGTCTATGCTTCATTACTTTGCAGACCACAGTCTCCGTTAAATCTTACACGAACGAAAATATACAAAATGCATTTTTAGATGAAAAATTGGGCATTTTTACCCGAGTAATGTGGCGGTACGTATGGCTACATGTCAAAATTCCAATTAATTACGGGCATTAATAAAGCACTTCCGGGAACTGTTGATGGGCGGGGCGTTACTAATTTACATGTTAATGATGTTTCGTCACAGATGATGTCCTTTAATGTTTTAATTCGTTTTTAAATAAAAAAAAATGAACAAATAATCACAATACTCACCGGAAATTTCAGCCTTTCTTGTAGTTTAGCGGCCCGATTCCCGGTTTGGTGAACGAAACTCGGCCTATAAACTTATTTCCGTAGGTTCCAAGGTGACCTTTCATAACATTTACAAAGCTGCAGTAAGTTTTAAAGTTCTGATCACTTTGTTTGCCCCTGACAGTATTTTTATTCAACAAAATGCTTAAAAAAGTGCCCAAAACTGCTATTTCACAGCCACCGGTCACCGCTTAGTCCACAAGTTAAACCTGCCCTCTCAGTGGACTAAATTTGGTGCCGTTTTTGCATCTTTAGTCCAGGACTAAGCCTAGTCCACTTTTGTGAATACCAAATAACTTTAGTCTTGGACTAAACCTCCGATTTAGTCCAGGACTAAAGTTAGTCTCCTTTTGTGAATACCGGCCATTGAGTTTTGGGAAAAGGTGGCACTTTTTACTTAGAAAGTTGTACGTTTTTCAATTTTTAATGGGAAATGAGACATTTTTCTTTCTTTTTCAAGTTTTTTGAGCAAATTATTTGATAAATAATTTCTGAACATTTCACTGGAACATGTTAACATTTTTCTTCGCATTGCAATAAACACTTGAGAGAGTTATCTTTCTGATGATATAAAATTCATTTGTGGATAGCAAAAGGTGGCACTTTTTGATCCAAAATAATAATAACTAGAGGCAAATGGTGGTCATAGACCACAAACCTAGCTGGGGCATGTTGGTGTTGTGGAGGTATCTGACCCCTGCAAAATGTTCCAAAAATGTTCCCCTGTCATGAGGCTTGTTGTCACCGAGTTTTGAGTCCGGTACTCCTCACAGATGTCCAGAAAATGCAATTCTAAGATTTGACCCAGATGACCTTTGACCAGACCCCTGCAAGATGTTCCATAATTCACCCCTGGTCATGAGTTGTCACCGAGTTTGAGCCCTGTACCTCTTACAGATGTCCAGATAACGCAATTCTAAGATTTGGCCCCAGAATGATGTCTTTTGAGCTGACCCGTGCAAAATGTTCCAATATGTTCCACAGGTCATGAGGTTGTCACCGAGATTGAGCCCCGTACCCCTTACAGATGTCCAGATATTGAAATTCGAAGATTTGACCCCAGCTGACCTTTGACCTGATCCATGCAAAATATTCCAAAATGTTACTCTTCTCATCAAGTTTATTGTCACTGAGTTTGATAAAAAAATTCGGGAAAAAAAAATTCCTGAAAAAAAAAATTCGGAAAAAAAAAATAATCGGAAAAAAAAAAAAAAAAAAAAAAAAAAAGGAAAAAAAAAAATTTGGAAAAAAAAAAAAATTCAAAAAAAAAAAAAATTTTGGAAAAAAAATTTCAAAAAAAAAAATTTCGGAAAAAAAAAAAAATTCGGAAAAAAAATTTCGGAAAAAAAAAAAAAATTAGGAAAAAAAAAAAAAATTTCGGAAAAAAAATAATTTCGGAAAAAAATAATTTCGGAAAATAAACAATTTCGGAAATAAAAAAACAAAAAAAATCTATTTCCCTTCATTCTCTTCAAACAAAATCCCAATTTCCCTTAATTCTCTTCAATTTCCCTTAACTTCCTCAATTCCCCTCATTTTCCCAAATTTCGGGATGAAACTCTTTTCCAGTATGGGGCGGTATAGGCCCTCCCCCTCACCAAGTATCATAGCCATGCGACAAACAATGTAGACGTAACAGGATTTTTAGCGTTTGTTACTAACGGACTAACGGACGGACGGACGGACTAACAGACGGAGAGACATGGTGACTTATTAATAGAGCTGCTACCCGCAGCTAACACCCGCAGCTAAAAACAATGATTCAAAAAGGCCAAACCATATCTTCACAAGTCAAATAATTCTTACATAGCATCAAGTCAGGGTTTCACAGTGGTTTGTTTCCAGCGGAAGAACCCGAACGATTACAATACCTAGCTGGGGTGTAAACCCCCAGCTAGGTAAAAACATGTGCAATTTCACTTTGTTGCCAGCGGAAGAAAACGGGAAGATTACAGTGGTTTGTTGCCAGCGGAAGAACCCGAACGATTACAATACCTAGCTGGGGGGTGTAAACCCCCCAGCTAGGTAAATATCACCAAAACTCATATTTTCGATGTGCACAGGGATTCCTAACAATGGAAATCAATCAGCCATAACGAGTGAACAATGGGGAGCACAATGGGTTTTTCCATGCTTGCCTAATACAAGGTCGTGCAGTAAAAAAATGTTGCTCTTCATGCTACCACTTTTATGCTCATATTGTGGCCAAACTTTTTCATATGATGAAAGTGATGTACAGTGCGTCTACCGACACTATAATAGGGTCTATCGGTTGCGATTTTTATCCAAAAAAAGGGGGTCATTCAGTGGCGGCTCCAAGTAAATGGGGGTTACATGACTTTTGTGTGGAATCACTTAGAATTGTTGGTGTCAATACCTTTCTGGGCAAAAATTGCTGCAAAAATGTCAAAATTTTACAAAATGATTTGTGCGCAAAATTGTCTGTTTCAGTGTAAATTTCTATATTAGGCCTATAGGCCTATTATTAAAAAAAAGGGGGTCATTGGGTATAAGTTACTGAAAAAATGGGTGGGTGGAAGGTCTATTGACAGGCACATGCTGCAGGGCACATCCCCCCCCCCCAATCGATTGCAAACGTAGGGGTGGTGCAATAATTATGTGTAGGCCTACCCAGGGGTGGTGAATTATAGGCGGGGGGCAAAGATTTTTGGCAGGCCAAAAGGGGGGGCAAGCATTTTTGGCAGGTCAAAAGGGGGGTCAAGCGATTTTTGGCAGGTCGAAAGGGGGGGAAAGCAATTTGGCACAGATATTTTCTGTTTCTATATTACGCCCTAAAAAGGCGTAGGAAAATGTTAGGAACACGTTCAAATATGCAAAATTTCCTGCTCGCTGCGGTTTTAAATTCGCGTTCCCCAACTGAAATCTTGCATGTGTAAGGGGGGGGGCAAAGATTTTTTGGCACGTCAAAGGGGGGCAAAGGTTTTTGGCACGTCGAAGGGGGGGGCAAATATTTTTAGCATGCCAAAGGGGGGCAAGCAATTTTGGCAGACCATTTTGAGAATTCACCACCCGGGTAGGCCTACACATAGGCCTAGGCCTAATTATTGTACCACCCCTTGCTGGACTGACTTACTACCATAGGAAAATTGCTGAAAAACGGCTGGTGCCCCTCCCCCATCAGACTCGGTGCCCCCAAACTTGATGGCGACCAGTCAGTGCCCCCCCCCCCCCACGCTACACTAAGCGGCACATGACGCGTACCGATATGCTGCAAGTCCCCCACCCCGGAATGTGTGTGGGTGGGCGTCACTGTTTTAGGATGGGAGCGGCTCTCGTTTTGTTGTGAGATGAGTTTACGCAGAGAAGATGAGAATAATAAATTTCCAAAAGGGCCTGTGAAGTAGACTAATCGAGTCCCTGGTATCGTGTAGGTTTGTTCAAGTTGGTAAACGCCCAACACTAAATTTATACGTGTGGTGCAATGAGCCTTTAATAACTTGTGTCAGAGGTCAGGAGCACGCAAACAGATGTGAGAATTGAGAAAAGATGTCAGCAAGGGGAAGAAAACAAACATCAACATCTCAATATGGGAAGGCCCTGGGGCCCGATTCACTACAAGTACAAAGCAAAAAAGATTGGCATACACTCTGTAGTGAGGTAGGACTGTTATTTTGTCGAGTTTGACTCGGTTATGTCTGTATATGCGAGCTAAAATATTTAAGCTTACATGGATGATGTACACGTACATCAGATGGAAACCATGATCAGACATTGTCAGATGCACTTACATCAGTGTACATGTACTTTGTACTTAGACTTAGTACAGGGAACCCTTACCGTATATGTATGATGCAGATGAATTTCCCCGTAGATAAGGCAGCTGCACCAATAACGAAAATCAAAATGTCATACCGATAAATGATCTGTCTCTGTTTGCCAGGTTTTTGAAGCAGCGCCCGCAGGGAGTTATGTACGTCATCCACCAGTGGAGCTCCTGCGCCCCTCCGCAGAACTTCCGGTAGTGGATGTTCTGCGCTCGGGGGCGCAGAGAATCCACTGTCGGAGTTGCTGCGCTCGGAAGTAAAATAATAGATTTTCGTATTATAATAACGGTGGATCATTTCTGCGCTCGGGCGCAGAACATCCACTGTCGGAGTTACTGCGCCGGGCGCAGTCCCTTATATGTAACGGTGGATCATTGCTGCGCTCGGGCGCAGAACATCCACTGTCGGAGTTGCTGCGCTCGGAAGTAAAATAATACATTTTCGTATCTTACTATAAATAGGGAAATGTTGTATGTATCTATGTATCTATGTATCTATCTATGTATGCTATAAAGGCTCCGTCAGTTTCGATCCAAATGTCGCCAAATTCATACGGAGATCGATGAATATCGGGGCGATGTTTAAACTTTATTTGGTTGAAAGCGGTCAAGAATTGGCTGCAAAAACATTGAAAATATGGTTAAAAGCGGTTTTTTGTTATGAAAATCGGTTGTCGGCCCACGCGGCACTGCAGCTGGCGGCAGCGGCGTCGGCGCCTGGCGTAATGCGTAACGCCGCACTACGCCAATGGGCCAGAAGCGGCGCAGAACCCGCGACTGCGAGCCAGAGACCAGTGGACATGATAATACGGAAAGAAGGAAAATAAAGGACAAAAAGGTACATGGACGGGTCACGGGATTATGATAACGGGTGAACACGTCCGCGAGACACGCTATATGAGAGGCGTAATAAATACGGGAAAAAGATGTTTGTTGTATAAACAACATGAAGCGGTACTATAAAGAAAAATAAAATTAAAATGAGGACAAAAAAGTACGAATAATAGGCCAACGGGTTAAAGTAACTAAATGAAACGGGAACGAAACAAAGAAGGAAAGAAACTAATCAGGAAATGTAAGAAAAAGAAGCTAAAATAATGAGAACCAGAGATAAATAAAAAAACATGGAAGCGGAAATCACAAGCAGCAAATAAACAAAAGAAGTTAAAGGAAATGTAAGAAAGAACAGATTTAGAAAAATAAAATGTACCTTTTCAATGATTCTACCTGTTCAGTATAAATTATTCCTGTTATGGTGAACGCTCCCATCTAGCGGGGACCCGCGCGAAGCGCGGGTATCCCGCTAGTTATAATAACGGTGGATCATTGCTGCGCTCGGGCGCAGAACATCCACTGTCGGAGTTGATGCGCCCGGGCGCAGTCCCTTATATGTAACGGTAGATCATTGCTGCGCTCGTGCGCAGAACATCCACTGTTGGAGTTGCTGCGCTCGAAGTAAAATAATACATTTTCAGTATTATAATAACGGTGGATCATTTCTGGCGTCGGGGCGCAGAACATCCACTGTCGGAGTTGATGCGCTCGGAAGCAAAATAATACATTTTCTTATTAGGCCTATATTAATAAATATACATGCGTATAATAACTAGTATTAGGCCTATTATAACTCCAAATTGAAAGCAAAATAATACATTTTCTTATTAAAATTACGGCGGATCATTGCTGCGCTCGGGCGCAGAAAATCCACTGTCGGAGCTTCTGCGCCCGGAAGTCAAATAAATAATTTTCTTCTTTTATTAATAAAATACAATATGCATGCGTATAATAACTAATATTTTCTTATTATATTAATAAAAATAATCAAAATAATAGATTTTCTTATTATAATAACGGTGGATCATTGCTGCGCTCAGGCGCAGAACATCCACTGTCGGAGTTGATGCGCCCGGCGCAGTCCCTTATATGTAACGGTGGATCATTGTTGCGCTCGAGCGCAGAACATCCACTGTTGGAGTAACTGCTTTCGGAAGCAAAATAATGGATTTTCTTATTGAAATAACGGTGGATCATTTCTGCGCTCGGGGCGCAGAACATCCACTGTCGGAGTTGATGCGCTCGGAAGCAAAATAATACATTTTCTTATTAGGCCTATATTAATTAATATACATGCGTATAATAACTAGTATTAGGCCTATTATAACTCCAAATTGAAAGCAAAATAATACATTTTCTTATTGAAATTACGGCGGATCATTGCTGCGCTCGGGCGCAGAAAATCCACTGTCGGAGCTTCTGCGCTCGAAATTCAAATAAATTATTTTCTTATTTTATTAATAAAATATAATTATGCATGCGTAACTCCGAGAAGTTTATTGCTATAGTATAACCGAATTGACAGCAAAATAATAGATTTTCTTATTATAATAACGGTGGATCATTGTTGCGCTCGGGCGCAGAACATCCACTGTTGGAGTAACTGCGCCGGAAGCAAAATAATGGATTTTCTTATTGAAATAACGGTGGATCATTTCTGCGCTGGGGGGGCGCAGAACATCCACTGTCGGAGTTGATGCGCTGGAAGCAAAATAATACATTTTCTTATTATTTCTATTAGGCCTATGCATGCGTATAATAAATAACTATAACTCCGAGAAGTTTATTGATATTTACTATTAGGTCTGCTTATTTCGAAAGCAAAATAATGGATTTTCTTATTAAAATAACGGTGGATCATTGATGCGTTCGAGCGCAAAGAATCCACTGTCGGAGTTGATGCTCGGAAGCTAAATAAATTATTTTCTTATTATATTAATAATATATTTTTTATTGTAATAGCTCTACGGAGAAGTTTATTACTATTAGGCCTATGCATGCGTATAATAATAACTATAACTCCGAGAAGTTTATTGATATTTGCTATTAGGTCTATATAATGCGCTGCATAAGCTCAGATTATAATAAAACTTATTATATTAGCGCCACGGAGAAGTTTATCACTATTAGGTCTATTGGTCTTACAAGTTTCATTTCTTTACTGTTTTCTTTTTCTTCATTTTTTTCTTCATCTTTTTTTTCGTTCACGTTTCCTTGTCGGTACTTCTCATGTAACCGCAAATAATTCCTATTCAAATATAATTCTGATTGACACATGTTCACTTGCAATTCGGCCTTTGTTAGTCACCAGATAAGTAGGTGTCATTTTGTGGTTAATAGATAAAAGGAACCGATAAGGCGAAAAAAGAAACCCTGTTCTCTGGGCGGACGGACCTTTCAAGTAGGGTCGGCCATTTTGTTGTTGTTTTTTTTGGAAATAACTGCGCTCGGAAATAAAATCACATATTTTCTTAATATTATAATATCAGTGGATCATTTTTGCGCTCGAGCGCAGCCTAATCAACTGCCGGAGTTGCTGCGCCTGCTGGGCGCAGTTGTAACGGTGGATCATTGCTGCGCTCGGGCGCAGAACATCCACTGTCGGAGTTGCTGCGTTTGGAAGCTCAGATTATAACAAAACAAAATAATATATAGGCATGCGTATAATAACTATAACTCCGAATGTATTGACATTATCATTACAATAATTATATATTGCTTTTCTTGTTCCAAATATATTGGTGTGTATTCGAGGTTTTTTGTCATGTTTATTCCTAATATAATTGTCACCCAATGACCGCATAGGCCTACGTGTATCTGAGCGCTGATTGGTTGGTTCCTGATAGTCACCGGTACGAGCCTGTACGACCAGGCGGTTTATGTACCAACTAAAACTTTTGGTCTGAAAGTAATTGCCTTTTGTTTTAATTATGTATATAATATGCCTACATGTTCATTAGGCCTAAAAAAATTATTTGATTGGCGTAACCCGACCTACCCTAAAACTAGGCCCGACCCTAACTTTGTTTTATTTTTTTTGCACAAAAAAAATTATGAAATTAAAAAAAATAAATAGAAATTAATTAATTTAAAAAGTAAAAAATCAAATAAAAAAAATCCCGACCTACCTACCCTAATGTTACGCCAATCAAACAATTTTTTTAGGCCTTAGCATTAGATAATGAATGATATAGTCTACCGGGTAATGAAAATAATTGACACATAAAATAAATATCATTTTATAAAAATGGTCATAATTGTATAAACATAGAAAGAACTTTTATTTAAGTTGCCAGTATCATAAGTATGACTTAGAGGTTCGGAACAGGTTCCTACAGAATTAAGGGGATAACTTGGGCAGTGATCAAAATCAGAGCCGCCAGAATGTTCTAATTCTATTATTGCATTGATGGCATTTGAAATAATTAAATTACACAAGAAATGCATGTTAGCTGCATGAAACCTCATCAAACGCCCATCATACTTAAGTTTTAGGCCTATACCAAAAGAACAAAATAAATGCAAAAAGCCGCAAATGCGCAACATGGCAGAAGCAAGCATGATCTTGACGTATACACGAGGAGAAGAATGTTACATAGTGATTTACAAATCATTTCAATCAAAACAATGGTATACAAAACTATAATAAGACAATTTAATTTAAAGCAATCTAATTTTTTACCCACTGTATGATCATGTAGGGGGTTAGGGTGTTGGTTTTTATTTGTTTAGGGTCACCGGGTTCCAATATAGCTTGACAGACAAAATTGTTGAATTCGGCATACCCTTAAAGCCTTTAATGTACGATCTTTTTTCAGAATATACCTTCATTTTTTTTTCAAAACCGATTTTTTTTTGTGGCATATTTGTAATATTTACACATGTTCCAACTTAAATATATGAGCAAACTGACAAATTCGCCCTATTTGTAGTAAAACGGGATGATTGTCTGTTATGAATATAATTTTCAGATTATGATAATAATTAATATGTCGGAACGCAGTCGCAAATCGTAGTCTCCTACAAAGCCAGTTTGGTTACGCTCCCTCCACGTGTAGAGGGAGCGTAACCAAACTGGCTGCGTATGATACTAAATCTAAGGCCGCACCACCGAGCACTAGGCCTACTGGGCCGCACTCTCCTTCCAAATCCAAAAAGTGCGAAAGTATTTCGAGTGATAGAGGTGAACTTTATGATGTTGTTTCTTTGCAAATTCCCAATGTTTTTCGCGTCCAAATGTATTGGGAACTTTCATAATAATTGCATGGTTATCTTTTGGAAGAAGAAAGTGTAGCCTTGGTGTAGCCTAGGTAGCGGCGACATGAAACCACGTTTAGCGGTTCCTTTAATCTCTAACCACAAAATGACGGCGCATAATTATCTCCATTGATATTGTTCTGAATGTTTTGTGTGCCGTGGATTTAAAATTGACATTGATCTTCGGTTATGCTAATTGCAAGGTCATGTGTCAATCAGAATTATATTGGAATAGGAATTATCTGAGATAGCATTTGCGGTTTACATGAAAAGTACCGACAAGGAAACGTGAACAAAAAAACAAAAAAAAACAAAAAACAAAAAAAAGAAAAGAGAAAAAAAGAATGAAGAAGAAAGAAAACATAAAATATATGAAAAAAAACCCCAAAAACCACAAACAAAAACAATAAAGCAATAAAGACAGCATTGAGTACACACTATTACGGTACTAGAAAAAAATTTAGATACTTATTCGACAGATGAAGGAAAAGAATGAATGAAGAATGAGGAAACAATGATAAAAGATACAAATAAGAATTAAAAAAATATGTTTTGATTGGTTCATTTTTTTTTTTTGTACATGTAACCTATACATTTTTATTAATATTGTTATTATGTTGAATGACATTGGTGTTTTGTGTTTAAGGTGTGTAACCCGATCAATATGTCATACCCCCAACTCACCTCAAACTTGATGAGATTTTGATATCAACATGATCAAACGAGAGATCCTATTTTACTCTTTATTGAAATTATGCGTTCAAAATCAATGTATTTCCACATATAGGCCTATCACCAAAAACATTTTCCAAATATATCGGGCCACATTCCTTTAAATTACTTATATGAAAATTGATAGTGATACCGTGTATAACATTTCATTTGTATCATTTTTTTATAGGAACAAATATTAATATACCGTATTAGTAAACGCTAATAACGCCGATAAATTGTTTGAATTGCATATCGCCAGGTTCTAAGTTTATTGCAATACGGAAGTCTTATTCTGGCCGTATCCATGTTATTTAAACTAAATGGCAAAATAAACAAGCGGACAAACGTCATGTAAACATTTATTTATTTATTTATTCATTTAATTAATTAATTAATTAATTAAATATTTATTTATTTATTTATTTTATTATTTATTTATTTAACCAGCGATGCGTTCAAAACAACAACATACATAATTATATACAAAAAAGGAATAAAACACAATTAAATGTAGAATGCACAATTATGTCACAAAAACAATTAAAGGAGGATTTCGTGATCCTAGCATCCTCTTTTATGAAATTTTTCAATAGATATCCACGAAAGTAGGTTATTCCCAAAATTTAAGTTGATTCCGAGTTTGCGTTTGTGATTTCCTTATTCGTGTAGGCCTATATATCGTAGGCCTTGGTGTAGCCTAGATACCGCGACATGAAACCACGTTTATCGGTTCCTTTAATCTATAACCACAAAATGACGCAAGCATAATTATCCTCATTGATATTGTTCTGTATTGTTCTGAATGTTTTGTGTGCCGTGGATTTAAATTTGGCATTGATCTTCGGATATGCTAGTTGTTGGACCCCTTAGATTGTTTGGGAATCCACCAACTTATCTGTTGACTAACAAAGGCGAATTGCAAGTGGTCATGTGTCAATCAGAATTATATTTGAATAGGAATTATCTGAGAGAGCAACTGCGGTTACATGAAAAGTACCGACAAGGAAACGTGAACGGAAAAAAAGGGAAAGAAAAAAAGACAAAAGAAGAAAAGAATGAAGATGAAAGAAAACAGAAAATAAATGTAAAATGAGAAAAAAACCATATTATATTATATTAGACTCTAGACTTTTTTTTTTACTTCCGGCGCAGTTACTCCAACAGTGGATGTTCTGCGCCCCCCGAGCGCAGCAATGATCCACCGTTATTATAATAAGAAAATCTATTATTTTGCTTCCGAGCGCATCAACTCATATTTTGTATATTGATAAGTATTGTAATTTTTATAAATATTGTAATTTTTATAAATGCTGTATTAGGCCGCTTTGTGTGTATTAGTGCGCTTTTAATAAATGTCTTATTATTATTATTATTATTACTATTATTATTATTATTATTATCAACTCCGACAGTGGATGTTCTGCGCCGAGCGCAGCAATGATCCACCGTTATTATAATAAGAAAATCTATTATTTTGCTGTCAATTCGGTTATACTAATAGCAATAATCTTCTCGGAGTTTAGTTATTATACGCATGCATATTATATTTTATTAACATAATAAGAAAATAAGCGTTTATGATTTCCTTATTCGCTCTATATATCGTAGGCCTTGGTGTAGCCTAGATGCCGCGACATGAAACCACGTTTATCGGTTCCTTTAATCTCTAACCACAAAAGGACGGCGCATAATTATCCTCTGCCGTGGATTTAAAATTGACATTGATCTTCGCTTATGCTAATTTTTGGACCCCCTCCGCTTGTTTGGGAATCCACCTACTTATCTGTTGACTAACAAAGGCCGTATTTCAAGTGGTCATGTGTCAATCAGAATTATATTTGAATAGGAATTATCTGAGAAAGCATTTGCGGTTACATGAAAAGTACCGACAAGGAAACATGAAAGGAAAAAAAAGACAAAAGAAGAAAAGAATGAAGATGAAAGAAAACAGAAAATAAATGTAAAATGAGAAAAAAATCCCAAAACAAAACAAAAAAACATATTATATTATATTGGACTCTAGACTTTTTTTTTTTTTTTTCTTCCGAGCGCACTTACTCAAAAAAACAACAACAGTGGATGTTCTGCGCCCGAGCGCAGCAATGATCCATCGTTATTATAATAAGAGCGATCGTATTAAAGAGCGTAGATCTGGGTGGCAGCCGCATCATTATAAATTATTAATAAAATAAGAAAACAATTTATTTGACTTCCGGCTTAGAAGCTCCGACAGTGGATTTTCTCGCCCGGCGCAGTAATGATCCACCGTTACATATAAGGGACTGCGCCCGGGCGCATCAACTCCGACAGTGGATGTTCTGCCCAGCGCAGAAATGATCCAGCAGTTTCTTCCTGATAAGGACCCATTTCAAGTCAACTTGGGTTCAGAGACAGGCAATTTCTTTTTTCCTTTAAGGGGTACTACACCTGTGGTAAATTTTGACTATTTTTGCATTTTTTTTCAAAAATAATAACACACTGGTAAAAAAAGTTATGTATATTATTGGGGCAAGGAATCCAATTATTACACTGAAATTTCAATGACTCAAGACAAGCGTGTAGTAATTGGATTCCTTGCCCTATAATATACATTAATTTTGTTACCAGTGTGTTATTAGTTTGTGAGAAAAATGCAAAAATAGACACAAATTTATCGAGGGGTGTAGTACCCCTTAATTTTTGTACTAAGGCCATAATTTTGTATGTAGGACTATATTCAATTGTGTTATAATTTTGTTTCTTGTTTATATATAATGTATATTTGTTGTTTTTGAACGCGCCAGCTGGTTAGGCGTGTGCCACTGATACAAAAGTGTATGTTCCAATGAATAAATAAAATAAATTTACTAATAGCAATAAACTTCTCGGAATTAAGTTATTATACGCATGCATATTATATTTTATTAACATAATAAGAAAATAGCGTTTGTGATTTCCTTATTCGTCTATATATCCTGATATATCGTAGTCCTTGGTGTAGCCTAGCTGCCAGCGACATGAAACCACGTTTATCGGTTCCTTTAATCTCTAACCACAAAATGACGGCCCATAATTATCCTCTGCCGTGGATTTAAAATTGACATTGATCTTCGCTTATGCTAATTTTTGGACCCCCTCCGCTTGTTTGGGAATCCACCTACTTATCTGTTGACTAACAAAGGTCAATTGCAAGTGGTCATGTGTCAATCAGAATTATATTTGAATAGGAATTATCTGAGAGAGCAATTGCGGTTACATGAAAAGTACCGACAAGGAAACGTGAACGGAAAAAAAAGGAAAGAAAAAAAAAGACAAAAGAAGAAAAGAATGTAGATGAAAGAAAACAAAAAATAAACGTAAAATGAGAAAAACATATTATATTATATTAGACTCTAGACTCTTTTTTTTTTTTTTTTTGTTCTTAGTTACTCCAACAGTGGATCTTCTGCGCCCGAGCGCAGAAATGATCCACCGTTACATATAAGGGATTGCGCCCGGGCGCATCAACTCCGACAGTGGATGTTCTGCGCCCGGCGCAGCAATGATCCACCGTTATTATAATAAGAAAATCTATTATTTTGATTATTTTTTATTAATATAATAAGAAAATATTAGTTATTATACGCATGCATATTGTATTTTATTAATAAAAGAAGAAAATTATTTATTTGACTCCCGAGCGCAGAAGCTCCGACAGTGGATTTTCTGCGCCCGAGCGCAGCAATGATCCGCCGTAATTTCAATAAGAAAATGCATTATTTTGCTGTCAATTTGGAGTTATAGTTATTATAGTAGGCCTAATACTAGTTATTATACGCATGTATATTTATTAATAAGAAATAATAGGCCTAATAAGAAAATCTATTATTTTACTTCCGAGCGTTTAGTTACTCCAACAGTGGATGTTCTATGCCCCCACCACCCCGAGCGCAGAAATGATCCACCAGTATTATAATAAGAAAATGTATTATATTGCTTCCGATAAAGAGTTACTCCAACAGTGGATGTTCTCGCGCCCGAGCGCAGCAATGATCCACCGTTATTATAATACGAAAATCTATTATTTTGATTATTTTTATTAATATAATAAGAAAATATTACTTATTATACGCATGCATATTGTATTTTATTAATAAAATAATAAAAAAGGAAAGAAAAAAAAGACAAAAGAAGAAAAGAATGTAGATGAAAGAAAACAAAAAATAAACGTAAAATGAGAAAAAAAACATATTATATTATATTAGACTCTAGACTCTTTTTTTTTTTTTACTTCCGAGCGCAGTTACTCCAATAGTGGATCTTCTGCGCCCGAGCGCAGAAATGATCCACCGTTACATATAAGGGACTGCGCCCGGACGCATCAACTCCGACAGTGGATGTTCTGCGCCCGAGCGCAGCAATGATCCGCCGTAATTTCAATAAGAAAATGCATTATTTTGCTGTCAATTTGGAGTTATAGTTATTATAATAGGCCTAATACTAGTTATTATACGCATGTATATTTATTAATAAGAAATTTTACTTCCGAAATAGTTACTCCAACAGTGGATGTTCTGTTTTGAGCGCATAGAAATGATCCACCGTTATTATAATAAGAAAATATACTTCTCGGAGTTTAGTTATTATAAGCATGCATATTATTTTTATATAATAAGAAAATATTAGTTATTATACGCATGCATATTGCATTTTATTAATAAAATATATAATAAGAAAATATTACTTATTATACGCATGCATATTGTATTTTATTAATAAAATAATAAAAAAGGAAAGAAAAAAAAGACAAAAGAAGAAAAGAATGTAGATGAAAGAAAACAAAAATAAACGTAAAATGAGAAAAAAAACATATTATATTATATTAGACTCTAGACTCTTTTTTTTTTTTACTTTCGAGTGCAGTTACTCCAATAGTGGATCTTCTGCGCCCGAGCGCAGAAATGATCCACCGTTACATATAAGGGACTGCGCCCGGACGCATCAACTCCGACAGTGGATGTTCTGCGCCGAGCCCAGCGCAGCAATGATCCGCCGTAATTTCAATAAGAAAATGCATTATTTTGCTGTCAATTTGGAGTTATAGTTATTATAATAGGCCTAATACTAGTTATTATACGCATGTATATTTATTAATAAGAAATTTTACTTCGAGCGCAGAAATGATCCACCGTTATTATAATAAGAAAATATACTTCTCGGAGTTTAGTTATTATAAGCATGCATATTATTTTTATATAATAAGAAAATATTAGTTATTATACGCATGCATATTGCATTTTATTAATAAAATAAGAAAATAATTCACTTCCGGCGCTTCAACTCCGACAGTGGATGAGCGCAGAAATGATCCACCGTTATTATAATAAGAAAATGTATTATATTGCTTCCGAGCTCTGTTACTCCAACAGTGGATGTTCTGCGCCCGAGCGCAGCAATGATCCACCGTTACATATAAGGGACTGCGCCCGGGCGCATGAACTCCGACAGTGGATGTTCTGCGCCCAAGCGCAGAAATGATCCACCGTTATTATAATACGAAAATCTATTATTTTACTTCCGAGCGCAGTTACTCCGACAGTGGATGTTCTGCGCCCGAGCGCAGCAATGATCCACCGTTACATATAAGGGACTGCGCCCGGGCGCATGAACTCCGACAGTGGATGTTCTGCGCCCAAGCGCAGAAATGATCCACCGTTATTATAATAAGAAAGTATATTATTTTTCTTCCGAGCGCATTACTCCGACAGTGGATGTTCTGCGCCCGAGCGCAGCAATGATCCACCGTTACATATAAGGGACTGCGCCCGGGCGCATCAACTCCGACAGTGGATGTTCTGCGCCAGAGCGCAGCAATGATCCACCGTTATTATAATACGAAAATCTATTATTTTACTTCCGGCGCAGCAACTCCGACAGTGGATTCTCTGCGCCCTCGAGCGCAGAACATCCACTACCGGATGTTCTGCGGAGGGGCGCAGGAGCTCCACTGGTGGATGACGTACATACATGCCGCAGGCGATGCTTCCCTATTTAATTTCACTGAAATGGCTTGCATACGATTAGGTGATATTCCTCAACTTTCGTTGATACACCATTCAAAATACATTACGATAATCGAGCTCAAATGAGCCTAGAATATTACAGGTTAGGCGCATGCACATGCTGTATTTTGTTATGAGTTTGATTTGCATGGCAGTACATGACTGAGAAAGAGAATAAGCATAGTTTGTCTTTTTAACAGTCTGTGCAAGGGTTGGCCGGTTTGTAGTATGTATTGACAGTGTAAGTAGAGGTTAACTAAGGTGAGACCACCTGTATGATGATTTTCCAACTGTAGGATAGTCATGGTAGCCGATACGCTACGCGACGCTACGATACGCTACGATACGCTACGCTACGATACGCTACGCTCGGTGCTCGCTCCACTCGCTGCACGATTGATAAACCCAATGTCAGTTCTGCACGAAATGTTATACGCTTTTAATACGTGAATGTTGTTATAAAATTTGAGAATTCAATGCGGCAAAACATTGACGATAACTTTAACTTATTGGACAATGCATTCAATGTGATTCAATCCACGATAACTTTGACTTAGTGTACATTAGAAATGCATTCAATCCAAAACATTACCGATAATTTTGACTTAATTAGAAGTGCATTCAATGCAAAACATTAACGATAATGCTTTCAATCCACGATAATTTTGACTTAGTGAATATTAGAAATGCATTCAATCTTTGATATTGTTTCAACCTAGTTTGAAACGGTGGGTCGTATTTTATATAACCATATGATAGCATGCCCTACGGTGTCTGCGAAAAAAATTCTGAACTCCTTGGTTATTTCGATTTGCATGGTCTTTAACATTTTTGTCACTCGATCTCAGTCCTATAACTTGATAATTTCTAGAACCTCGTCCTCAATACAACACAGTTATCATGGTTGTCCTGTAGATATCAGGCGAGAACTTCGTTGGAAATATATCATGCTCAGTTCATGAGTTGATGATTGTCCTGTAGTTTCATGGAGATATCAGGCAAGAACTTGGTTGAAAATATATACCATGCTCAGTTCATGAGTTGACAACTTGTCGTGATTGATGATACAAAATTTAACTCATGATCATTTGTGACACGTTGTAAATACGTTCCTGAAAGTTCATCTCTATTGGAATATATAAATTATGATTTTGATTTAAACTTTTGATTCAAATATAACGAACTCACTCACTCACTCATCACTCACTAAGCACTCACTCGCTAATGAAAGTTAGGAGTAGGCCTACCATAATTTCCGATGTATATGAATTAATTCTTTGTGTTTGGATTAAAAGTTTAAATTAGAATCACATTGTAATTACACTTAAAAAAACGGGAGTCATATTATTATTTCATTTAAGGCTCTTACTCAAACTTACGGCAACTGATGATAGGCCTACATTATAGGCCTACATACTTTTGATTCATTATAAAGAATTCACTCACTCATCACTCACTAATCACTCGCCGCTAATGAAAATTACCATCGGAAATTATGAATTAATTCCTTGTCTTTGGATTAAAAGTTAAATCAAAATCACGTTTTAATTACACTAAAAAAACGGGGGTCATTATTATTTGATTTCACTCATCACTCACTAAGCACTCACTCGCTAACACTTTTTAACACTGAAAAGTGTTTATTTAGGCCTGTCCAATTCACACTAAGTGTAAAAGACACCTAAACACCAAAGCAAACATGAAGTTAACACATAAACACAAAGAATAAAATACAACAGTAAAACATCTACCCCCCCTTACAAAAAAATTCATCACAGATTCCAAAATTTCAAAGATTTCCTTTGACGCTGCTTAACCCTTTTAAAGGGTTTTTTTTAATTTAAGTTTGCGTTGCGAACTAATGCACTTATGCACTGTCAGTGCAGGGTCACTGACCCTGATCATGTGAATTGTGATGACTGATGTGTACAAATTAGCTCGAGATACAGGTTAGCTAACAGGTTTACATTTTACTATCTTACATTATCTTGCTGTAATCTTTTCATGACTTCGGTGACGCGAGGCTCAGTGCCAGTGGCCATCATTTTCAATTTTCATTTGAAGTGAGAGAGAATTGAATTGATAAATGTGTGTTCGTCACAAGTTCCCAACAAAACACAAATTAGCATCTCATGAATGCGCTACCAATATTTAGAAATAAGGAAACCCACTTTTAGATGTGATGGGCTCGTGTCCGTACTATCATGTCCATGACTAGTCATCCATGTCCAACTTAGTTTCGTCAGCACAGACATAGTTTGTTATCATACTGACATTATTTTTAACAAAACACGACTCTCCACTAAGTTGGACAAGAAATAGCCCTGAAACTTGTAGCGGAAGATCGTGATGGTCCGACACGGCGAACTGTGGGAACTGGGAAGGTTTTTACTTATTCTTGTTCGAAATATTCTCTATCGCAAAACTGGTTTTGCGTTAGAAACCCTTTCTAATAGGAGGCCTATATAAAACACACACTTGCGGAGGCTTCCGAAGTATTAAGGGTGTCTACGTTTCACGTTTAACCGACCGTAAAATGCACTATCCGTTTAGGAAAATCACCAACCGTTTAAACGTTAAAAAAAATTCTAGTGCCGAGATCTAGGCTAGCGTAGTGAGCGGCGGCTGCGGCGCAATAGCGGCCGGGGGTCTACATGTACGGTCATCCGCCGTAGCAGTTTGAAGGCACTCAGCAATGCTCAGTAGCCCATCCGGAGCACCAATTTCTGAACGAAACTATCTCAAACTTGGAAATCAAATAGAATTATTTTTCACTTAAAAATAACATCTACGGTACCTAGTTTTGATTCAGGATTTCCTCTCTGACAAGGCTAGCTAGGTTCTCACCACTGAACAACACACCGATCGCGCGCCGCCATATTTTTTTTGGTTCCACTGGTTCCCGGCAGCTTAAAACACAATACGATCTAGAATACTCAGAATACACGCATTTGCAAACCATCGCGGTATATTTCAGATCTCGGGTTGCCGACTGGTTTCCTACCAAAAATACGCTAATTATCATGATTGATTGCAAATCGCTAAATGCAATTTAAAACACAAATTAAAAAATTCATTAAAATTTTTTTTTGGGTGGGGCGCATGTTAAAAAACCTTCCATAACAAGAAATTTAGGGTCTACAATGTATAACTAACTTAGGTTTTTTTATATATTTTTTTTACAAACGTTTAGACGGTTAACCGACCAGATCGTGGTCCGTTTAAACGGCTAGACAAATAACCCTTAATTTACACCCCTACTCCGAAGTGCAATGACATATAAACAATGACAAAATGATATGTACAAACACATTTTGCTTGAGTCTTAGTCTAGCCACAAATTTGCTCAGCAATAGCTTGACATTTGAGGCTAGAGACCATTGCATTCAAAATCTAGTCGTATTCGCTGCAGCATTCCAGGCAGCAGCCCTTCCAGCGGTGAGAGCAATGCTGCCAACCACCACCCATCATCAGCTTTTAAGATGAGGATGTTTTTTACTTGCACTTCTAGTCTTCTATTCTTCGCACCCGCACATCTGCACAGCACAATTTCGTCCGTCTCCTTGGACAAGTGGAAACTTTCTAGGAGTCAAGACACCAAGCATCAAGCATGATATGCCGTGTAAGACAGTGGAAGTTCAGAAGTAAACACAGCCTGTCACAGCCGGTCATGATGGGCAGGGTTATAGCCACGCCGGTCGGGGGTAACCGGCACGGACCGGAGCCAACCGACACTAAAAAAAAAAATTTAAAATTTTTTAAAAAAAAATTTTTTCCCACAAATGTTTTATTCATCATAAAAAGAGTAAAAAAAACAACAACAAAATTTTGGGGTATACTCTCTAGCCTATTCCCCGATCCCTTGTGTTCGCTAAAAAGATTGTGCCCCGAGCCAGCCCTCTAAATCTAATTGGATAGTAAAATTAGCCGGCACTCAACTTGGGTTAGCTATAACCCTGATGACGGGCGATCGAATCAAAAATGTTGCTAAAATTGCACTCAGCAAAATTTTAGACCATAATGTAGACTGTTCAAAATCAGTGGCGTAGCCAGTGGGGCAGCCAGGGGTCGGTAACAACCCCCCTCCCCCCCCGCTTCGTCATGGACGCCGGTTCATGTAAGGCAGCCGGTAGGAAGGAAGGCGTTGTTGAAAAAAAGATTGGGTTAACAATAGACTATTTTCCATCCAGGGGACAGAAAAATGAGAATTGTATACGAAAATGATGAAAAATTGACAATTGCACATAAAAAGTATGTGTTTTTATGTTAGTAGCGCCTATTATCCTTTTTTTTTTTTTTTTTTTTTTGCTCTTCACTTTTTCAAACCATGCTACAAAATTTTGGGTCAACAAAATTAAATCACAACTTCCATCGGTAAAAAATATTTCCGTCGGTACATTTACAAGTTGTGCCCCCTCGGTTCCAAAATCCTGGCTACGCCACTGTTCAAAATACCAGAGAAGATGAGAAAAGAGGAGATCGCTCGAACAAATAATCCGATTACCCACAGTTAACCTCCATTCACCTTTCTTTGTTTGGTGTACTTAAAACACCACTTGAAACTTCCTTTGTGGTAATCTGTTCATCCGCCACACGCTCGACTGATTTGGTAGTTCTCTTTAGTGGAGAAAATATTCCACACACGGAAGTACATCGTTAAATTCCCAATTTAGAGTCAAATCATGCTTTTTTTTCTTTAAAAAATAATACTAACCAGGGTGACCATGATTTATAAAGCGAATGAAAAGGCATTATATATATCATAACTCCCATTAAAAAATCAAAAGTTTTGTTAAGTTATGGAAAGTCAAGCATAATTAATTTTCCAGTAAAATTAATATAAGGTCAAAGGAAAAGGAATTTAAATGATAACCATTTGAATATTTATGCAGTTTACGGAAACTTAAAACTAGTGTAATCAGTAATTCAAACTCGTGTCAGTTTCTCCATATACTCCAGTTTTGTGTCCAAACGTGTCCAAAAGTGCTATTTGGATCCAAAATGCGGGTCTTTTTCACAGGGATATCGGGTCAAACTTAGCAGCCAGTCATGCCAAACAATACAGAAATTATATTTCGCGGTCAACTGACGTAACAAATTGATATCCGGGCATGCGCCGTTTATAGCTAGACAGTCGTGACTCGCAAAGCCACTTATCGTATTAGTTGATCAATCGGATTAGATCATTGTTTCCATCAATAGGCGGATGCACACATTATTTATTTGATGTGAGCAGCGAGCGACCTCCTCTTTTATCATCTTCTCTGAAAATACATGTAGGCAAATTTTACTCAAAAGATACAGTTGTCTCATCGAAATAACTTTCATCCAAACTTCAACATTAACACAAATAACATCTGTTGCAAAAAATATCGACGCTGTCTGACCGAAAAATGATTGCAACGTACTCTAGCATCGAATGCGTAATATTGTGTGCAAATTCAAAGCTAGAGTTCTCGAGTAATTCACAATCACACTTTAATTAGGGCACATCATTACATGTATATACCCGGTACTTAATTGTACGCAACCCTACTTTTTGACACCTTTGATGCATACGATCCTTTACTGGGGGCTAAATCAGTGCTGCATGCAGGGCCGCATTATTATCGTAGACTGTTTACATTAAATCTCAACTTTAATATGAGATAAATCAGATAATTATGTACACTAGCGTTGGGTGACATCATGACGTATGCACTTTTCTGGAGTCGACTAGTCAGAAGCCTGAAAGTTGTGACTTCAACTGAGTCGGCCACTTTGGCAGATCATAATTTTGGAAGTTGGATTGCTGGAAATGTGAATGAAAACAATACCTATATACCCAGCAATGACCCAACTTGTATAAAAAATAATGGTTTTTAAATTAAAGCTTATGCAACAAGTTTTACTGTAGTTTGATGATTCTATCTATTTTTATTTGTTATTTTTCAAGGCAGTGCAGATTTTTACGGCATTAAATAGGCATTTTATATTTACAGCTGGAGAAAAGTCGACTTTGACAAGTCAAAGTTGAGTCGCCGACTGATGTTAACAGTCGCGACTCCGACTTTAGTCGACTGATGAGTCGCCCAACACTAGGCCTATTGTACACACATAAATTTTGGCGATTTATGACTGGACAGTCACTTAGTAGGTTCGAAACTTGGAACCCAATTATGATTGCTCTTGTTGATTGATGAACCAGCAAATTGTCACATACATTTGTACGATCTGGAGTCAGTGACGTTGAGCCGATGCTGGCGGCGGTGTCATTTTTCTGTATATTTATTCATGAGGTTCGCCATGTTTTATAAGACATCATATTGAAATAAATGTTCATAGTATGCTAAATTTTACGGAGCTCTGGATGTAGCCTCCTATGTATAACAGCATCATTTCCTGCTTCAAACGACATTCTGCTTAAGGGGGTACTACACCCCTGGTCAATTTTGTGCCTATTTTTGCATTTTTCTCAAACATTTTAATGTTAATGCACTTTAAAAAGTGCATTGGTCACAAGTAAGATATGCATTATTATAGGGGCAAGGACTACAACTACTGCAATGGAAATTTTATTTCAGCACAGAGACAACAGTTGTGGAGTTACAGTCAAAAATGAGGGAAAACCAATATTTGATCAATAAATCAATAACTACTTGCCTTGAGTTGCTGAATTTTCAGTGCAGTAGTTGTAGTCCTTGCCCCTATAATATACATATCTTACTTGTCACCAATGTGCTATAATTGTTGAGAAAAATGCAAAAATAGGCACAAAATTGGCCAGGGGTGTAGAACCCCCTTAAAGTGCGCTGGCTAGCCCTGTGTTTTATGCTGTCCACACATTGTTGAGCGGGCGCCGGGCATAGGAATTGCAAGGGCTGGCAGCCTGGCACTACACATGTGTCATATCTCATATAACTATGTGGAAGATACAGGGTCTTAGCTAGAAATTGAGGGTTGCCCGTCATTTGAAGAAAATTGCCTGTCCTAATTTGACCTTTAAAACATTTACCAGACATCTATAGCCCATTGGGGGTTCAAAGAGTTCAAATATGTGCTGATAAGGCCTTGTTCTACAAATTGGGTCTACTAAAAAGGTCAATTAGCTTCTCAAAACATAGGCTTACAATTTATAATATAGCATCTGTCAAAGGCATTACTTTTGCCCGTCGCAGGAGCAAACTGGCCGTCTAATATGACGGCCAGACGGGTGGCTAGTTAAGACCCTGGGAAGATAGCCGATCACCGGAAAAGAAGGGAGCAATTTTTCTCAAAAATAGTGAGCATATTCATGTGAGCGCACTTGAAATGCCTGAGAACTACCTGAGAATTATGCCACAAACACGTATAGTAATAGAATGTAGGTTAAATTACATAAAAGGGGGTTATTTCAGGGTATGTTATCATGCTTTATTGTCACTATAATTGTGTGGTCTTACACAATACATTTACCCCTGAAGTTAGATACAAACGAACACTACAATCCAGGAAAAAATAGTTGGCACACTCGCACTAAACAATGGAAATGTGTGCCATATCAAAATTGGAGAGGCGAGGGAAACGTGCATGCAATATATGTGAAGTACAGACTCCCCCCTATATCTCACCCTTCCCCACTCCCCATCTTTCAACGTGGCTTGGTCCAACATTGAATTGGGGGAGCGGGGGAAGAGATATACCAAAAGACAGGCAAAGTGTACATGTGCCAACCTTTTTTGCCTGGATTGTAGATGTGTACGTGAATTGAATCATGGGATAGTTTAAAAGGATAAAAATGCTCAATATCATTTTTACATTCAAATCCAATGTTAAAATCGTTCTAGGACTAGAAGAGCTGAGTGTAGAAAAGTGTTACAGCGACATTAAAAAAAAAACTAGAAATGATAATTTCAATTTTCAACTACAATTTTAATTTTGTCTGTCAAATTTATAAATGGTTTGTTTTGTTTTTTTCCTTTTGAAGTTCAATTTGTGCAAGCGCAAATTGGAAGCTAAGAAAGAAGCCTTACTGATCCTGGCCAAGGAGCTAGACATGGTGAGACAGGAAAAGGATGCATATCAGTTGATGGCGGAACAACTACGAGAGAAATTCCAGGCCCAGAGACGCAAATATGAAGAACGGGAACGGGTAAGAAAAGTTTAAATTTCACAATCGTACCATTAAAAAAAAAATTCTACATCTACTTTTTCAACTTCTTGCCTTGAAGGGTAAAAGGGTTATAGTCTGATATCTTGCAGGTGATTTTCCATTACACCAGACGCAGCAGCTAATTTGTCACCAGCCCTCGAATTAACCCACGGCACCCATGACCATACCCACTGCCGTAATGCCCTCAAAATATGTCCTTTACCCAAGGCAATCACTTGCAGTGCCCTCTAATGAAGTTGCCGTGGGTGCCCCAGCCCTGCCCCTTCATTATAAAATCATCTATCTATGTTTGTGTGTGTTTCTTCACTTTTGAGAAATTGCCTTTGTGCCCTTCTCAAATTTTCAGCAGTTGCCATGATGCCCTCTTGAAATATTACAAACTGCCGTGCTGCCTTGCCTTTTCAGTGAAAATCCAAGGCAATTTTCAACTTGCCCTAAAAAAGTTGCCGTGCCCCTTCAGGTCCTTAAATCGAGGGCTGTTTGTCACGACCATGTCACAGCAGCAAAAATTAGCCACATCATCTGTCGCTGAAGAAAAATTTGAGAGGAAAAATAAACCTCTGAACAAAGCTATAACACAGAAGTTACCTGTAAAAATCAAGATTATATGTATGCAGATCCCTTGTTGCTCGAGAGATTGGACACAACATTAAATGCACTTCCGCTGATTCATGCTGAATGTTTTAACATTATTATTAAAATAATAATATTTATTTGAATTACTTGCAAAATACAAAAGTAGCAGAATAACAGTACATTGAATTGTTTACACACTTCAGATAATTTCTTACTCATGATAAAAGTAAATTAATTCAGGATGAGTGAATGGGCTTTAAAAACATAGTACAAGCCTCTCGGAGAGTCGGAATATATGAAATTCTTTATAAACTTCAAAATAATTTATGCATGCCTCCATTGTAGAATTACTTTTGAAAAGTATTGGGTACAAAATCTTATGCAACAAGTTTGTTGAAGAACTGGACGAAACTAATTTTGTTTATACCGTATTTCGTCAAATAGTCGCCCCCCCCCCTCAAATAAACGCCCCACCACTTTTTTCAACCAAGATGTTTCAAAAATGCCGATATTTCCATCTTGTGTAGTAAGCTTACCAAGTTGCCCACATGGTCGATAATAGCGTCACTTTTTGGCGAAAATCTGGATTGGAAACCCGGAAGTGAACCAGAAGTCAGTGTTTCTAGTTCATAGTTCGCCATTTTAGCGTGAGTTATAAGTTTACCTAATGATTTTAACATGAATTATCATTCTAAAATTGACCTTGAATAAACGCCTCCCCCCTTGTAAAAATTTAATGCCCCCGGGGGTGTTTATTTGGCGAAATACGGTAGTTACAGAGGGGGTTAAAACATTGATTATTTTTGTCCTTCATCGCTGTACAGGAAAAACCTATGTTCACTGTTTCTCATTTGGCAATACAGAGAACAGTTAAGTACAAAATGTCAAATTGGAAGACATTTTCAATTTGCAGGGGACTTCAAACTACCTTTTAAAAACCAACATCTATGAGCAAGCCAGGTGAATGTGTTCCTTGCAAAATGATGATTTCTTCAAATTTATCAATTGGAACTGTTACCTGTTTTGCCATATCAGTAACAGTGAAACTGTACATAGGAGGCTTTTTCTGCCAGCGACGTAATGTTATTTGGACTCGCTTAGAGCGAGTGAGTGGGGTTGTATAATGGGAGAGAATCTAAGGATTCTCATGCAATCCTTTTGCCAGAATGTGGATTCTCACAGTTATAAATTCTAACCCGGAATTTTGTTATTTTCTTTCTTTCTTTCTCAGTCACTAGGTTTATCTCTCAATGAGAGCGACCCACTGTCAGAACGAAGGAATCATGTAAGTTTCTTAGGATTATTACTGAAATTCCTAACAACAGGACAGAGCCAGGAATCCTTGCAAGAATGCTCACCATTAGCATTCATGAACTGGGAAGGGCCAGTAGGCTATTCCAGTTGAAATCCATACACCCCTTGTGGAACTTATGATCTGGGAAGGGCCAATGAGCTATTCGAGTGAAATCCATTATACACCCCCTATGGAAGATATGTCTCCCCACACAGGAGTGTGAATTTCAAATGGGGTTTCTCGAATGGGTGACTCCATTTGAAATCTATACCCCCTGTGTGGGAGATAAAGATTGTGTCTTCCAAGGGGGAAGTATGGATTTTAACTTGAACACCCAAGTACTGTTGCCGCCTATCAGCAGATTGTGTAAGCAGTCAGTCCACACTGGGTGCTGAAAGTATGCAAATTTTATAAAAGGGATCATGCAGACTATTATAGTTCAGCACACTTCTGGTGCAAAATTGAGATATCATCAACGTGTAGCGATCTTAGGTCAGATAATAACACTAACCCTAAATCCTGGAGCACTAGCACATTTGCGCTAACTATTACCTTAACTATAGTGCCCCAGGAGTGCTATGTATTGACAAAATCTCAATTTTGCCGCTCCTGGTACTGAGGAAAGTGTGACGATTCCTTGGGCTTTCTTGTGAGTGAACAATTGATTGGATTATAATATTCTCAACCAGGATAAAGCAGGTATATCTGGTACCTTCCTGTGTCATGGCATTTCAGTAAGGAGTCCACAACACTCAACATTTGAAGTGACTTGGCTTTGTTTTGGCACACATACATGTGTATGTACATGGTATTTCTTAGCATTCATACACTCCTATATAAAGCAGACAATCAGAAAAGCGGTTAGAAATGTACGTGAAGCGCATTGATTGTGTATATTGTATAACGTTTAACATTAACATTTTGTGTTAATTTTGTTATAAAAACAACAAAAATCACAGGTTTTTTTCTTGTGTATGAAATAGGTTAATAGATCACTTGTTGCTCGAGAAATTGTACAAAATAATGCACTTGTACTGAGATGTTGATGCGTCTAATGCACCCTCTTCAGGCTCTCAGTACGCGTGCATTATTTTGTATAATTTCACTCCCAACAAGTGATATGCGTTTAGTAACCTATAAATAGCGCCCATCTAACTGGATGATTTGCTGTATTTGGATATTCCATTTAAAATCCACACTACCCCTGTGGAAGGTTTTGGAAATATCTTCCAAAGGGGGAGTATGGATTTCAAATGGAATTACCACATTATTCATCTATTTGAAACTTGCCCTCCCTCTATGGAAGATTCAGGATTAATTTTCCTCAGAGGGTGTATGAAATTCAAAGGGAGCTACCTAATGTGTTCATTCCATTTGAAATTCATACTCCCCCTGTGGAAGATATTTTCAAAATCTTCCACAGGAAGAGTGTGGATTTTAAGTGGAATTGCCCATTGTACTTCAAATAGTAATTGCAAGATATACAGGTGAGGTTTATGCATGCTTGTTTGCAACAGTTAGATGCCAAAGTCAAATTTGTTAGATATTTGGTTCGACCATTAATGCTCTTTTGATGCTTGACATTAATGAAATATGAACTAATTAGTCAGAATTATTGCTAAATTTGGTCAATGTCATTACATAAAAAGATTCATATGATCACAATTAACAATAGTCATTAGTTAATGAATTGATTATATAAATAATAATAGCGGTCGACCAAGCATTGATGGTCGATCGAAAGATTTAACTAATTTGGTTCTGTTGCCTTAGGAAAATGTAGCACACAATTCTTTACACAGCTGTGACGTTAGTCACGGCTGTGTCCTTTTTCTTACAGGTTCTTCTTAGTCCAGCCGAGCAGCGGCTGGACTCTTACATCCCAGTGGTTTCTGCTTCTTTCTTTCTTTCTGTCAACATTTGACATAATTGGCTCTAGCTCCCTAATTATTTGACCGATTCTAACCAAACTTGGGCAAAGGCTCCACTACCCCAGCCTTTACATTTGACATGACCCATTTGGGGTCAAATGTCACGCATGAGTAATTTTGGCTAAAAATGCGAATTTTACCAAAAATGCTTCTTCTTTTACAGATTACATGGTAGCGCAATGAAACTTGGTCATCGGCATCGACTATAGTTGGAGTCTATGGGGTAAACACAGATTTGGGGACAAAGGTCATTAAGGGGATTTTTTCTGCACATAACCAAATACTTTCAAAATGCTTCCTTTCCTACAGATTACATAGTACAGAGATGAGATTGACACATATGCACTGACATTAGCTGGTGTCTATAGGGTAAACACGGATTTTGAGTTCAAGGTCATGAAGGGGTAAAATAGGGTAGATTACTGAAAATCACCTTAAAGTTCACTTTTTCCTGCATATTAAGTGCTGTGATCATCAGAATAATGCCAAAATGACTATAGGATTGGGTGCATGTAGGGTTATAATCAGATTTGGCTTGAACATGGGGAGGGGTCTGTTTGGGGGTCAAAAGGGGTAAAATTTTGAAATTTGCCCAATTCAAATGAAAATTAGTATATGTAATCACGGTAGGTTTTAAAATATGATGGAGGTCATTTCAAGGTCACCAGAGGTCAACCAAAGGTCACAATGGGTCAAATTCCAAAATTTGTCCAATTTAAATCTAAATTAGAATATGTAGTATTGATATGATTTAAAACAAAATGGAGGTCATTTCAAGGTCATCAGAGGTCAACAAAGGTCAAATTATTTTATTAGGTAGATTGTTATCAAGCGTTCTGCCAACATTTTTTATGAAAAGGCAATTGTGTTCCAAATCATAGAAGGTCACTTCAAGGTCACGGCTGGACTTCGCAGCCTTCTGAGGATGCAATATATCTAGTTTCTTTCTTTCTGTCAACCATTACATTTGCTCTAGCACTCACATGCTTACATCGATTTTGACCTAACTTGGTCACAATGATTATTGACCGTGCCCCTACATGTCACATGAAACTCGTGGGTTCAAAGGTCACGTAGGGGTCATAGAGGTCAAAAACGTAATTTCAGCTCAAAATGCATCTTCTCCCACATATAACGTAGGACAGTGATGCCACTTGCACACGTGCATTGTTATTACCCAGTGTCTATGGGGTGTACACAGATTTGGGGTCAAAGGTCATTAAGGGGTCACTTCCGGTATAAAACGAAAAACCTTCACAAAATTTTATTCGCTCAGTAAAACATGGGACAGTAACGGTATGTTCACATATGATCTGCAGTCACCCAATGTATATGTGGTATTTTTTTTTATTTGGGGTCAAAGCTCATTAAGGGGTCACTTCCGGTATAAAAAGAAATACCTTTAAAATGCATCTTCTTCCACAAATTATGTAGGACAGCGACGCCACTTGCACACATGCATTGTTATTACCCAGTGTCTATGGAGTGTACACAGATTTGGGGTCAAAGGTCATTAAGGGGTCACTTCCGGTATAAAACGAAATACCTTCAAAAATTTATGTTAGCTAAGTAAAACATGGGACAGTAACGGTGTGTTCACACATGATCTACAGTCACTCAATGTATATGTGGTATTGTTTTTATTCGGGGTCAAATCTCATTAAGGGGTCACTTCCGGTATAAAACAAAATACCTTTAAAATGCATCTTCTTCCACAGATTATGTAGGACAGTGACGCCACTTGCACACATGCATTGTTATTACCCAGTGTCTATGGGGTGTACACAGATTTGGGGTCAAAGGTCATTAAGGGGTCACTTCCGGTATAAAACGAAATACCTTCACAATTTTCTATTAGCTAAGAAAAACATAGCACTGTAACGGTATGTTCACACATGGATTAAGGTTACCCAGTTTATATGTGGAATTATTTTATCTGGGGTCAAAGGTCATTAAGGGGTCACTTCCTGTATAAAATGAAATACCTTTAAAATGCTTCTTTTTCCACAAATTACGTAGGACAGTGACGCCACTTGCACACATGCATTGTTATAACACAGTGTCTATATGGTGTACACACATTTGGGGTCAAAGGTCAGTAAGGGGTCACTTCCGGTATAAACTATATACCTTCAAAATGCCCCTTCTGCCACAAAAAGCATAGCAAAGTGATTTCAAACATGCTCAAAGTGTGGCCCAACTTCTTAAAAAGAAGTTAACAGAAATGTATTAACCGGCAAGCTACAAAGCCCTTTTTCAGGGATTTCCTGAACCCCTAGATCTGTGTACCCAAATGAGGACTCCCTCTCCAAAAGAAGTTCATGACTTGTGAACTTATTGAATCCACCCCCTTGGTCAATTAACGCCCTCTCTTCCTGGCAGTTTGCCATTACCTAGAGGCTACAATTAAAAAACGCATATTTCAATACACTTTTGGTATGTGACCCTCAATATCCCGTACAATATGGGGTCTTCCCAGCCGACTACTGCTCCCCGATAAAATTGAATACTGGAATATGAAAAAAAATTTGGGTGTGGTGGGTGGGAACATATTTCCATTACCAAATTTCAGAAACATCTTACTCCTTTCAAGACAGATATCCTTATGGCCCATCCTGGAGAAACTGGGCGATGCCAGAATGTCATTGACCACTTCCCATTGGTCACCGCAAACAATAGACCCTAAACATCACTGGCCCTTGCATAAAGCCATTACTAGGCAACCAATCAATAAATCAATCAATTGGATTTGTCCAAGCGCTGGCTTTGGACTAGTCTATTTCACAGGAGGTAAATCTGTTTATTGTATAGATACAATAAATTTTAATATTGGTTCCTGTGACCTTGAATTACATGATTTTGTACATGCTAGCATTACATGTGTTTACTGTTCGCAGTTTGACCACATTCGATGGACTAACTGTGCAGCCCCATAGGAAATGATTTGGTTGTATAGGCAAGCACACTGTCATTACATACCACCAGTAGTTTACTGTAATCTTTTGCAATGGTCACACCACATGGTCTATCTCTAACAGCAATAGATCCTAGGTATTCAGCAGACACAGAGAAGCATGAGATCTCATGAGTGTTACCCAAGTCGCTGTTACACACCAATATGATGTCATTATAGCAGCACACTCCATAAGGATTCCAGAATGACACCTGTTTATTAGTGTTGAGAGTATGTAACACTTGTCCTGTGCTGTCTACTATCTGTACAATATCACTATTTTAATACACACCTGTGACGTCGCGCTATTGTTTTACCGCTCCATTATTTTCCACGAATGGAGCGATGATCACAATAACACGCCATTCGGAAAGGCCTTTCTCTTTTCTCTGAAAAGCAATTACTTTTCAGGGAAAAAGTACTGGCATTTACGAATGTAGTGTTAATAACAATTGCATTTTCGAAAAGCAAGTATTTGCGAAAAGTGCAGTATTGTTATCATCACTTCATTCATGCAAAACAATGATACGAAAAACAACAAGACAATGATTTTCATTAATACATTATTAAGGAAGCTGGTAGCAACATTTGCACAGTATTGTTATGGGACCTGAGAGTACATCAGATATCGAATTGCATGCTGAATACGAGGAATGTCCTTCTGATATCAAATAATTTTGCGATAATTTAAACTCGCGATAGGCCTACTACAAATTTTATGACAAATTATTAAAATTTCATATTTTTGAAATTTAACAATCCTCGAAGTAAACTTTATAAATCTAATGACATGTAATTAAACTGTATGTAGCTGGGATGAAAAGCCGACCATCAATTGAAAATTTTGACCTTTCATATTAGTCTCATTTTGAACATAAACATTTTTTTTCCAAAAAGACCTACTTTTTTTTAGTGTTTTGAGCTATTATCTTCAATAATGAAGGTCTTTTTAAGTGCATATCGTTAGCTTTTATATACAATTTACTTTGAGGACTGTTAAATTTCACAGATATAATTTTTTAATAATTTGCCACAAAATGTGTATTATATCGCGATTTTTTTTAATCAAAATTATTTGATATCAGAAGGACATTCCTCGTATTCAAAATGCAATCGATGTGTCCGATGTGCTCTCCGGTCCCACAAAAAATACGTGAAAACATCGCTATCCGAGCCCTTAAACATAAATTTACAATTATGTGAAAAGCAAGGCTAGATCAAAACGGACAGGTTAAATTGTTGGCAAGTTGTTCTTATTATGCAAGATGTGTTTGTACCCTCACTAGTTAGGAAAATGCTTATTTTAGGCTTCATTTGGTATGCCCGTATACTTTTATTTATTTGGACCTTTCTTTCCACGCTCAATATGGGTTTAAAAGGGAAGTTAAACATGATACTGTTTTTTACAACATTTTTTCTTCTTTACATTTTCATACGTTTTCAGTGGCTTAGGCCCTACGTATAATTTGTTATTTGGGCAGCAGCACTACATAATACACATTCTGTATGAATGCATTTAGGCCTATGCATCTGCTTATTTTTTAATTGTTTGTTTTGGGCATGTTTAATAATGATAAAAACCACAGTAGGTCTATTTTCTGTATAATTTAGAAGGGTTTAGAAGCTGTATTTTGTTTCATCTGACGGTATTTTGGCATGCGTAAATATTACTTATAATCAGTAGGCATATCTGATGATTAAAAATCATAATGTTACGGATACTCAATGGAGCTGGAAGTTGAGGTCGGAGCTTTTATTTCGCGGCGAAGGCGGCGAAGTTGTCTTTAGAGTGCGATTATTTGAAAAGGGAATGAAAGTGTTAGGTTTTATTTTGGATTTGTAATAATGTAGGAGTAAAATACCAGTAATTTCTGGAAAATGTGGATACTAACTATTTTCAGTTTTTAATAAACACATTGGCGTGTTTAAAAAGGGTTACAGAAACCTAAACATTTTTATTTGCAGTGTATACTTTGAATTGTAGACCTTGACTTTCGACGCTCAATTAATTTTAACAAGTTGAATGTTTAACATATTTTTAGTATTTGAAAAATTACATCCGGTTTTTTTTTTTCTGTTCTTTTTATATAAATTTTCAGTTTCGTTTTTCTTTTTTCTTCTTTATATTTTGTATGCGTTTACAGTCGCTTAGACCCTACGTATAATTTGTTATTTGTGAAACATTGCTACATCTACATTCTGTATCAATGCATTTAGGCCTATACATTTGTTTATTTAATTTTTTGATTTGCACAGTCACAGCATTTGCACAGTCACAGTATGTCTATTTTCTGCTTAATTTTGATATGTCTTTAGTACATCTGATGTTTCATCTGATGGTATGCTTGGATATTTACTTACATCGATCAGTTGGCCTATCCGATAAATGTTAGGGACGCTCCATTTGATTTCGGGAGGGACTGGAAGTTGAGGTCGGGCTTTTATTTCGCGGCGAGGCGGCGTAATTTTTGTTTGTTTTTGTTTTGTTTTTGCACTTGAAATTCAGGGACATGTAAAATGGGTTGTAATAGGGCCAACCAAATAAAACAAAGTTTACACATTTTCAATTCTCGTACCTTTCTTCGGTTAATCGTAAAATCATGATTTAAGTCCTACCTTAATCGAAATAAATGCTGCGAATCAACGATATATATCCTCGGAATGATTCCATCACAAAATTAGAATTATTCAAATCCAACGAAGATTAAAAAAATAGTGTCTATAACTGCATGGTTGTTTCAAAATCGAACACTCGATTCACAGGGAAGAGTATCATTGCTCAGGTATAGCAGCAGGTCTAGCTTTCTTGAGGTGCGTCACTGTAATGATGAACCTATGACCACTTTGCCAATTGTCCTTATTATGCAAAATAGAGACCTAAGCGCAACTACTTCAATAGTTAATACATTAGAAGTGGACATAAAGAACTATTGTTGGTCTAATCACTTGAATGATTTCACGAATCTACGTTTATTCAATAAATGTAACAAACATTTTAAATCTTTATAACTCAAGAAAGTGGTTACGGATGATTTGAACTAAACACCTGGATCGTGATGGGTAATTCTATTGAAATTTTACATAGGCCTAATAAAGCTGAGTCAACGTATTTTTCAATCGCACCTGCACAATCATTGTTATTATTACGGTATCAATCAGCAATTGATCAATTTGTAAATGAGCAACCTATTTCTATAACACTCCATTCGTGGAAAATAATGGAGCGTTAAAACAATAAGCGACGTCATAGGTGTGTATTAAAGTCGGTTAATGGCGCGGATAAGAGCGTTCGGGATAAGAATGGCCTTGGCCCTATCGGGCCGCGGCCATTCTTATCCACGAACGTTCTAATCCTTGGCCATTATCCTATACGTAATCACCAATGACAATTGTGTCATGAGATGTAGCAGTCAGGAACCTTGGCTCAATGTATACCTTGATACTAGCAATGTGAGATCCATCTTGTCTGTGTTTGCTGATATACATAGGACTAAATACCTGGCCTACCAGCAGCTGATCATTGCTATCTATTGTCAGACCATTTAGCCATGTGTCCTCAGAGTCCGAGGGTTTGTTATCAGGAGACATGGCTACCCATCTACCTTTATACACACACTGTGCAGTATACATAAGTACATAACAATTACAAGTCACATAGATGCTATCAGCATTGACAGTGACATTCATAGTAGGATGTGGTGTCACTCCAGGATCCATCCCTTGCTTCAGATCCATATGGGATTTGTATAACCCTTCATTACTATACATACGTACTCTACGAATGTAGTAGGACACTATTGCAATGTCCCCATTGGGACAGACTGCTATATCTCTTCCCTCATTCAGCTTCCCAGGCCCACCTTGATGACCAAACTCCTTCTCAAGCTCCCAAGGACCAGCAATGAATTGAGACGATGTCAGCTAAAAGAGAAGGGGAACAACAATTATTGTTGTATATTGTCATATATTAAAGGGGAAAACCGAAAAACATTAGTTGCCTGTTTCATTGAGAATATTGACAATGAATATAATAAATATTGTGCTCTTTATGATATCTGTGATCAATATGAAATTTGTATTGAGCTTTGATATTGAAGTTCATTTCATTAATCATGCCACAGCTAGATGACAACAGTGAAACCCTGACTCATAATCCATAGGTTGCGAGTTCGAGCCTCGCTCGTGCCAACGTGTTGTGTCCTTGGGCAAGGCACTTTATCCTCATTGCCTACTGGGGGATGGGGTTGGGTTGGATTGGATGTTTGTATAGTTGTTTGTTTCAATGATGCAACATTGGCACTGATTAAGCTGCTGCCTGCAAATTGCATTGTGTCCGTTTAGGTGTGTTTAATGTACAATTCTAGCAATTTGACCTGCAGGTCACCATTAGAGTTTGAAATAAAACCTTCCTTTTTTTTTTTAATTCAGTGTCAATATCTTTATAAATATAAATATGTTTTATCTTAAATTGTTCAAACACCCCCCTGTTATCGCCATTATATTTTTAAAAGTGTTATAAATTAGTAATTTCATTCCCAATTCACTTCAGAAAGTGACCTAGTACTCAAGAGTACTTAAATCAGCTCACCATCGAGATCACTTGCTCCATAGTCGGTCTTTTCTTCCAATCATTTTCCCAACATTGCTTCATCAAATTGGCAATTGGCTTGGAACAGTTTGGAGGAATTGGGGGTCGTTCATTGTCATGGCATATCCTCCAAATGAGATGAGTAGGTACCTCACAACCTTCAAAAGGAATATCTGTTGTCCAAAGTTCCCAAATAACCACTCCATAGGCATGGGTATCATATGTAGGGGAAAGGATATTGTCTCGCAAAAGTTCTGGAGCCATCCACGGATATGATGCTGTTTCCGTTGCACTGGTTATAGTAGCATCCATATCTTTGGCTAATCCAAAATCACACAATTTCAAGATGTTGCCGTTTGTGATCAAGTAATTCGGGGACTTAATGTCCAGAGATGCCAATCTTCCGATTTAAATCGAATTCCGATTTTTTTGTATTTTTCCAAAAAAAATCAGATTTTCCAAAAAAAAAAGTTATAGGCCCTAAATTACTTGTTATTCAAGGTTGGAAACCATAGAAATACTGCTACTTCAAAAATAAATTGCCAATTTTATTTTACAAAGTTGGATAAAGTTGTACATTTTGATTACTTATGCTTCTATTGAACAGTCAGGAACACATTGAATTAGTATACATTGTACATTGCTAGCTGTTCAGTAGAAGTAAAAGTAATTAAAATGTACAACTTTATCCAACTTTGTAAACATAAATTGGCATTATTTTTAAGTAGCAGTATTTCTATGGTTTCCAACATTAAATAACAAGTAATTTAGGCCATTATAACTTGCTTTTTGGCCAAAAATATTTTTTGAAAATTTAACAAAAAAACAGGGGGGGGGGGGTTAAAAATTTGATGAATCATTGTTTTTATATTACGCATTATATATATCCATTTCAGCCATGTAGGCCATGTTATTAGGCCAAAAAAATACATTGGAAAATGTCTCTCATGTAGAAAAGTATAGGAAACTGAACATTTAAAACCACTTTTTTGGGATGAAGGAAGCATTTTTTCAAAAAAGTCTAAAAATGGTTTTTATGTTAAAAATTGCCTTTTGGGGTGCTAATTCTGCTAAAATTGCCTGGGCTTAGGTACCTAATTTGCATATTTTATGGTATAATTTTGAGAAAACAAGCCTTGAAGAATATTACATGTATAATAGATAGTCTTCAATACTGCTATCTCACGCTTGTTTTCTCAAAATAACCTTATATTTTTAATCCATTTGAATGTAATTTTACCCTCAGAAATGGTGTCTCCTGCAGTGTAAAATGTGTAGAAACCCTCTGGCTTTGGGGGGCTTCACCCCCTCAACCCCCACCGGGCCTTATGCGGGCCCCTGGACCCCCCCGGCCGTGGGGGCGACACTTTGGTCGCTTCGCTCCCTGCGTTCGCAAATTTCAGATTTTTTTTTCATAACCCATTGGCATCTCTGAATGTCTTTATGCACGACATGCATCGTCTTAAGGTACGCAATCGGTCTTCCAGCTTGTTTTGCCCAGTCGTAAAACCGCAGACCCAAATGCTCACCGCGATGTGCATTGAGATATGATCGAAGTGACCCACCGTCACAAAACTCAAGAATAATATCGACATCCACTCCATTGTCCACCATCCCGATTAGCTTCACAATATTTGGATGGTCAAGTTCGGAGAGAAATTTCAGCTCGCGTTGTCCTTCCTCTGTTTCGACTCGTTTAGCCGCAACCTGCTGGTTTTCCAGTAATGCTTTGTATACAATACCAAAACTTCCTTGTGCGATCCGTTTCACAAGTGTCAGTTTCTCTCTTGGAAATGATGCATATTCCATGATGCAGGTACAAATAGTGGCAAAATAGCTGTAGAGTAGTTACACTTCAATGTCCAGTTGCAGTCTGTATCCAGTCGCAGTCTGTCTTGCATCCGGCATTCAAAACGGGCACAAATCAATCAATAGGCATTGCTTGTTTACACTTAGGGGCGCACCATTAGATTTCCAGTGGGGCGTCCCTTAGATGCTGAAGTATGTGGTGAATATGTGTTTAACCCAGTCCATCCAAAAAACACATTTAACCCTCATATAGCTGGGTCAGAATTTCGAGAATCAATTCTCGTAAACAGATTTGCATGAATCAAAGTTGATTCTCGCAAACTTTTGTAGTGTAAGCAGAAGTTGATTTGCAAGAATCAAATGATTCCCGCAAATTTATTTTGCAAGAATCAAGATTTATTCTGGCACTGCAAAATGAAATTCTGACCCTGTATAGCGTAAATAACAGAAGAGTGAGGATTCCTGCTATCACTCGCTGCCAAAGGAATGGTACTATTGCACACACTCACACAATGTTCTTATACATGTAGTTTGATGATTTGCAACAGGCAGATACAGGAAGCTCAATTGTATTGCTAACATTAACATTCTTTTTCATGTGTGGCACAAAAGCAGGAAATCTATTGGGCTATTTCAGTTGAAATCCATACATCCCGTGGGAGACATGACCTTAATCTCCCACATAGAGAGTGTGAATTTGCAATGAAATTACTCATTCAGGTAATCCCATTTGAAATTCACATTCCCTGTGTGGAAGATTAAGGTCATGTCTTGCACAGGGGGTGTATGGATCGTAAATGGAGTAGCTCATGATTAATTTCAAAACAGACAGAAATCTGGAGTGGTGACCAATTTGGTAGCTTCAATGCTATTGCCTGTAACATACCAAAATAAAACAATTGACTATCTTCTTGCTTACCATATGTATATGACCCTGAGTAATCTAATTTGATCACACATTTTATTTTGGCACTTATTTCATGTGTTCTGGGAAATCCCTTATTATGTAATCAGACATTTCCCTCATCAGATTTCTGGGACGTTTTGTTTACTACAAGTACAAGGCATGTGCTGGGAGAAATCTTGAAGGAACTGCAGATTAATCAGTGCATTTACATAATGGAAAAACACAGGGAATTCAATGGAGCAATCTGCAACTTTTGAATTTGCATCTTCCTTGGGATTTTGGATCACGTGTCTTTATTTCTTGACAGATTTCAATGAATGAGATCTTAAATCTGAGCTAACAGATGCAGCTATTAGCTGCTAGTTCTGATTATGACATATCTGTCTTTGTTCATTCACAAACTGGGAAGGGCCAGTAGGCTATTCCAGTTGAAATCCATACACCCCTTGTGGAACTTATGATCTGGGAAGGGCCAATGAGCTATTCGAGTGAAATCCATTATACACCTCCTATGGAAGACATGTCTCCCACACAGGTAGTGTGATTTCAAATGGGGTTACTCGAATGGGTTACTCTATTTGAAGTCTATACCCCCTGTGTGGGAGATAAAGATTATGTCTTCCAAGGGAGATGTATGGATTTCAAATGGAACAGTCAAGTACTGTTGCCGCCTATCAGCAGATTGTGCGAACAGTCAGTCCACACTGGGTGCTAAAAGTATGCACATTTTATAAAAGGAATCATGCAGCCTATTATAGTTTAGCACACTCCTGGTGCAAAATTGAGATATCATTAACACAGAGCGCTCCAGGAGCACAATGCCTAACGGTAACCCTAACCCTAAATCCTGGAGCACTAGCAGCTAGCACATTTGCGCTAACTATTACCTTAAAACTATAGTGCCCCAGGAGTGCTATGTGTTGACAAAATCTCAATTTTGCCACTCCAGGTACTGAGGAAAGTGTGAGGATTCCTTGGGCCTTCTTGTGAGTGAACAATTGATTGGATTGAAATATTTTAAAACCAGGATAAAGCGGGTATATCTGGTACCTTCCTGTGTCATGGCATTTCAGTAAAGAGTCCTCATAACACTCAACTTTTGAAGTGACTTGGCTTTGATTTTGCACACATGTGTTCATTGTATTTCTCAATATAGTGCCTACCTAACTGGATGATTTGCTCAATTGAGCTATTCGATTTAAAATCACACTACCCCTGTGGAAGATTTTGGAAATATCTTCCACAGAGGGAGCAGGAATTTCAAATGGAATTACCGGTTAGTACATTATTCATGTGTATTTATCTATGCCCGTGCAACGGGGCATAGATATTGTATTTGTTGTGTTTAGTCTTTGGCTTCTCCTTCATCTTCTCAAGACCACTTCTTTGCACCCCTCTAACTCCTGAACCATAGTAGCCTTGGGGCCCATACTTGGTATAGTGATGACCTAAAGTAGAGTAGTCTTGACCCCAGAGGTCAAAGGTCATGGGCTACAGGGGGCAATATGTGTAAAATTTGAAGCATCTCTAGCCCAAGAACTATAGCATCCTCAGGGTTCATACTTTAGTATAATGATGGCTCATGACCCCTAGAAGTAACTTATGGTAGCCACGGTCCCAGAGGTCAAAGGTCACAGGCTACAGGAAGCAATATGTGTAAATGTTTAAAACCGCTTTAGCTCAAGAACTCTAGCGCCCTCAGGGTTCATGCTTGGTACAATGATGGCCCATGACCCTTAGATATTTCCTGCAGTAACATCGGCCCCAGAGGTCAAAGGTCATGGGCTACAGTGAGCAATATGTGTAAAATTTCAAACGGCAGAATTATTGGTAAACTTGTATCGGTCAATGTCATTACATGAAAAGACTCATATGTAATCACAATTAAAGCCATATTATATATTATAACATATGCTGAGGAGAAGCCCTCAATTTTTTTTTATAAATTCTGGTTTTTACACGATTGTAATGTACTTTAGTCAATAAAGATACTCTGCAAAAATCAAGACTTCAGGTGATGTAGTTTTGTCAAAATCCGAGATTTTGTATAAAACGCCGGAAACATTGTTTTATTATTGCGATGGAAATATTAGTCGAACATGCACACGGCGTGCGGAATATTACAACCGTATTACAACCGCGGGAGTAACATGCAAGGGCGCTAGTAGTAAATTACAATTTTCTATGCTTTACCTCACTTGTACGGCTCAAAATTAAAAGGGGACATATCTGACAGTAAAAGCTAACATTTTATGGAAAATAAATACTAATCTATTTTTACAGAAATGTTATAATATGGCTTTAACAATAGTCAACACATGAGTAAACACAAGTCAAGGACTTGCAACTGTATGTAGATTTGCATGTGTGCCAACATTCACAGAGCTATCAACCTCCATTATTACAGGTCGGCCGATATATGGGCAACCAGAGGATCTTTAAAGGCATTCCCATAACCCAATGGGGTTTCTGACCTTGGATGTCTGGCTTTTGTACACATACATGTGCACAGTGGACCATACCTTGCATTGGGATTGTGTGTAAATATCTGGTGTTTTCATCCTTTTATTTAACATTCAAAACATCGAGACTTATGAATAAAATTAATGCAGTGGGACAATATGAATGTTTCCTGTAAGAAATTCAAATATAAGTTATAAGTCTCAACTATTAGCTTGTTGGCTGCAGTTTTAAAATTACCATTTTGTGTGTGTGGCAATGGGGACTTTGCCTTTAAAATTAGGTTATATTGATCAAATTTCCCAATCATAGTGCATTGTAGGAATGCCTTTAAGCCTCCTATGATGGGCAACATTTGTGCCATTTTCAAAGTATAAATCTCCGCTGTATAGTGGCTCCTGTCACTTGTTGAAGTGCATTATTTTGTACGTGCTAGCACTACATGTATTTATTGTTGGCAATTTGAGCACATTTGATTATGTGCAGATCAATCTACTTTTAAACTGTGCATGATAGGTAATGATTTGATTGCATAGGTAACCACCCTGTCATTACATCCCACCAGTAGTTTACAGTTATCTTTTGAAATGGCCACACCATATGGTCTATCTCTAACAGCAATAGATCCTAGGTATTCAGCAGACACAGAGAAGCATGAGATCTCATGAGTGTTACCCAAGTCACTGTTACACACCAAGATGATGTCATTATAGCAGGGCACTGCACGAGGATACCAGCAGAATGACATCTGTCTATAAGTGTTGAGAGTATGCAACACTTGTCCTGTGCTGTCTACTATCTGTACAATATTCAGATCACTGATGACAATTGTGTCATGAGATGTAGCAGCCAAGTAGTAGGGGCGAATGTTTACCTTGATACTGGCAATGTGAGATCCATCATGTCTGTGTTTGCTGATATACCTAGGGCTCTTTAATTGACCTACCAGCAGCTGACCATTGCTATCTATTGTCAGACCACATAGCCATGTGTTCTCAGAGTCAGAGGGTTTGTTATCAGGAGACATGGCTACCCATCTACCTTTATACACACATTGTGCAGTATACATTAATACATAACAAATGCAAGTCACATAGATGATACCATCAGCATTGACAGTGACATTGCTAGGATATGGTGTCACTCCAGGATCCATCCCTTGCTCGAGGTCCAGATGAGATTTGTATAACCCTTCATTACTATACATACATACTCCATCAATCGTGTCGGACAATACCGCAATGTCCCCACAGGGACAAACTGCAATATCTCTTGTTACATTCAGCTTCCCAGGCCCATCTTGACGAAACTCTTTCTCAAGCTCCCATGGACCAGCAATCATGGCAATGAATTGAGACTGTTCAGCAGATGTCAGCTAAAAGAGAAGGGGAAAATAAAGGGGGAAAACGGAAAAACATTTACGCTTATTTCTCATTAGTTGCCTGTTTCGTTGTGAACACTGACAATGAATAGAATAAACATACCATATTTCGTAAAATAAACGCACCTGGGGGTGTTACATTTTCCCAAGGGGGGAGCGTTTATTCAAGGTCAATTTTAAAACGATAAAAAACGCTAAAATGATGAAATATGAACTAGAAACACTGACTTCTGGCTCACTTCCGGGTTTCCAATCCAGATTTTCGCCAATTATTGACGCTATTATCGACCATGTGGGGAACTTGGCAAGCTTACTACACAAGATGGCATGGATATACTGGCATTTTTGAAACATCTTGGTTGAAAAAAGTGGTGGGGGCGTTTATTTGAGGGGGGGCGACTATTTGACGAAATACGGTAGCTCTTTATGATATATATGTGATCAATAATTTGCTCTGATATTGAAGTTCAGTTCATGTCACAGCTAGATGATAACACTGATCTTAGTTGTATTGTTACTTGATGCAATAATGTGTACAATTCATATCATCAGTATAATTTATTTTTATCACAATTTTAAATCAAAATTTAAAGTGCATCATTATTTAGTTTTTTATCCCCATTCAGAAAGTGAGTACTAAAGGCGCTTTTAAGTACATCATTTTTAGGTTGTGTGAAGGAAAATATCTTATGGCATCATGAGCCGTGTGTCCGTCAGTGTGTCAGGCAGGGGATGGGGGTGTGTGGGGGGTGTCTGTCTATCAACAATTATGTAAGGCTTTTGGTTAAAATTTGGTCTCATATGAACAATTCAAATCCTATTGCAACAAAACTTGGGCCATAGCTACACTATGGGAACCTTGTCTACTGGTAGTGTTCAAGATCATATACTTAGGTCAAATGTCATTTGAAGTCAACTTGTAAAATTTCAAAAATTGAGTGGTCAATTGTAGAAATTCAAAAAGTATATGTGATGGCTGATATATGTTCCTCAACATTATCAATTGAATTCCTGAGTGGAAGAAGGGCCCAACTCCATTTTACCAAAATCTTAAAAGACCTGTACCATTGCCATTGCAACATATATCATTTCAAATGTATGTTATAATGTTTGTTCATGTACCAGTACTCAAGGTCCGCTGAAGATAAAAACAGTCTGTCTCTTAAAACTTTTTCAAATAGTGTGTTTTTTGTTAGTATCTCAAAAAAGTGTTGATGGAGTTGGGCCCTTCTTCCACTCAGGTATTTAATTATTTAGTTTTATTTGGTTTACATGTATGCGTTAAAGTACCCAAAAATATCAGTTCGCGATGATACAGTTCTGTCAGGGACACCCTGTACTTAGCAACCAAAAAGGTCATAACAGGAAGCCCAGATGGTGTACAAAGTGACAACGGGCGCGTAAACAGTGCGTTGTGCTGTGTCTCTGCTGCAGGTATGCGTGCCTTCAAAGGTGGTACTATGTATGCGCCCGCGTCCGTACTTTGTACTTCAGAGTAGACTGACTGTCGTTAGGATTTTATGATGATAAACAATGGGGGAGGGGGGATAAGCAGCCACCAAAATGACATACCTGGATTGGTTGAAATAAAATTTGAACTGACAAACTTTTATGACCTTTTTGGTTGCTAAGTACAGAGTGTCCCTGAAAGAACTGTATCGTCGGGAACTGATATTTTTGGGTAAAATACCCGTACCAATTAAGTTCGGATGATATATTTCTTTAAGGGACAACCTGTATATATATATATATATATATATATATATAGCTATAACATAACATAACATAACAACAGCGCTTGATATAGTGCAATACCAAAAATATGAACATTGCGCTTTACAAATATACAAAAATAACAACAGCAAAATACATTAGAAAATATACGTTTTAAAACCCTTTTTAAAAGATTCAACTGTGAGAGCAGTACGAAGTGTAGCCGGTAACTGGTTCCAGAGGGTTGGACCAGACACACTAAATGAACCATCACCAATTTTTCTCTTACTCCTGGGGATGACAAGGCGAGTAATATCAAGCTCAGAGCGAAGGCTCTTCCTAGGTGGAATGTAGGTAGCGATGTAGTCAGTGAGATTTATCGGTGATAATCTATTTAGCACTTTGAATACGTGAAGAATAATTTTAAATCGAATTCGTTTATCAACCGGTAACCAGTGAAGCGAGATTAACAAAGGAGATATTGAATGACAGTGCGGAACTTGGTAAACTATGCGAGCCGCCCGATTTTGTAGGCGCTGTAGACGAGCAAGATCTTTTACGTTGCATCCAAACAGGAGTGCATTGCCATAGTCAAGTTTAGATAAAATAAGTGCCCACATAGCATTTGAGGAAGCATCATGATCTATGAATCTGCGTATCTTATCCACAGAAAGAAATTAATTGATATGCACATGGATGTGATTTGATTAGACATAGTCATAGCAGCGTCAAAAATGATACCCAGATTTTTAATGGTGGGAGATGGAACAATATCAGCGCAACCAATTTGTATTGTGATCTCAGACAATCTGGTGATGTTATATTTCGAAGCAGCAATAACTACCACTCACTATGGCAAAAATGGCATGAGAAACCTGTTGTGGAGGTCAAAATGTCACAAAATTTGCATTTAACAAAACTAATGTCCCTTTAAAGTTGCATAATACGTATGTATAAGGCCTAAAATAAAAATTTGTATTGCACTTTTCCGACCCACCCACATTTTGAAAATTGGCAGAAAAGTTTTTACTCTACCAATGAATACTAACCCAATTGTCTGATTTTCAGAGATTTCTTTTTTTCTGGCCATAAATTTTGAAATACTGTTAAGGGGGTACTACACCCCTGCCAAATTTTGTGCCTATTTTTGCATTTTTCTCAAAAATTATAGGGCATTGGTGACAAGTAAGATATGTATATTATAGGGGCAAGGACTACAACTACTGCGCTGGAAATTTTATTTCAGCACAGACAACAGTTGTGGAGTTACAGTCAAAAATGACGGAAAACCAGTATTTGATCAATAACTCAATACCTACTTGCCTTGAGTTGCTGAATTTTCAGTGCAGTAGTTGTAGTCCTTGCCCCTATAATATACATATCTTACTTGTCAACATTGCGTTATAATTTTTGAGGAAAATGCAAAAATATGCACAAAATTGGCCAGTGGTGTAGTACCACCTTAATGCTATAAAATGCAACTTAATGCCTAAATTGACACTTTTAAACAGTTTTAAACATATTCAAAACAGTTATATTCACATACCGTATTCATTCCATTAACTGCCCAGCGCGCTGATTTTTTACATTGCTTGAACATAATTGAATACATAGAAAATGGCCCTAAATATTCAACCATCATCATCAGTGTGCCGTATGTTTCGGGCCATGATGCAGATTTGCATGGGCAGTTTGTTGTAAAGTTATTGGGCGGGCGCTTGGGGCATGGGCAGTTAATGGAACGAAAACGGTACTTACCACTCAATATAATAAGTTTTTATCATGGAATATGGTTCAGCAAAAAAACACACCAAAAAACACCTCAATACAGAAATCAAAATCTCACCAAATGACCCTCCCTATTTTGGAGCCAAAAGGGAAGTACATATGTACAACAAAGGCTTCTATTAGTATTAACTAGGCGGTTACCCGTATTTCGCAGTTTTCAGCTATCATGGTTATTGGCTTTTGCAGATCTCAAAATCAGGGTGTGTCCTTTGGCTGGGATCAATTTCCTCACAGCTGAGCTCAATTACAACTTTTTGCCATTTGACCTGACTTTCGCCCTCAATTTGACCTGACCTTTGACCACGGATGACCTAACAAACGCAAACCTATAAAGCTTCCGTTTACGTTTTGTTACCTATGACCTCTTAACCGTAGGTCTGACAAAAAGGTCACCGTGGATACTTTTGTTTGTTAGTCCAAGATCCACTCACCACATAGGAGCAATTTGAAATGGACTTTTTTGACCTATGACCTCTTAAAGGGACCATTGAAAGAAAATATTATTTGGTATTAAAATAAAGCCCATAAAATATAGAATCAATATCTAAAACAATTGAAGAACTAACTATTTGCCCCTTCCGACGCTACATAGCGCGTCATTGATCAAAAATAGAAAATTGGGCGCTTTCCCATGATTCCGATGACTTTTAATGTAGGCCTTACATGTACATGACATGTATAAACCATAAAACTAATTATGATAGTGACGATGATGAAGGGGATATCGCCGAAATTTGCCGCAACACATAAATTGCAGATGGTGTGCCGGCGCGAGTACCTCTCGTGCGTAGCCGGGCCCCATGGGTATTATTATAGGCCTATGTATTTTATTTTTCCGTAGGGTCTACCTTAAAATATTCAAGAGATGATTATTTTTCCCAAAACCTTACAATTGATAAAAAGTATTTTCTTCCATAAGTTATAGGCCTACTAAACTTTCAAAAGTGCTTATTTTCATACTCCCAACATGCCAAAGTAGGCCCTACCGATTTTGCAAATTTATTCCCTATACCATGTGTATACGGGACACTTGCCCATTTTATTTGAGCCGTTGGCACTGGGGCAGTAGCTGAACGGCAGAGGAAGAACATGACATGCAAGCTGTTCCTGAAATAAATTACGAGGAACTCCTACAAACATACATAGGCCTAATAGGCCTTCAAAAAGCATATGCTACAAAAATAAAAGTACAAACATCAAATGGCGGAATGGGTAATATAGGCCTTTTTTTAAATATTTGAATCCATGGATGGTAAGGCCTAGCCTAGAATTGATGTCAGTCATTTCTAAAAACGAACTATCCAGCCGGGCGCACTGTATTTTACATTTACCCAATCAACATAAACTTTGGAACTGTAGGCCTACCTTTGATAAAATGCTCGGACACTTTGCAGTTTGCACTTTCAAGTTTCAGTGGGAGTTGAGATTGGATTAGGCCTATAAGCATTTCCATAACGCAAACTAAAGGCTGACAGTAAATATTGTTTATTTGATTCTTTGGAGTGGCCTCTCGTGGTTCTTTATCTTCAAATTTGTTTCTCATTTTTCATAGGCTTTTTAAAATAAATAAAAATTAATTTCGGCTTTTATATACCGGTATCTATAGCGCCTTTTCCCAGATCTCTGAGGGTTCAAAGCGCTGTAATTTCGCTGTCATGGTAGAGCCTACTTATCGCAGATCGCATCAACTAGGCTGGATGCTGCCGAACCTGGCGCAAACCTAGCCGCACTTAGATTGTAACATCCACCAATTATCTTTGCAGCTCCAAATTTCATTGGGTGAAGGAAGTTTTTGATAACCAAACAACTAATCACCGATTTTTGAGAAGCAGGAGGAAATTGGAGATCCCGGAGAAAACCAGCAAGAGCGAGCATTGAATCGGGATCCCGGGATGGGATAAACGAAGTTCACATGCACATGAATCCTTGGGCCGCGCCGGGGCTTGAAGTTGAACCCGGGACCTCAGTGGTGTAAGGCGAGGGAACAACCGCTGCGCCAACTCGCTCTGCCGAGCCTGGCTTTTGTTTTAACCTGGTCCCGTAAGTGTGTCTAGCTACACGGAGCGACCGTTTAAAGAAACAAACAATCATACTTTAATCATTCACAACTCAGCTTCCAAACTTCGGAGTCAGGATCGGCTTGCGTTTTAGGCCCAGCGGTGGTCAACCTAGGCCGCACGCCCGGGAGGCAGGGGCCTAGGTCATTAGGCCTGAAGAAATTAAGTCGCATGGGGTCATGTTTTTTGAGGTGGGACCCAATTGTGTCACATCTTGCAATTTGTCAAAAATCAACTCCTATTTTGTATTTCTGATTATATTTCAAAAAGTTTTCACCCAAACTAGTAAAAGTATACATTTTTAGAAAGCATATATTGTCATGATTGCAAATCTGTAAAGTTTGAGTGGATATACAGGGTGTACCAAAAAATATACAGGGTGATTCCATTGAAAAATACCGAAAAAATTTACTTTCTTTACCACTCCAATATTTCTACATAGTATATTAAATTGGAAAATGAACTTGATATTTGGAATGTACACAGTTATTTCTTTCATTAAATATATAGTTTGCACTATATTTGTTAAACCCATTGTGTTATACAGGGTGTGAAAAAGTTGTAAATTAAATGTTTTAATTTATGTAAAATTTCCCTAAGTGCCATTAAATTTGGAAAATATATTCAAAATAGTTTACAGAATTGCTATAATATCAAATTTAAATATCCAATTCCTAATAGGGTGTTCCAAAAATCAATACAATGAATAATTAGTAACAAAGGTACATGTACATGTAGGCATATACATGCACAATACATGTATCAATAAACTATTTAACAATAAACCAGAGATCAATATATCATCAGATTAAATCCTTTGACTAATAATCTCCTGTGAGGAGATTTATTTTATATTTCAAAGATAAAACAAAATTGAAATTTATTTCATATGCATGCATGCAAAATTAAAGCCCATTGTATTGCATGACCCACATTCCACTGCATTAATTAAAAGCTTGTTAAATCCTTAATTACTAAGTTTATTAAGATTAACAAGGCAATTATTGTTATAGAAAGTTAAAAAATAAGATTAACATTATGCAAATGCATTTTAACTTCTACTAGGCAACAAAGTGGATAAATTTTATTAATGAACATCAACTTCCCATTGGAATTACACAGAGCTCCTCCGCTTCCGGCTCCTCCATGCACTTCCGGCACCACCCTGTAATTAACCTAATTAAGCTGTTGTAATTAATTAATACATTTGTTTAATTGTATTTGTTATTAATTCATTAGATTAATAATTTATCTTCAAAATAAGACCAAAACCATTTGTTCATGATGAATTTTGGCAAAAATATAGGAATAAGTAGACAAAATGATTTAGCAAAATGTGACAGCACCACCTTTTTTAGGGTCCCAGTATAAAAAACATGACCATGGGCTAACCCGAAACATCACGGCCTTCTCTTTCCTATCCTCACCAGATATTTTAGAGGAAATATAAGTAAAGAGTTGCTATATCAGAATGCCTCAAAACAAATGATAGGCCTACTCTCTTGCAAAACCTGAGCAGCTATAGCCTACTTAATTGTGTTTCCCCATTGTTCGCCAATTTTGCAACTAGACCCATCATATAATTCATAGTAGGCCTACCAGTCTAGTGTCCGTCTCATCGGCATCTTAAGAGGCATTATCTGTTATTTTGGAGAATTTTTTTAAAATGTTTGCCACGGTCAAAAAATGGATTTCCTTTAAACTTTCATATTTGATGCACCTTGACCTGAAACAAACACACATGAAATAAATTTGGGAAAAATATCCCCGTTGCCATGGTAACAGCCAAATTTTAATTTTAGGCCTATTTTCACAATTTTTGCATTTTTCAGCAGTCAATTTGTCAAGTTTTGAAGCCAGTGTTACTAATATACACAATATATATATACTGTTTTCTTTATAAGGTATGAATAGGTCAAACCTTAGATGCCGCATTGAAAGTATAAAAATAATCACCAGATGTCAGGGTGGGTTATACCATTTATTTGAAATAGGGTGTTTTTCAATTTTTTCAAAGTATGAAAATATACCAACTTTGTATAGCTCATAAACCATATGGTAGTGCTCCGATTTCAACATCGACCACAGCATGTTGAGATGATACATTGGTCTTATGAAAAAGTTACATTTGAGCTTGGGGAAAACACATCTGTATATACAGTGTTGCCAGACATTTTCCTATTTTCCGAAATTCAACACAAATCTCATCTTAAGTTAAATGAAAATGAAACATCATCCTTTCAAGGAACATTTATTAGAAAGAGAGTTTTTATTCATATCAAATGTGATCAGTTATAATGGTCAGTGTTGTTCTAAACCACATGGGTGTTGCCATAATTGGGGTTTTATTGTGATTTGTGGATATTTTCAACTTTTTAAAAGTTATAAAAATACCAAAATGCATTTCTATAATAAAGAAAGAAACATCGACCTCGTCATGTTGAGATGATACACTGGCCTTATGAAAAGTTATTTTGATCGGGGGTGTAAAACATCAGTTTATACAGTGTTGCCAGATATTTTCTCAGATATATAAGTCTCGCCGTAAGTTAAAAGATGTGAAAATGAAACTTCACCATCATATGGAACATATCTTTTTAGAAAGAAAGTTAATTTCATATTCAATTTGATCATCTGGGATGGTCAGTGTTATTCTAAGCCATATGGGTGTTGCCATAGCTGGCGTTTAATATGACAATATTTAGATATTTCCAGCTTTTTACAAATCTTAAAAATAGTACACACCTTTAAAATTATTGTGGAATGAACGCAATATTAAGGTTAAAAATTAACCTAAGAACACTTAGTATGTGAATTTAAATTTTAAATTTGAAGTCGGAAAATATTTCCTTCTATACAGTATTGCCAGATATTATCAGCTTTTTTTCAGCTTTTCCAGCTATTTTTCAGTCTTAAAAATGCCAAAATACAATGGCATGCATTCCTAAAATAAAGATGTGAAAATGAAACATCGACCTCATCATGTTGAGATGATACATCGGTCTTATGAAAAATTTACATTTGAGCTTGGGGGAAAAGATCTGTTTATACAGTGTTGCCAGATATTTTCCTATTTTTTCAAAATTCAGCACTAGTTTCACCGTAGGTTGAAAATGAAAGTTTATTAGAAAGAAATTTACTTTCATATTAAATTTGATCAGTTGTATAAATGGTCAGTGTTGTTCCAAACCATATGGGTGTTGCCATAATTAGGGTTAAATAGCGAGATGTGGTTATTTTGAACGTTTTACAAGTTTTAAAAATACCAAAATACCATGGTATGCATTCCTTAAAAAATATTTGGAAGTGAAACATCAACTTCAGCATGTTGAAATGATACATTTAAAAATTTACACTTAAGCTTGGGGAAAACATATGTTTATACAGTATTGCCAGATATTTTCCTATTTTTTCGAAATTTAACACAAGTCTCACCTTAAGTTAAATGATGCGAAAATGAAACTTCACCTTCACAAGGAAAGTTTATTAAAATGAAATTTACTTTCATATTAAATTTGATCAGTTGTATAAATGGTCAGTGTTGTTCCAAACCACATGGGTGTTGCCATAATTAGGGTTTAATAGTGAGATGTCGATATTTTTATAAGTCATAAGGGTTCAAATAGCGACGTTTTCACATCTTTTTTGTGGACCTGAGAGCACATCAGACATATATTGAAATTTGCGATGTAATACAAATTTTATGGCAAATGATTAAAAATTGATATTTTTGAAATTTAACAGATCTCAAAAGTAAATTGTATAAATCTAGTGATTTATGTAGTGTATGTAGCTGGAATGAAAAGCCATCCATATGAAAATTTGACATTTCAGTATTGAAGATATAGATTTTTTCACCAAAACACCTAAGGTCTTTTGGGGAAAAATCTATATCTTCACTATGAAAGGTCAAATTTTTCAGTTAACATTAATTAATTGATTAGTGGTCGGCTTTTCATCCCAGCTACATACACTTTAAGTACACATCATTAGATTTATTGAATTAACTGTAAAAAAATTCAATATGCATAATTTACCCTAAAATTTTTATTGTACGTATCGCGAATTTTAAAAAAAATCAAAATTATTTTATATCAGAAGGACATTCCTCGTATTCAAAATTCAATTTGGTATGTATGATGTGCTCTCAGGTCCGACAAAAATACTGTGCAAAGGTGGGTGACCAACCCTTAAAATACAACACAGAAAACATCAAACATGTATAATTTAAAATATACATAAAAGCCATAATGTTTTTTACCAATATACACATACTAGCTAGGCTAAAATAAATTAAAATAACATAAGATTGTTACATTGCAAAAAGATGCATATAAGAGTAAGATAATGTTTAAATTACGCCTACCCCATATTATTAAAGCACACATCCCAACTATACTTGCAAAAAAGACATGGGGAAGAAATGGGCAAAACACTATATAGATCCAGCAAATGTCTCGAAAATATGAGAATACTCAAAGACAATAACGCACAGAACCTTTTCACAGCCAGACAAATTAATGTCCAGTTACCTTTCCCGAGAGGAGCTCGCAGGAGAGTCGAAAGTATGAAGAAGAAATGACCATTGAAATGTTGCATGATATTGTTGCTAATTCTCTGTCATTCAAGCATCCCCTGCTCATTGATGACATGAATATGAGCAACTAAAATTAAGCTTTCAAGACTGAAGGAGATTTATATGAACACTTTTGCAGATACCTGCAGGGTTAAAGCAAAATAAAAAATCACAAAATGTTGATAAAAGTTGTCTGAGGAAATGTCCGTTTCAAGTAGAAAAAGAGGACTACTGGGCACAGTATACCTATGACATGACCCGGAGGGGTTCTCCTAGTTAAAGGTACTTTTAGTATACGGGGATGTGCCACGGTTTTGGGGGTACCTTAGCAATTTTGGTATGTCGATTGGTGGGTTTGCAGTGGAGACAATACACCAAATTGGGTGCATTAAGGCAAAAGTGCCCATAAAAGCGCCAAATTAGGACAAATTTGTGTGCTTTTTGGGTGTTTTTTGTGAAAAATTGGAATACTATAGCTGTAACTTTAATAAGTTTAATAAGTTAAAAGGTGAGCTGTTGTAAACTTAATAAGTGTCATTTTAAAATTGAAAGTTTAATAAGTGTCATTTTAAAATTGAAAATGTATCCACATTTCACTATATTAACTCCATTTATAGTGGCATCATCCATGTGGTTTATTCATGGCAGCGATTTAAACAATATAAATCCTAAAGTGAGACATACGTTGAATTTTGAATATATGTGATAATATCTGGCAATACTGTATAGAAGGAAGTATTTTCCGAACTCAAATTTAAAATTTAAATTCACATACTAAGTGTTCTTAGGGTAATTTTTAACCTTAATATTGCGTTCATTCCACAATAATTTTAAGGATGTGTACTATTTTTAAGACTTGTAAAAAGCTGGAAATATATAAATTGTCCTATCAAACGCCAGCTATGGCAACACCCATATGGCTTAGAAATAACACTGACCATCCCAGATGATCATATTGAATATGAAATTAACTTTCTTTCTAAAAAGATATGTTCCGTATGAAGGTGAAGTTTCATTTTCATATCTTTTAACTTAGGGCTAGACTTGTGTTGAATTTTGAAAAATAGGAAGATATCTGGCAACACTGTATAAACTGATGTTTTACCCCCCCAGATCAAAATAACTTTTTCATAAGGCCAATGTATCATCTCAACATGACGAGGTCGGTGTTTCTTTCTTTATTATAGAAATGCATTTTGGTATTTTTATGACTTGTAAAAAGTTGAAAATATCCACAAATCACAATTAAACCCCAATTATGGCAACACCCATGTGGTTTAGAACAACACTGACCATTATAACTGATCAAATTTGATATGATTAAAAACTCTCTTTCTAATAAATGTTCCTTGAAAGGATGATGTTTCATTTTCACATCATTTAACTTAAGGTGAGATTTGAGTAAAAATTTGAAAAATAGGAAAATGTCTGGCAACACTGTATATACAGATGTGTTTTCCCCAAGCTCAAATGTAACTTTTTCATAAGACCAATGTATCATCTCAACATGCTGTGGTCGATGTTGAAATCGGAACACTACCATATGGTTTATGAGCTATACAAAGTTGGTATATTTTCATACTTTGAAAAAATTGAAAAACACCCCTATTTCAAATGAATGGTATAACCCACCCTGACATCTGGTGATTATTTTTATACTTTCATTGCGGCATCTAAGGTTTGACCTATTCATACCTTATAAAGAAAAAATCATATTTATATTGTGTATATTAGTAACACTGGCTTCAAAACTTGACAATTTAACTGCTGAAAAATGCAAAAATTGTGAAAATAGGCCTAAAATTGAAATTTGCCTGTTACCATGGCAACGGGATATTTTTCCGAAATTTATCCCATGTGTGTTAGTTTGAGGTCAAGGTCCATCAAATATGAAAGTATAAAGAAAATCTATTTTTGACCGTGGCAATTATATTCTCAAAAATAACAGATAGTTCCTCTTAAATTGCAATGTCCCTCAGTCATTGTAGCTTTATAATTTATATTATAATATCCTTTTTTACTTGTTCGGCCTAAAAGGCACAGAAAAGTTCCTTGCTGTAAACACGTTTACGCTGCGTTGGTTTAGGACCAAGTCTGGCCTATGCAGTGTTGCCATGCAGCGGAAAGGATAACCATTTTGACGTCACAGGGGTTGCCACGTGTCTCTGAACACATGAATTAGGCGGAACGGCGCAATATTGGGCGTGTTGTCTTTATTTGCTGATTTGGGGGTAAAATGAAGGAAAATTGCATTTTCATTTTAGAAATGGATTCTATATATGTTATCAGCTTTATTTTGACCCCAAATATCTTTTTCTTTCAATGGTCCCTTTAACTGTAGGTCTGATAAAATGGTCTCCGTAGAAACTTTTGTTTGTTAGTCCAAGGTCAACACACCCACCAAGTTTGAGTTCCATAGGAGCAATTTGAAATCAGACTTCAATTGGACTTGACCCAGTCGTTGACCTTAAAAAAATATAAACTGGTTCTTCCTCATATCAAGCTGCACCCACCCACCAAGTTTGAGGTGAATTATAGTATTAATTGTGATCTTTGATCATGTTGTTTGTGATGGAAAAAGTCTAGAGGTTTGAAACAAACATCAGTAATTTTTGGCTGACTCAATCCCATTTTTTGTCTGATTTGATAATGGCATTAAGAGAGATTTTCTGAGAAATACCGATGATATGGGAAAAAGGCGGAAGATGGGGGTCAGCAAATTTCAACCATATTTTGGCAATTTAGTAAGTTTGGATAAGTGTTCACAGTAATCAGGTTTAAAAAATCTGGTATGCCCCCTCCTAGGAAATATGGGACCCCCTAAAATATGCCCCTAACACATATTTCCCTGACTTGTAAAATACCGTTTTATACCATTTTTGAGCAATATTTTGGCGCCTAAGACGACCATTAATGAAAATAAATTTTTATACACAAAATCTTTCATCCTTCGTCTTCTTGAAAAAATATAAAACAACAAATATTTATATCGGGATGTTCCATTTATTTACAGGGAGGGGCCCATATTTCACATTTACAACTTTTGAAAAAACTGAAATATCCCTCTACTTGGTGACGTCATTGTAAGAGTTCCCCAATCTTTTTCAAATTGTTCATTACAGGAGAGAAGCTCTGTGCATAGGTTATTCATATAATGCAATAAAAATCATGGAGACTTCTTTACTTTTCAGAAAACACAAACATGTATTTCCCCAATATATGGCATTGGTATAATGATGCTGTATATTACACCATCATCAAACGTATGATCTTTTCACTGTTTCAGTCCCTTATTTTGAGTCAATAGTCAGTTATTGCTTTGAAGAGGTGATCACCACATTTAAGAATACAAACCAAGTATATGGGTGCTTCTCTTTTACAGCACATTGGTAAAATCGCCAGTAAATAATGTTCCATGAACTCCCAAACGCGTATTTCCCTGACTTGTAAAATGCGGTTTTATACCATTTTTGAACAATATTTTTGCACCTTAGACGAGCATTTATGAAAGTAAATTTTTGTACACAAAATCTTTCATCCTTTGTCTTCTTGAAAAAATATAAAACAACAAATATTTATATCGGGATGTTCCATTTATTTACAGGGGAGGGGCCATATTTCACATTTTACAACTTTTGAAAAAAAAGTGAAAGTGAAATATCCCTCTACTTTGTGACGTCTTTGTAAGAGTTACCCATTTATTTTTCATATTGTTCATTACAGGAGAGAAGCTCTGTACATAGGTTATTTATATCATGCAATAAAAATTATGGAGACTTCTTTACTTTTCAGAAAACACAAACATATATTTTCCCCATATATGGCATTGGTAATGATGCTGTATATTACACCAACATCGAACATATGATTTCTTCACTGATTGATCAGTCCCTTATCTCGAGTCAGTTATCTTGAGTCAGTTATTGCTTTGATGAGTTGATCACCATTCACCACATTTAAGAAAATACATACCAAGTAGGCATGGTTCCAATATCTGTGATGGCTGCTTCTTTTTTACAGCATATTGGTAAAATCACCAGTAAATAATGCTCCATGAACGTATAGGCCTATATGTTAGCGTTATCACGATTATTATGATGATCACAAGCTCCTATTCCGACTTTTAATCATTTTACATGTATCAGCACTTTGGGTATAGGAACTCGGCCTACAAAGGGCCCATGCAACAAAAGTTAAGTACAAAATCCTATTAACCTTGGGAGGGGGAGGGGGGATAATCACAATACTAGTAGTGGGCTTTAATTGATCATGTTTTGTTTTTTGGTGTGTGCGTGTATGTCTTTTATTTGACTTAGGCCTCTCTCAACATGAAATGAAAAAGATTGTCTGGGGTCCACAAAAGGGTGGGCCTACGGGCAAAAATCCATTTTGACCAAATTTACCCTTTTTACTCTAGACTTTGAACCATGCCCGTAAAAAAAAAAAAAAAAAAAGCTAGACAACAGTTTAAAAATTACATAACAATATTGATATTAATGATGAAATAGCAAAATAACATACTGTTAAAAATGAAACATGTAGATAAATTGTTTACTCTTTGTTTTACATTTTATATTTTGGTTTATTCTATATTTTTGATATACAGTGTAAGGTATTCGGATAATTCAAAGGGAAGGCAGTTTCCATGGCAACAACCATTTATACTCATTCAGTCACGGTCATTTTTATGCGAATTTCCCCCGTAACATTTGGTAAATTTTCTTTCCAAAAAATTGCCCTTTGGTATAAATGGCTGTTGCCAGCCACGGAAACTGGAAACTGCCACAGGCGCAGGCATAATCTACTGTTCGATATTGACCTGGTTATCATGAGTGCCATGTGGTCATGGTGGTCCCTGCCAAATTTCATCTCCTGTACCAGCGCGCATCAGGTGATCCACTCGGAAGGTTCCATCCACATTATCATCAAGTTAAACCCACTTTGCCATCTTTTGTTGCCTCCCTTATTCCAGATGACAGCAACAATATTTTTCTGTGGCCTATGACCTCTTGAAAAATCTGTGACTATTTTTGCATTTTTCTCAAAAACTAATAAAACACTGGTAATAAAAGTTATGTATTTGTAGGGGCAAGGAATCCAGTTACTACACTGGAATTTCAGTGACTCAAGATAAGTAGTTATTGATTTATTGATCAAATATTGGTTTTCCTCATTTTTGACTGTAACTCCACAACTGTTGACTGTGCTGAAATAAAATTTTCAGTGCAGTAGCTGTACTCCTTGCCGGATGATTATACATATCTTACTTGTCACCAATGCACTATAATCTGTGAGAAAAATGCAAAAATAGGCACAAAATTGGCCAGGGGTGTAGTACCACCTTAAAGCCGACGATCAATTGAAAATGTTGACCTTAATCTGATATAGATTTTTTTCCCAAAACACCAAAGCAGGTTAGGGCTTTTGGGGGAAAATCTGAGCCCTTAATTGAAAATGTATTCTTTATTTAATACAACTAGAAAGGATGTAAAATTGAAAATATTGCCACGCATGGTAGAAAATGCCACTTAAAAATGTTGATTTTACATGCTTTGCAATATGATGGAGCATGGAGAGAGAGAGGAGGAGAGAGGAGGAGAGAGAGAGAGAGAGCACTCATAGGAACCTCAATACAAATCCCAAAATCAATTGAATGTCAGCAGCATGATTGGTATTTCAAAAATAAGGAATCATAGACAGATAAGCATTTTTATGTTTATCATAATAACACCCCTACTTGATGAATGTATCATTCCAATATTACTATTGTCTTTGTTGTTCACTACATGTGATAGAAAATAATTGTAGGCTCTATCTAAAGAGATAATATTCATTTGAGGATGCATATAAGCATGATGGAATTTTAAAATCAAAACAGAGGGAATTTTAGTACTGACATGGGGTATTGACACCCAACAAATAATGGAATGGTCCTTTTCTAAGCATTTCTACAGCAAAATTTAGGCCCAAAACTTATTATGCAACAGTATTGTTGATGTTGTTTACTTCTAATATGCTCACTTTTTATCCAATTTCTTTTCAAACATGGAAAATCACCGGACATGAGTTTATAGCTTAGAAATGTCGCGGTTGCATTTTCTGAAAAAAGGGCATGAAATACTGATGTGCTCATTTTAAAACAGAAAAAGTCTCCATGATTTTTATTTGCTCAATTGTTTGGCCTATATTTACTTTATCCAACATATCAAGAACTTTCACAAAAATATTGGGGAACTCTCACAATCATCTTGTAAACTTGGCTTCAAAATCAGGGATTTTTAACATTTATAAAATTGCTGAAAAGGCCATTACACCCCTCTCTGAAAATGGAACAATCCAAACTTTTTTTAAAGAATTTGTAATTGCTCTGTCGAGAAAAAATGTGCATAATTACTGTGAAGTATAAATAAATTGTCTGCAAATTGGTGTTATTACGTGGCTCTAGTCGAAAGTTAGCGCATATTTGAAGTTTTGTGTCTGAGAAGACAATCATAGGGGTTCATTTTGAGGGGGGTCCAGTATCTCCCAGTGGGCGGTCCTCAAAATTTTTTAATACCTCCACTGTAAATACTCATGGACACATGTTTGATTGACAAAATATGAACAAAATTTGCTGACCCCCATCTTCCACCTACCATCTGAGTCTATCGGATAAACTCTCTTAAATTGAATACATGAATACAAAACCCACCCAAGTCCATGCTTTGGCCAAATTGGAAGCATGGGAAAATGTTGCTTATAAAGAGGCCTGTCATATGTATGAAAGAACAACTCAAATTCACCCTCTACTTGTGTCTTTTGAGCATGTGGAAATTAGCATGTATGAAAGAACCACCCAAGTCCAGGATTTGAGACTTGTAACACATTGATTGAAATCCAGTATGTATAAAAGAACAACCCAAGTCCACTTGTAACACATTCATTGCTGGAGAGTGACTTGTGAAGGAAAAAAAATGGGTTTAATCAAGAAAAGTGTGTGGTTATTATTTACATGGCAGTGTTTTTTTCAACATACATACCTGTGTGCTTTATTTTGTATTATCTTACTAGTGGTAATCTCATTCCAACATTGTTGTCTTTGTATGTGATTCAAAAAACCACCCAAGTCCAGCATTTAAAATGAACACCCACGAAGTCCCTGAAATGCTAATCATCATACATGTACCTAACACACTCGTTTGCACATAAAACTTACCATATAGACCAGGTAAACCTAACTGAAGGAATTAAAATGATACACAGTTTTTAGTTCAATTTGCAAGCAAATTGAGGCTATAGGCATGATCCGGATTTCTGTATGTTTTTTACTTTCTCTTGCTACATCATTTGAGTAATGGAGCTGGTAATTTGAGGGAGCAATCTTTGCATGATTGTTACTTATTTAGCTAGAACAATTTGGACCGGAAGTGTGATTTTTGGAGCATTTTGTTATGAAAATTTGTATAAAATTTCAGAGAATAGTCTCCTTTGCAGACTGTTTGTCGTGCTGATCATATTACAAATACAAACACTGTACAAACTCCTTGATCTGGCGATGCTGTTGCATTTTGTAAAAGAGATGTTGAATTTTGCCTATATATTCTCACTCAATGTTTGCTTTTCAGGGTTGCTTTGCCTTTCATTCGGCAAGTCCATAGATATCGCACCAAGGCCAACTAATAACTCAATGGTTCTACTATGTGCTAATATGTGTAATGTTTCCAGTAAACAACTATAAAGGCTTAGCAGTCATAAAATACTGAGTAAATAAACTGAGGGCTAATTAAATACACCTAATTAGGCCAGGCAAACATGTTGCGAAAGTTGTAATGATATCGAGAAGGTCGTATCTGCAATAGCTACCCTATTATAATAGACATTTGACCATTTCTGCATTCTATATTGTACATAATCTTAAAAATAAAGCACCTGACAGCTATTGCATAAACCCTAGATATGTGTTTTTACAATTTTGTATATAAGAGATTTAAAGTACACATTAGGGGTTTAGGGCAAGAAATACCTATCTGCAATAGCTGCCAGGTGTAAAATGTGTACAATATAGAATGCAGAAATTACCCAAATGTCTATGGAGCAGCTATCACTGCAAACCCAGAACGTCTAAATTCAGCAAAACTCCTAGTATTGGAGATTAGATATAAATAGAGTATTAGCCTTTGTTAAACTGATACTGGACAAAATTACCTATGGAAACAATTATAAACACATTCATGGTCGGCTAGCTCCCAATTTACCAGCCCAAATGTTTTGTTTAAATACACTTTTTCTGAAGATCACTAACTATTATTCAATGTTGATTGTTGTACAACTATATGTAAAATTACTGTTCAAATAATACTATTAATAACATCACCATTGAAATCCATGTTTATTATTTGCTAGCAATTCACTGAACTGGAAATTGCTCCTTTGCAATGATTTATAAGAGCCCATAATGATACCCATGTTTGCCTCTTATTCTAGAGCCACCCATGTGTAAAATGCACCCTATGCTGTTTTGGGCTTATAGTGTCTAATTTTGAGTCTATTTATCAACTACATTTGAGGTCTGACCTTCTGGATTTGAGGTATACTCCCCAAATAGTGGTCTAAATTTGTGCCTATATTTAGTAATTAAGTGGCATATTTTCTAATTTCCTGCAGACGTGAAAGATGAAGGTCGGCCGCCATCAATAATATTTTGGGACATTGATAGGTTTTGATAACACTTTTCAATCACGACACTAAAAAATTCTCTGGAGCCCCCGTTAAAAATATGACCACCCCTAAAAATCGCTCCAAAATCACCTAAAATATGTTTTAAAAAGCAGTTTTTCATCGCATTTCAAGGAAATATTGTAAGAAACTTCATAATTCAACAGGTCCCAAACAAATTGGCATTAAAAATACATATATTGGTGAATCTCCTCACAAATTTGCAGAAGCCAGCAATTTAATTAAGGTGGATTTTCATAAACTCAATATAGCCATATTTTCAAAATGTCGAAAATGAGAAAAATGCAAATTTTACCTAATTTCTAACTTAATTATTGCCTTTATTCAGGCTGAGTTTGATATGACCTTTTAGATAAACATTTCCCATCCTTTGACTATAGGAAAATGCTTTTTCTATTGTGGGATCTTTTTCCAATTTATTATGAGGGGTCTTTAAAATATTGCATTTTGCATTAGTTAAGTAAATCAACAAAATCAAAATGAGCATATTAATATTGTCTAATACTATGTACAATCTGTATTAATCAGAAAGAAAATATTATATAACATCAGTATGTAGATTATTAATAACAACTGAGTGCAAGTTTTTACCTAGAAGTGACTTTTTAATGTCCAAATATCCCATTTTTGGCTGTATTTGGTCAATAATTTACATTCATATATGCCTACATACATGTCGCTACCTAACGGCGCGCTTAATTGTTTGAGACTACACAACGGCGATCTGGCCCAGCGTTTAGGACCGGCTGATCTGCGTGAGGGATTTCAGTTGGAGAAATAATGGTATATGATGAAGAAATAGTATAGTATCACAAAATGTTCTGGTATAAGCGTGGTTTTCATGAATGAATCCCTAAATTAAATTTAATGATGCGTGAGAATTTGTTAGATTTTACTACATCCACTTGGTCCCATTACCATTTGGTACAATAACCATTTGGTCCTATTTACCATTTAGACCAAAACCCAATAGTCTATAGGGACCGTTCACAAACACTTGTGGGGGGGGCTGATGCAAATCGTGAAAATTTTTCGGGGCCACCCCTTTACAGACCTCAAAGGCCCCTCCCCTTTTTGACATGAAAATTATGGGTCAACCCCCATAGAAACCTATTTCGTTTTAAAGTTTGGAGTGACAGATAACTCATACTGGCCCATGTCCCATGCCTGTGGCACCCCGGTGATGCATGATGAGCCTATACCGGTTATATTATTTATATACCTTGTAAAGACCGGAAAAGAAGAACAAATAGCCCGGTAAAATGTCACTTTCAATACATGCAGGCCGCATATGTCTTCTTCTTAATTTTTTGGGTACACTATATTTGATGAATGTAGTATGTTTATACACGTGCCCGTAAATATATATTTACAGCCCGTAACCAGTTGTAGACGATTTTTTTTTATGAATTGGCAAATACACGACATAGTATTAGATTATAACTGGTTATTAGACCATACGGTTAATAGACCAAGCGGTTATTAAATCAAAGGTAATTAGGCCAGATTGTTAATAATACTAGAATTTACGCGGTTCATAATTAAGGTGGCCCCCACCCAAAGGTGTGTAAACAACAAATAATATGCAATATGTTAATAAGCTCATTAATATCAATAAAATATGTGGCCACGCGTTTTGAACTCGCCACCCATAAATGGTGGTGTTGTTACGCTTTTCCAAATCGAGACTCGTTCAAATTGTTATATCTCTGCTTAAACAAAAGGTATTGAAGTGTGTTTGGTGTCATGTTGTAGCTAAATGTGTGCCCTAAAAGACCTCCAAAGGAGAATTGTTTATCAGCTAAGATAGTGGAGTTAGAGTTGTTTGAGTTCAGAATGACCGAGGTGGGGGATGAGGCGGTGGCGGATGAGGCGGTGGCGGTATGTGCAAAGTCTATGGGAAATAAAGATTTTGTGTGTGCTTGCGTTGAATCAACTGATCATATCTTTGCATCCATATGGGCTACAGACATGGTTAAGAGCTCTTTTGAAAGATTATTTATTCTGCTAATTGTTTTTAATCATTTTGAACTCTTTATGATTGGTTTAGTCTATGAAATGCAAACTTTTATGTGCAAAACTACCTGTTTTCATATTAAACACTGTAGTAAGCAATGCGGATGTCTTCAAAATCTAAAAGTTGCCCTAAATTTTTAATTACTTATCCTATCATAGTCAAAGTTTACATTTTCTGAGAGGAAATTTGATGAGGAATCTAAATATGGACTTACTTTTTTTGTATGGGCTAGGGGTAAAATGTTTCAGTTCAAAATATACGTTAAATTGTAAAAAAATTTGAACATATTTTGGGACACCCTGTATTCGAGATTACCAAACAGCTGTGATTTTTTTTCTTCCAAAATCAGTGGGCTCCCCCTAACCTCTAACCAAATCAATGTTGTTTACTTTCAGTTTATAACTGCAAGTTAGTAATAAGCAATGCATTAAGTGACCCATTTCTTATTTGGATTTTTTTTATTCCACCCTGTATAACTTCAAGGTCACCCTGTACAATGACTTGAAATGTGTATATTTAAATTGCTTATGCCTTCAGCTTTCCAAAAATGTATACTTTTGCTAGTTTAGGGTTGATAGTTGTGGAGATATTCTAATTTGAAACTTGATTGGTGTAAAAATTCATAATATTTGTGATGTAACGCCAAGGGTGGCGAGTTTAAAACACGTGGCCATATGCAAATAACATGACACAAAACTATCCAGCACATCAGGCCACCATATACTACATGTATCACAAGACCAAGTTAGAAGATGATCGGTTGTTGCGTTTAAGCTGTAGAGTGGATTGATGAAAATGTAAGCAAAATATGCAAATTAGCTCATCAATATTCATAAATATCACAAAACTATACAGCTTATCAGGCCACCATATCCAATCACCAAACCAAGTTTGAAATTTATCGGTTATTGCGTTTAAGCTGCAGAGTGGATGAATGAAAATATAGGCAAAATATGCAAATAAGCTAATTAATATTCATTGATATACAAATAACATGACACAAACTATACAGAACACCAGGCCACCATATCCAATCACCAAATCAAGTTTGAAGTTGATCGGTTATTGCGTTTAAGCTGCAGAGTGAATTAATGAAAATGAAGCTGCAAAATGTAGGCAAAATATGCAAATAAGCTCATTAATATTCATAAATATGCCAATAACATGACAGAAAACTATACAGCACATCAAGCTACCATGACCAATCACCAAACCAAGTTTGAAGTTGATAGGTTATTACGTTTAAGCTGCACAGTGGATTAATGAATTTGCTTCGCCGGACAGCCAAACAAAGAAACAAACAACCAGTCAACCATTTGGATGATAACATAAGCCCCACATATGTGGGGGCCAAAAATATTAGACCAAATGGTTATTAGTCTATATGGTCAGTAGACATACTGGTTGATGGACCAAACAATATTATACTAAATGGACATTAGACTATATGATTATTAGACGTGGTAATTGGCCTTTCTGGTACTAGACCTTTTGTATATACAGACTTGATATTTAGTATGGAATATTTTTTGAGAAATTCCAAGACTGGTCTGGAAGGGGTCTGCATAAACCGCACGGGCTAAATATTAATCGGGGTGTGCCGGAAGATGGTGGAACATATTTTTTTGACAGAAAATTTGCTTTCCAAATTCTATTAGTTTATATTATGGCGCTCATAATGTAGTGAATTATCCTAAAATTGCGGTTTTAAGGAGACTGAATTGGATTTTTGTGGGGTAAAATTTCTGAATTTGAGCAACATCATTCTGTTATTATCAAATTTATTGAGGTTTAAGGTGATGTTTACTGAACCTTAATACCAATAAGTGTTCATCAGAACTGAAATGCACTTGTAATTTACCAGTTTTGAAAGTGGGAGGAGCTTTAAAAATATGGCTCTTAAAAGTGGTACGCACTCAGAAAGTTTGAATGGCCCCTTACAAACTTACTGTACACAAAGAAGCAGCGTGAGTTCATTGGACAACCAGAAATCCAAGCAGTTGTTTTTGTACCATAATTTTATAACATTTGACCCCCGGGGGGTCATTTAAACTTTCTGAGTACATACCACTTTTAAGAGCCATATTTTAATCTCCTCCCATGTTCAAAAATTTGTACATTGCAAGTGTATTTCAAATGTGATAAATGCCAATTGCTGACGAAGTTTAGGAAATATCACCTCAAACCCCTATACATTTGATTTTGATAATAACAGAACAATTTTGCATAAAGTCCGAAATTCCAGCCCAGTCCTCGAATTTTTTGAGAAAATATTCCATACTAAATGTCAAGTCTGTAGATAAAATGGGTATTAGACCAAATGGTATTAGACCAAATGGCAATAGATCTGACACCTGATAAAGTCCCCGAATGCATGCGTCTCACGCTCAATGAGATATTGTAAACGTACATCATTACATGTACATATTCACATTCAATTTTAGACAATGCTTGAAGTACCTGTACATGTTATTTGATAGATAACTCATATTATCAAATTCGCCTTTGAAAAGAAATGAAAATTCCATTGCATTGGTAGTAGATATTATATGAAGTATGGCGTGGTGTTTGTTTTGTTTTGTTATAAATGTGTTGTTGTTTTTTGCCTGATCTAACAGTTAACTAAATATTAGTCAATTTTATTTTAAATATGATTTATTACCTAAACAGTGTAATGTTGGTTGCAAATTCCACTTTCGAAAATATGTTTAAAGACACAAATTCCTTGGAAAAAACAAATTCCATTAAAAAACACATTCTGTTATTAGAAACATATTTCTAAAATCAGCAATCAAAATAAATATCATATCAATCTAGGAAACCCGAGTTTCATATCATTAGTTAGCAGTGAGATTCATATGCAAATTCCATGAAAATTAACAAATTCCACTATAATAAAAGAGCAAAATCCACATGAAAATAGTTATCAAACTTAAATCAATAATAACCTTGGTTGAGAATTGTAGCCGTATTGTGAATGTAAAATAATTAGGATGTTTATACATTGGAAAACGTTAATTGAGTCTACAAAAAAAAAGCAAAAAACAGAAAATCCGCCAAAATCAACAAACTCCCCTGCAGTATAGGAAAAAAGTCCCACGCTAATTTAAACATATTTCAGAAGTACAACATGTTGGTTATATTATCCAAAAGGTTTGATCCAATGTTAGCCTGAATATAGCAGAAAATGTGATTTGAAAATGCTCTTTTTCGCTACTTTCAAAATTATGAAAAATCCTGTTTTTGCCCAAATTCCACGATGATATTACGTAATTATATCAAAAGAAATAAATTTTTCTGAATAGGTCATCTTATAAAGCATAGTTCAATTCCAATATGTTAAACTTTCTGTCAGACCCAGGTTATTTCAAAGGACATTTTCATGATGTCAAATGTTGTTCATTTTAAGCTGTATCAATTCTGAGGCAGGTCAAAAGAGGGCCAATTTTAAGGGGGGTCATGGAATTTCCCCCAGGGGGGTCACCTGATTTTTTTACTATCATAGTTGTGAACCATCTGACCTAACTAGACTAAGTACCAAATATCATTGGATTTGGCTGACCTTCATCTTTCAGCTTTGTGTACAGGCCGCATGGTGCTTAGAAAATATGCCACTTAATCCCTCATTGTTACTGCCAAACCAATTCTAGTCGATTTGCTGAAATATAGGCACTATGGGTTTGCAGTAGGGTGATTCACAAAAAATTAAATTGGTATTTTTCAACGGGACACCCCCTCATTTTGTTCATTTTGGTAATAAAATTATACCTGCAAAATATGAAAAAAATTCAAAAAAGTTTAGGGGGTGCTACCGGTCAATGAACTTTTGTACACAAAGTCAATGGGATTTTTTGTCAAAAATTTCAAACGCTTATTTCAGGGCCTAAAAAGTCTACCAGGCTTGCAAAACTGAAGTAAATGTTCAATGATATACATAACTTTGTGAAAACATGGGTTTTTACCAAATTAAAGTTCATAGTTGACTGTAATAATAAAAAATGTTTCAAAAGTGACAGAGGGAGTGTAGCTCAAGAAAAGAATACCCTGGGATATCCCCTGGAATCCCACCAGGCACCCCAAATTTATACCTTATTGAACTGAACTGTTGATAAAAAAAGATTAAAATTCTTCACATATTAGTTTACCCCAATGGTGATACCAGCTTTTGAAATCTTATGTAATACCGGTAGTAACTATCAAAATCCATACATCTGTATCAGGGGTGGTCATTATGGCCATACCTGATGAAGATTTGTATTGTTTGAATTGAATGACCACAGGAAGGATTAGATTCACCATGGTTGAAAAGAAATGTATATAAATTGGGGTCACAACATTGGATATTGGCCAGTTCAAAACTACACCTTATGCAAGGTACTTGTGACAAGAGCTAGAGTACCATAATATTTTGGCTGTTCCAGCAACTGCCTTGCCCCAAATGTAACAGTTTTCACAAAAATTCAATTTTCTGGAAAGCGGGTTAACATTTTTACAATTTTCTTTAGCATTTATTTTAAGGACATTACTCACACTATGATCAAATATTTTTGGCACAATCAGGGAAAATTAACATGGCTTTTTTGTGTTGTAAAGAAAATGGCTCATAAATCCCATTGACTTTGTGTACAAAAGTTCATTGACGGTAGCACCCCTAAACTTTTTGAATTTTTTTCATATTTTGCAGGTATGATTTTATTACCAAAATGAACAAAATGAGGGGGTGTCCCGTTGAAAAATACCAATTTCATTTTTTGTGAATCACCCTAGTTTGCAGTGTATGGTCCTAAACCCTCAATATAATTGTTTCTAGTTTTCCTTCTCACCCAGATGTTTGTCTCCAAGATTAGTACTTCATGGTCCAATGAACATTATTTTTATCTTATTGACTATGCAGCTCGTAAAAATTTGGCCCTGCTTTATATTAAGGTGAGACAGGTGTAATCGGTTTTTGTGTGAAGATCATAAAAATTCTAAACTTGGTACAAAGTAACTGATATAAACAAAAAATACTTAAACTCAAATGTTAAGCATATTAATTAGCTAATTTGCATATTTAATTAGGGAAAATTCTGTAAACTAATAAAATGTAGCTCCACTATATAATGTCTTATTAATATTAAGATACATGAGGTGTCAAATTAAAGAACTTGCAAAGATATCATGGACCTCTGCTAACATCAGGGTTTTGTGTTTTTGTAATAATGTAGGTACCAAATTGTGTAAATTAATTTGACTAAATATTTCTATAAACATGATCAAGGGTACATGCCACCAAATAGCTTTCCATAGACGTTTTAGGCTATAAGTCGAGTTACGTCTTACTTTGAAATATATATTTGATATCATTTTAATCAGAACAAAATTCTGCATAACATATCTGAAAATGACACCATATTTTAGGTCTACTTTTTGAGAAAAATAGCGCTATATAAAAGACCCGATTTTCCGTGTTTACGTCTGACTGCTAACCGCGTTTTGACCTCGTGTGTTCATGCGCTCATCATCGTAAACATCACTCAAATTTTCGCGTTTTCTGTTCAAATTAGTAGAGATCACATTCACAAGTTCTAGCAAAACACGATTTGCAACACTAAAATTGTTAATATTGTACCGATTTTGCACATTTTTTATGCAAAGTTGGGACTATAGTCGTGATAAACTTTTACCGGAAACCGCTTCACCGGCGGATTTAGTGGTATGAACCCTTGAAGAGGCTAAAACATCGTTTTTGGCTCTTAGCGGAGCTAATGGGCCTAAGGACTCCAGCTCGATGTTAGCCATATTTTACCTCATTTTTCGGCAACTTCCGCGCTGCTTTTTTATACTAAGGCTTTTTTGTGTGTGATATCTAGATATCAAACTGGGTTCTAAGCTTTGCTGAGTTATTTTTCAATCGATTGCACTCTTTTAGAGGTGAATTTGGGGTGGGGAAAGTACTTATTTTGAAGTGAGAAAAGTCAAAAGTCGTCATGAGAAACAAGTCATTTCTATCGTTTTGCTTGGTTCCCTGTATGCGCTAGAGATTATTTTGGTCTGAGTAATTTAAGTTGCGAGATCATGGCGGGAATTGACGGATTGCACTATTTTTCTTTGTGAAAGTGACCTTTTATCATGAATTTTTGCGGTGATCTCACGTGGCTAGAAACGTGATTGGCTGATTCCTTTGTCCAGGTTGTTTATTGAGTTCTCGGGAGTTTCATCACCATGGGACAACACTTCAAAATATTTAGAAACCAGTGGCGTAGTAATTTAGTTAAATTAACGCTAAATAACCAGGGTTGCCAAAAAAATTCAGCCCGAATCGCAGGTCAAATAATCGAAAAGTCGCCCAATTTTTTTCTTTACCCTTCTATTCTATGGGGCAGGAAATTGTCCCGGGTAAAATCTTCAAAAGTCGCCCAATTGGGTTACCAAATCGCGGGTTTGACAACCCTGAAAACAACGTCTCGCCAGCGAAGGTCACAGCTGGCATTGTTTGTCCGGCAGGCTTTCTACAACGTGGGGTTGGGAATTCTGAAAATCTGTAAAAAGGGTGGGGGGTTAAAATTTTGCGGAATAAATGGTGGGTTTCTAAAAAGCGTGGGAGCAATATATAAAGCGTGTGGGTAGCGCTACAAATTGAAAAAATATATATAATAAAGTAATTTGATGATCTGTTGAAAAACATTCATATTTTCTTCATAAATCTAAAAAGAAAATGTCGGAAATTAATTTGCTGATGTTTTCAATTGCATGCGACGTCACCCATAGCAGAATCGACGCTACCGTGAATTTTATGAATGAATCAGGAATCAGGTATGAATATAATTTTCAGTCTCTACACCAGCCGCTTTCGCCCGCTCGCTCCACACTAGAAGTGGAGCGATGGGAACCACAGCGGCTGTGTAGAGAGTAGAGACTGACGGATTGCAATTAATTCAGGATCTTTACCCTTTACCATTCGCCATGTGTTTCATGATAAACAATCTAATGGCAAAACTCGTATATTTTCGAAAGGTGATTGCAGTGATGCAGTTGTGCCAATATTATGTCGCAAATGTTCCAGATGAAAAAGAAAATCACGAGTGTTTGATAGATGAGGATGAATTGATTCTGAAATGGATTGATGGTGCATATATAGTGATAAAATGGACCCGGAAGTGACTCTATGAAACGCCGATGTTCAGTCTTCCGAATTTGATAAAGTAATGTTGTAAGCTTTGATCACAAACGTTCGAAATTTGTACTACTAGTTGCTACAACTGATCATCATACTTATACTTATACTATACTATACTATTTAATTCACTAGAATCTGTTTGTCTGTGTCTGCCTCTTTTCTCGGAAACTAGTGTCGTTCACGTAGCGATTCCGTTGTCCCACTGGCCTAATTGCATGGCGATCGGAGTGTTATCATCAGACTCAGAGCACAAGTCACACCTAGAATATTTTCTCAATTTGAATTTTATCCTTTCTGGGTATGACTGATTTTTTTACCGTAAAATTTGCGTCAATTCCCGATCGATATATTATCCAATTGCCGATTACTTAGATGAGAACAATTGGTAACCAGCGGCACTGTGCAGTACCGGTCTGTTATTCAATTGCGTTGTGCATGGGTTACGTGTATTTTTATGTGTAAAATGCCTATACAGTGATCCACCCAAAAAAAAAAATCATCGATAGATCCCTGTACTAAGTGCATCTTGAGTTGACCCCAGGCAGCATAAGTTTGTATTGTGAGGTCATCCAGGGTCATCTGAGGTTCAATTTGCAAAAACTATCAGTATTAAGCTACTTGCGGTTCGCCATTATGCACTATGTGCGGGGAGAGCCTCGAACTGGCAGCATACATGAATGGGAATTGAACTAGTCATAACGTTCTGTGTAAGGTTACATAATTCTTCCTTTCATGTATGCTGCCAGTTCGAGGCTCTCCCCGCACATAGTGCATAATGGCGGAACCGTGCAAGTAGCGAATGGGCATGAAACTTGGTTAGTAGTACAGTCCCGTCAACATTTGGAGTAGAACTGGCCGAAGCGACTGTTCGCCACTTCAGAGGACTACTTCCAGCGGGTACTGGTCACGGCACTGGGTCCAGGGCTACATTTGGAGTCAAATTTTTGGAAAGGTCATCTGGGGTCACCAAGGGGTCATCTGAGGTCAAATTACTAAAAATTGTCGTATGGGCATGAAACTTGGTGGGTACAGTCAACATCAGCATAAAGCGCCAAGTGAGCCGTTCGCTACTTCAGAGGACTACTTCCAGCGGGTATTGGTCACGGCACTGGGTCCAGGGCTACATTTGGAGTCAAATTTTGGGAAGATCATCTGGGGTCACCTTGGGGTCATCTGAGGTCAAATTACTAAAAACTGTTGTATGGGCATGAAACTTGGTGGGTACAGTCAACAATTGGAGTCAAATTTTGGGAAGGTCATTTTGGGGTCACCCAGGGACCATCTGAGGTCAAATTACTAAAAATTGTCGTATGGGCATGAAACTTGGTGGGTACAGTCAACATCGTGCAAAGCGCGCCCGGCGAGGCTGTTCGCCACTTCAGAGGACTACTTCCAGCGGGTATTGGTCACGGTACTGGGTCCAGGGCTACATTTGGAGTCAAATTTTGGAAAGGTCATCTGGGGTCACCCAGGGGTCATATGAGGTCAAATGACTAAAAACTGTTGTATGGGCATGAAACTTGGTGGGTACAGTCAAATTTTGGGAAGGTCATTTTGGGGTCACCCAGGGGTCATCTGAGGTCAAATTACTAAAAATTGTCGTATGGACATGAAACTTGGTGGGTACAGTCAACATCGGCAAAAAGGCTCAGTGAGGCCGTTCGCCACTTCAGAGGACTACTTCCAGCGGGCCTCATTTGGAGTCAAATTTTGGGAAGATCATCTGGGGTCACCCAGGGGTCATCTGAGGTCAAATTAGCAAAAACTATCGTATGGGCATGAAACTTGGTGGGTACGGTCAACATTTGAAGTCAATTTTTGGAAGGTCATTTCAGGGTCAACCAGTGTCACCCAGGGGTCATCTGAGGTCAAATTACTAAAAATGTTGTATGGGCATGAAACTTGGTGGCTACGGCCAACATTTGGAGCTTAATTTTGTGGGGTCGCACAGAACAAGTTTGTATTGGTTAGTGGGTCAAGGTCACCAGAGGTCATCCAGGGGTCATCTGAAGTCAAGTTAGCAAAACTGTCGTATGGGCATGAAACTTGGTGCGTACTGTCAACATTAAGAGCCAAATTTTTGGACGGTCATTTTGGGGTCATCCAGGGGTCATCTGAGGTAAAATGACTAAAAACTGTCATATGGGCATTAAACTTGGTGGGTACAGTCAACATTTGGAGCCAAATGTTTGGACGGTCATTTTGGGGTCATCCAGGGGTCATCTGAGGTCAAATTAATACAAACTGTTGTATGGGCATGGAACTTGGTGGGCACAGTCAACATTTGAAGTCAAATTTTTGGAAGGTCATTTTGGGGTCATCTGAGCTCACCATTTAGAGCCAAATTTTTGGGAGGTCATTTCGAGTCGTCTGAGGTCAATTTAGATGAATTCTAATAGTTGTCAAGGCTTACTATAGTTGTTGAAGGCTTCTAATATTAAAAAAGGAATTTTAAAATTTTGCAGAACAAATTATTCTTGCTGGTTCAGTAGTAATTTGCACACTAATTAATTATTTTCAGAGGAAGATTAACTCCACATCGAGTTTCAAGGACGCATTGAATATTTGTGGAGAATTTTTTCAAACTGAAGGTTTAAAAAAAATTGACCGACCTACCCAACCTTTCCATACAGCTACCAACCTGTTGAGCATTTGACTCCAAGAACAATTGCTTTCCCACAAAAAAAAGCGTAGAGCCACAGCGCCATTGGTGCTCTTGTTAGGCCTTGAAAATGATTTTGTTATCTTTTTCACTACATTTTGAATTAATTGTAAGAAATTTTGGGTTATTTTCTTTCATACTTTAGACAGGATGCTGATTTCAAGCACAAGCATGATAGCCGACAATTGCCATTTTTCGTCATTTTGATGCACATGAATGCACAATGGTTGCTGATTTGCTATTTTCATGAAGATATTAATTGATGTTAATAGTAAACGTTCTTTGAACATCTTTTGCAAGTGCATAACTTCAAAATTAAAATATTCTCAGTACCTGCAGAATATTTAAAAAGACAAGAAATGTCAATCAAGTAGGCCTACCCCCCCCCCCCTCCATCGTCACTTTTAACCCGTTTTGTCCAAAAAGCAAATGTAATGAATGGCTATTTGAAATTAAATATTAATATAAATTAAACTTTGAATGTTATAACAATTTAAAATACTGGACAGTGGTATAAATAAAGCAAACTAGAAACTTAAATATCTTAAATCTAATTTTTTATGTAATTTTATTAAAATTGAAGGCCAAAACTTGAGTTTAAATGACAAAAAAATTGGTTAAAAAATAACAATTAATGTAAAAACTTCTTTGTACTTTAAACACCAATAAACAATGTTTTCAATATTTTGAAACTCTTCTTTATTCATATCAAAAGGTTTCAAACTTCTACCAAAATCGGAACTTTTATTAAATTGGAAATAAAAGTAAGCCTATTCGCAGAAAACGCACGTACAGCGAAAAACATGGCGGCGTCCATGCACGCGCTTGTTGATGTCCTTCCTCATTTCTTCGTGTGCATTTTAAATAGATAAGGACGCGCGAAAAACGCACGGAATTGCTCCTTAAAGGGTACATGCCACCAAATAGCTTTCCATAGACTTTACGTGCAAAACAGGGCCACGTTTTAGGCTATAAGTCGAGTTACGTCTTACTTTGAAATATATATTTGATATCATTTTAATCAGAACAAAATTCTGCATAACATATCTGAAAATGACACCATATTTTAGGTCTACTTTTTGAGAAAAATAGCGCTATATAAAAAGACCCGACATTCCCGTGTTTACGTCTGACTGCTAACGCGCTTTTGACCTCGTGTGTTCATGCGCTCATCATCGTAAACATCACTCAAATTTTCGCGTTTTCTGTTCAAATTAGTAGAGATCACATTCACAAGTTCTAGCAAAACACGATTTGCAACACTAAAATTGTTAATATTGTACCGATTTTGCACATTTTTTATGCAAAGTTGGGACTATAGTCGTGATAAACTTTTACCGGAAACCGCTTCACACGCGGATTTAGTGGTATGAACCCTCAATGTCCCAGTTCAATTTGATTGTAGGTCCAAGACTAGGAAATTTTGATATAATGATGATTTCTGGGTTTCTATTAAACACCTGTACCACCTTAATTGGAAATGGTCACAGTTGATGAACATAATTATTTCTATAAAGGTATTAAACATGTAAAAAGGCATGTCCAGACGCTTAAATGTGGGTACTAGTTGGCGTAAATTTACACCAGAATTTGCCCAACTTCACACGCACACATGCTTAGAAAGTGTTCATAAATACTTTGGTGGGAGGGGTTGAAAAAGTTGGAACCTTGGACGTTAAAAATTTTTGATTCCCCCGAAAAAAGGGTGGATTTTTTTGATCCCCCCTTTTTATGGTCTAAATTTTTTTGATCCCCCGTCATGTCCTAATAAAGAAACCAAAAATATACATCATTGACAGTGGCATAGATTTCTTTTTGACATTGGGGTTGGAGAACATTTCTTGAAGTCCAGTGAATCCAGCACCTTTTGGTGATAAAATAAGTTTATAGTACAAATTCTTGTTATTCATTGTTTCTATCTAGGTAAATGCGCAGTCCATAATAATAATGCTGAATATGGTAACCGACACCTACAATACCATGATGCCTGTAACATAATTATAATATGTGACCATCCAGCACAACTGAGCCCTGAAGTCGCCAATCATCATTTTTGAGATATTCAACCAAAATATTCTGCTTGAAATTAGCTTTAAAATGATGTATATCATGTCTATAGTACTTGATATTTAAGTAGTGAAAAATCAATAAACAGTCAATAAATCCTTTGTTTCCTATTGTTTATTGTTAAGCTCAATGGAGCATATCTCAATAGTGGCACTGGCGACATCCGGGCTCAGTTGTGCTGGATGGTCACATATATTAGTTCCAATGACATGCCTATATATCCAGAAATAATTGAGCTACAGCACCATTGGTGCTCTTGTTTTAGTTTTCTCAAAATCACTTCCCATGGATTTGGGTGTGAGTATTCAATTGTTTATGTGAACAAACTGCACTTTTTTTACCTGAGCTGTTTTATGGAAAATGTAATTTTATATTTAAAATGGATTTATAGACCAACAAATCCTAAACAACCAATGTATGTTACAATGAGGCATTCTTTTTTTCTTCAGCTAATCTGTGCATGCCCTTTTACCTTTAAGAAAGTGATTTAAAAAACTTAAATCGGCTCACCATCAAGATCACTTGATCCATACTCGGTCTTTTCTTCCAATCAATTTGCCAACATTGCTTCATCAAATCGGCAATTGGCTTGGGACAGTTTGGGGGAATGGGGGGTCGTTCGTTGTTATTACATATCCTCCAAGTGAGATTAGCGGGTACCTTGCAATCTTCAAATGGAATATCCGTCATCCAAAGTTCCCAAACAACCACTCCATAGGCATAGATATCATATGTAGGAGAAAGGATATTGTCTCGCAAAAGTTCTGGAGCCATCCATGGATAAGATGCTGTTTCCGTTGCACTGGTTATAGTAGCATCTAGATCTTTGGCCAATCCGAAATCACACAACTTCAAGATATTGCCGCTTGTGATCAAGTAGTTCGGGGACTTAATGTCTTTATGCACGACATGCATCTTCTTTAGGTACGCGATCGGTCTTCCAGCTTGCTTTGCCCAGTCGTAAAACCGCAAACCCAAATGCTCACCGCGATGTGCATTGAGATATGATCGAAGTGACCCACCGTCACAAAACTCAAGAATGATATCGACATCCACTCCATTGTCCACTATTCCGATTAGTTTCACAATATTTGGATGGTCGAGTTCGATGAGAAATTTCAGCTCGCGATGTCCTTCCTCTGTTTCGACTCGTTTAGCTGCAACTTCCTGGTTTTCCAATAATGCTTTGTATACAGTACCAAAGCTTCCTTGTGCGATCCGTTTCACAAGTGTCAGTTTCTCTCTTGGAAATGATGCATATTCCATGATGCAGGCTCAAATAGTGGCAAAATACCTCAGTTTTGGTATGTCATTAGTCAAATGGATTGTGATCACAAGTCTTGAATCAGATCCTATGAAAAAATAACAGCAGTCAAATATTATGCAAACAGCTTAATGTACCACATTCCTATTGTGCTGTGCTTCAGAGGTACACTGCTGCCCAGCTACTTTATTGGTACTCTAGTGTATCCGCATTGATATCACGGGTACTGTATTGGTACTGCACTGGTACAAAGTAGCTGGGCAGCAGTGTTGTAGGGTCAACAGCAGCCCTCAAATTAACCCTTCGGCACCCATCACCCATGGCATTTTGCCGTGGGTGCCGATCCCCACTGCCGTAATGCCCACAAAATATGTCCTTTACCCAAGGCAGTCACATGCCGTGCCCTCTAATGAAGTTACCATCGGTGCCCCAGCCCTGCCCCTTAATTATAAAATCATCTATCTATGTTTGTGTGTGTTTTCTTCACTTTCGAGAAATTGCCTTGGTGCCCTTCTCAAATTTACAACAGTTGCCATGATGCCCTCTTGAAATATTACAAACTGCTGTGCTGCCTTGCCTTTTCAGTGAAAATCCAAAGCAATTTTCAACTTGTCCTAAAAAAAGTTGCTGTGCCCCTTCAGATCCTTAATTCGAGGGCTGGTCAACAGGGTGGGTAGCAATTATAAGTTTATGTCCTGTGTATATACTCTTTATGTACAGAAAGGGAAGACCTTTTTAAATCTTTGAATAGATCTGATCTAAAAGCAGGCAAGGGCTGCAATTGTAAAATTGAGATTGAATCTGAAATATGGAGCAAAAAAACAATGTAATTTTATTTGCTACAAAGTAAGCTGATGATGATAACCCAATTTTCAAATTTGTAACCTTTAGGCTTCTTGGATTTATACAAAGCATATAAACATGGTGAAAAAATGATTGCTTAATTGATTGATTGATTGATGGATTGATTGGTTGATTGAGTGCTTCCTTGCTTACTTGATTGATTGTGTGAACAGTTGATTAATTGGTTATATGTGTTGAATATCTTTTTTACAGAGTTTGATTCAAATCTTATGCGAAGCTAGACAACAAAACAAGAAATCAGAAGCAGAGATTGCTGAGCTGCATCAGAAACTAGCAGAAGCACATGGGGATGTCAGGGTAAGTTTGATTCAAGTCTTATGCGAAGCTAGACAACAAAACAAGAAATCAGAAGCAGAGATTGCAGAGCTGCATCAGAAACTAGCAGAAGCACATGGGGATGTCAGGGTAAGTTTGATTCAAGTCTTGTGTGAAGCTAGACAACAAAACAAGAAATCAGAAGCAGAGATTGCAGAGCTGCATCAGAAACTAGCAGAAGCACATGGGGATGTCAGGGTAAGTTTGATTCAAGTCTTATGTGAAGCTAGACAACAAAACAAGAAATCAGAAGCAGAGATTGCAGAGCTGCATCAGAAACTAGCAGAAGCACATGGGGATGTCAGGGTAAGTTTGATTCAAGTCTTGTGTGAAGCTAGACAACAAAACAAGAAATCAGAAGCAGAGATAGCTGAGCTGCATCAGAAACTAACAGAAGCACATGGGGATGTCAGGGTAAGTTTGATTCAAGTCTTGTGTGAAGCTAGACAACAAAACAAGAAATCAGAAGCAGAGATAGCTGAGCTACATCAGAAACTAGCAGAAGCACATGGGGATGTCAGGGTAAGTTTCTAAGGGGCACAAATAGTCATTCAAGTCTTGTGTGAAGCAACAAGAAACACATAGGGATGTCAGGGTAAGTTCCTAAGGGACACAAATAGTCACTCAAGTCTTGTGTGAAGCAACAAGAAACACATAGGGATGTCAGGGTAAGTTCCTAAGGGAAACAAATAGTCACTCAAGTCTTGTGTGAAGCAACAAGAAACACATAGGGATGTCAGGGTAAGTTCCTAAGGGACACAAATAGTCACTCAAGTCTTGTGTGAAGCAACAAGAAATCAGAAGCAGAGATTGCTGAGCTGCATCAGAAACTAGCAGAAGCACATGGGGATGTCAGGGTAAGTTTGATTCAAGTCTTGTGTGAAGCTAGACAACAAAACAAGAAATCAGAAGCAGAGATAGCTGAGCTACATCAGAAACTAGCAGAAGCACATGGGGATGTCAGGGTAAGTTTCTAAGGGGCACAAATAGTCATTCAAGTCTTGTGTGAAGCAACAAGAAACACATAGGGATGTCAGGGTAAGTTCCTAAGGGACACAAATAGTCACTCAAGTCTTGTGTGAAGCAACAAGAAACACATAGGGATGTCAGGGTAAGTTCCTAAGGGAAACAAATAGTCACTCAAGTCTTGTGTGAAGCAACAAGAAACACATAGGGATGTCAGGGTAAGTTCTAAGGGACACAAATAGTCACTCCAGTCTTGTGTGAAGCAACAAGAAATCAGAAGCAGAGATTGCTGAGCTGCATCAGAAACTAGCAGAAGCACATGGGGATGTCAGGGTAAGTTTGATTCAAGTCTTGTGTGAAGCTAGACAACAAAACAAGAAATCAGAAGCAGAGATAGCTGAGCTACATCAGAAACTAGCAGAAGCGCATGGGGATGTCAGGGTAAGTTTCTAAGGGACACAAATAGTCACTCAAGTCTTGTGTGAAGCAACAAGAAACACATAGGGATGTCAGGGTAAGTTCCTAAGGGACACAAATAGTCACTCAAGTCTTGTGTGAAGCAACAAGAAACACATAGGGATGTCAGGGTAAGTTCCTAAGGGACACAAATAGTCACTCAAGTCTTGTGTGAAGCAACAAGAAACACATAGGGATGTCAGGGTAAGTTCCTAAGGGACACAAATAGTCACTCAAGTCTTGTGTGAAGCAACAAGAAACACATAGGGATGTCAGGGTAAGTTCCTAAGGGACACAAATAGTCACTCAAGTCTTGTGTGAAGCAACAAGAAACACATAGGGATGTCAGGGTAAGTTCTAAGGGACACAAATAGTCACTCAAGTCTTGTGTGAAGCAACAAGAAATCAGAAGCAGAGATTGCTGAGCTGCATCAGAAACTAGCAGAAGCACATGGGGATGTCGGGGTAAGTTTGATTCAAGTCTTGTGTGAAGCTAGACAACAAAACAAGAAATCAGAAGCAGAGATAGCTGAGCTACATCAGAAACTAGCAGAAGCGCATGGGGATGTCAGGGTAAGTTTCTAAGGGGCACAAATAGTCATTCAAGTCTTGTGTGAAGCAACAAGAAACACATAGGGATGTCAGGGTAAGTTCCTAAGGGACACAAATAGTCACTCAAGTCTTGTGTGAAGCAACAAGAAACACATAGGGATGTCAGGGTAAGTTCCTAAGGGAAACAAATAGTCACTCAAGTCTTGTGTGAAGCAACAAGAAACACATAGGGATGTCAGGGTAAGTTCCTAAGGGACACAAATAGTCACTCAAGTCTTGTATGAAGCAACAAGAAATCAGAAGCAGAGATTGCTGAGCTGCATCAGAAACTAGCAGAAGCACATGGGGATGTCAGGGTAAGTTTGATTCAAGTCTTGTGTGAAGCTAGACAACAAAACAAGAAATCAGAAGCAGAGATAGCTGAGCTACATCAGAAACTAGCAGAAGCGCATGGGGATGTCAGGGTAAGTTTCTAAGGGACACAAATAGTCACTCAAGTCTTGTGTGAAGCAACAAGAAACACATAGGGATGTCAGGGTAAGTTCCTAAGGGACACAAATAGTCACTCAAGTCTTGTGTGAAGCAACAAGAAACACATAGGGATGTCAGGGTAAGTTCCTAAGGGACACAAATAGTCACTCAAGTCTTGTGTGAAGCAACAAGAAACACATAGGGATGTCAGGGTAAGTTCCTAAGGGACACAAATAGTCACTCAAGTCTTGTGTGAAGCAACAAGAAACACATAGGGATGTCAGGGTAAGTTCCTAAGGGACACAAATAGTCACTCAAGTCTTGTGTGAAGCAAAAAGAAACACATAGGGATGTCAGGGTAAGTTCCTAAGGGACACAAATAGTCACTCAAGTCTTGTGTGAAGCAACAAGAAACACATAGGGATGTCAGGGTAAGTTCCTAAGGGACACAAATAGTCACTCAAGTCTTGTGTGAAGCAACAAGAAACACATAGGGATGTCAGGGTAAGTTCCTAAGGGACACAAATAGTCACTCAAGTCTTGTGTGAAGCAACAAGAAACACATAGGGATGTCAGGGTAAGTTCCTAAGGGACACAAATAGTCACTCAAGTCTTGTGTGAAGCAACAAGAAACACATAGGGATGTCAGGGTAAGTTCCTAAGGGACACAAATAGTCACTCAAGTCTTGTGTGAAGCAACAAGAAACACATAGGGATGTCAGGGTAAGTTCCTAAGGGACACAAATAGTCACTCAAGTCTTGTGTGAAGCAACAAGAAACACATAGGGATGTCAGGGTAAGTTCAAGGGACACAAATAGTCACTCAAGTCTTGTGTGAAGCAACAAGAAATCAGAAGCAGAGATTGCTGAGCTGCATCAGAAACTAGCAGAAGCACATGGGGATGTCGGGGTAAGTTTGATTCAAGTCTTGTGTGAAGCTAGACAACAAAACAAGAAATCAGAAGCAGAGATAGCTGAGCTACATCAGAAACTAGCAGAAGCGCATGGGGATGTCAGGGTAAGTTTCTAAGGGACACAAATAGTCACTCAAGTCTTGTGTGAAGCAACAAGAAACACATAGGGATGTCAGGGTAAGTTCCTAAGGGACACAAATAGTCACTCAAGTCTTGTGTGAAGCAACAAGAAACACATAGGGATGTCAGGGTAAGTTCCTAAGGGACACAAATAGTCACTCAAGTCTTGTGTGAAGCAACAAGAAAATTATCAGAAGCAGAGATTGCTGAGCTACATCAGAAACTAGCAGAAGCACATGGGGATGTCAGTATAAGTTTCTGAGGGCCATTATAGAGAAATATCACTCATACAGCAGTTCAATATCATAGGTTTGTGTGGTGATCATCTAACAATCAGCGTGATTGGTCACATGACTGGTTGGGTCCAATCAAATAGATTGTTACTGTATTGTCTGTAATAAATGCTCCCCCTCTAATAAACGACCCCCACTCCAATTTTTCTGTGAAAAATTGACAAAAATGCAAACATTTCATACTATATCTGTAAGTAAGCTTAAAACTTGCATCAGTCGTGTCAGTCTTGTCAGTGACGATCGCTAAATTGTATGAACAAAACCTATTATAAATGACTCAAACTTCCATCCATTCCATTGCCTAATTATGGTAGAATTTCACCAGATTCTTGCTTGATGATGCACTTACCGGTGTAATTTTGTTGTATGTACCACAAAAATATCATTTTCCACGCATTTTCGTGGGCGCCACCATATTAGGTAGTCGTAAATCCCTTCTTTCTACAGGAGCACCATCGGCAAATTTAACCAGATTTTTAAAGTTTTTTTCACTGACAATTCACCTTCAATAAACGCCCCCTTTGGGAAAAATGAAACACCCCTGGGGCGTTTATTACAGACAATATGGTAGATGATTACCACACAAACAGATGATCAGGTTTCAAAGTCTTCTTTTACCTTGTGTTTTGTATTTTGTTGACAGCTGTTGCGAGAGAACATAGCACGGCAGAGAGTCGGTGATGACGATTTTGGAGCTCGACATTTCCCGGCTCATGAAAGAGAAGAGTTGGTACAGCAACTAGAGGAAGTAAAAGAACAGGTACGTCTGTTTTAAATCTTTGGTCACCAAGGTATAAGTATGTTAGTGTCATAGACCAGACGTGGAAGTCCTCTTTTGGTGTATGCACTACCGTGCTCACCTTTCCACCACTAGGTGGTCAATGTCTGTGGGTTCGAGTCTCAGCAGGACCGAGTGACTGGAATTTAGCGCAGGATACTTTGATGGATTTACGGATGATGGCTAGGCGGTCAATGACAAAAATTATTGCAGCGATGGTCCTGGTGTTTCTTAAATATCTTGGAAAAATCTTAAAATTCGCTGCCAAACCTAAAATTCGCAATTAGACTCAAAATTCATGAATTTTAGCGTTTTTTTGCACATCACAAATTCTCCCGGTGCTTAAGTTAGTCAATGATAGCCCTGAGAGGAAAAGAATTAGAAATTAATAAAGAATACTTGGGTATGCCTCATATCAAGGACCTGGACTTAAGTATATAAGTGCGTTAGTATTATAGACCAGACGAGGAAGTCCCCTTTTGGTCTATGGACTAGCACGCTCGTCTTTTTACCACAAGGTCATGCTTCAAATTTTCTTTCCTGCCAAGAACTTTTGCAGAATGGATTCGTATTCCTGCAAGTACAAGGGAGGCTACATCAATTGACAGCTTCAAAAATAGACTTAACAACATGCAGCTGTCTTTGTTTTTAAGGATGGGCCTACCTTTTTCCGCATGCACCTACAACTTTACATATCTCAACGAGGTATGAAACAGAAGCAGAAGATTGTTGCAACTAATAAGTGTAAATATTGAGGGTGTCTCAGTGACTTGCAAAAGATTTAAAACAAAAGCAGCAACAATAACAAAATTTATACTTTTGATGGATTAGTTTTTCAGTTGGCACCATCATTAGAAATTTTATTTTGCATGTAAAAACTCACCTCCGATTAATACTTGAAGTTGATTATAATGTTAAAATATGTTTTACTTCCTTATGAAATCGTAGTCAAATTGCCCAATTCATCTTTCATACATACTAAACACAGTGTTGCCTTTTAAAACTTGACAAAATATCCCTGAAATCCAAAAAGTTGAGGTGTATTTTGGTTTCAAAGTGTGCAATATCTCCCCATGAGCTAGAAAGGAATTTAATTACAGAACTTCAGTGCTGTATCTTCTTATCAGGTGGCATATACATGACTTTGTTATCTCAAATCTAGCCCAATTGTACGGATAAGGTGCAAATAGTGGCAACCCTGGCACCCAAATTCGGTCATTCAAGGTGTCAGAAACTCATCCCCAGGTGGCATTGTGACAGGTTATTTGTGGGTTTGGTTGACTTTGGTACTTATTTGGAGAAGGAGCCTGTGACATTGAGACTATTCACATACCTCTGAGATCAATTCATAATGAACAACACTTGCTTAATCAAGTGTGACAAACTAAAATGCTGAATTGGGAATTTCCCCACAGTTAATTCTCACTACAGTAATAATTTTCAATCTTTTCTGAAGCCCATGTAGAACAAAAATTACAGCAAGAGGTCCATTTATTTTGTGTTTTCTGATATTTTAAATTTTTATTTTCCTTTCCTTTCCTTTCATTTTTTCCTTTTAATAGAGTGAATAATAATATATGCAAAATGATTAAATTAATGAAATTTTTAAATTTCAAAAATGAGGTAGTTCCTTTCATTTTAGTATTCTTTAGACTTGTCAACAATGGCAATGTCAATAAACTCCCTATCTTTTGTTTAAGAAATAAAGGGTATTGCTTTATCCTTTACACCCAAATAATGTGTCCGAGGTAGTAAAAACATAAATAATGGGTGAGGCGCAGCCGAACCCATTATTTAAACGGTTTTACTGCCGAGGACACATTATTTTCGTGTAAAGGATAATGCTGCACCCTTTATTTCTATTCTATTACCAGAAAATAGTGCGATTTTAAGAGAAAATATCAATTTTGGCACAAATATTTTAAGTTTTTTACTTCAAGGTGGAGCGCGACGCGTAAGTGACAACGCGATCATGGAAATATTACATGCGTAACCAAGCGTAATGCTGTGCGTAGAATGTGTTACGGCGCTTGACCCATTATTGCAGAATAATGGGCTCTCACGTGACGCGTTTTAACAAATCACAGTGCGCGATTTTGAATAATGGGTCGTGGAGGTAATAGAATACAGTTTAGTGTGTACTTTTTATAGCTTTAAAGGGACACCAACCACCCAGTTATATTTTCTAATGAAGGTTTTCTTGTATCTAGGGGGAAATGGGACACCTAATTTATTTCAAAGAAGTTGGTACAGTTTTCTAGAAATGTTCAAAAAATTGTTACAAAGTGGCAAAATTGGACTATTTGTATGAAATATTTGAAGAAAAAAAATGCTCAAAAATTTCTGGGAAGTTTGATAAAAACTGCTGTTAAATTGTTTAAAATATTTGTCAGAAATCCAAAAGTAATGTTGCTTCAAGTGCCTATTGCTCTACTTTGGTGAATTCAAATATTGTGTTGGCATATGGACCGGTATCTCTGGAGAAAATAAATAATAATACCAAAGGTTGTGGTAAATGCCATCCAGGTGCTCTACAAGGACTCCAATAGTGCCGTTATGGCAGGAGTCAAGATTCATCAACTCAAATTTCTCGGCCATATACTGCATCTTGAAGACGACAGTATGTCCAGCACCTCCTGGGAGATACTGAAGGGATGCTGCAGCCAAACAAAATTGTTTCGCTTGCCCAAGATCGCAATAGTTGGAGAAAGCTTCGCTCCGTAGCCGACTGATGATGATGAGCTAACCGTTTGAAGATAATAACAATGTATCAAACCAAGATTTTGCTTATAGAAATTATGGACTTTAAAAAAGCCAGATGTCTACTGACAATAACAACTGCTTTTTACTATAAAATAAATAAAAAAAGAGAAATTTTGTTTGATTTAACGTGCGCTTCAGCCAGACATGATCTAATTATCAGCACACTTCAACAATTATTCCGCTGCCATTAGGATATATCAGCATCATTTCCGCTTCACCAAGTCCGCAACTGATGCGCAGGTACTCTCAGCAACTTAGATTGTGATTACCCCCAGCAGCTCCCCATTTTACACCTGGGTGGAGTGAAGCAATTGGGAATTAAGCTATCTTGCTCAAGATCGCAACACACTGGCCGTGGTGGGGCTCGAACCCGCAACCTTTTGATTATGAAGCTTGTGCCCTAACCATTGGGCCACCGTGCTTCCCTATCTATATACTATACATGTAGGTAGCTTGCTGTCTCCTGAAGATAGCGTTTATGTTATAGGTCAAAAAGTTTTGCATTATAGCTGGTCATCGAAATTTAAGAGCCATCGAGTGACTATTAGTATAACAATATTTAAAACCAAATTTTATCAGCCAAAATTGAAATGCTTAGGACAGAGTACCCAGCAACTGATGATCACAAATTAATTAAACTTGGTTAACTTGCTGTCTACTGAAGATAGCATATGGGCCATTCTCAGTGAACGGCTCCAATTAAGGTTCATTTTTTGTGTCAAAATTAAGTTCCTGAAATCTTAATTTTTTACATGAAAAGTAGTCCTTGCCCCTATAATATACATATCTTACTTGTCACTAATGCGCTATAATTTTTGAGAAAAATGCAAAAATAGGCACAAAATTGGGCAGGGGTGTAGTACCCCCTTAACATTGTAGAACCTTTGTCCTAAAAGTTTGAATTGTTTTCACAGCTTGAAACATTGCAGCGAGACATGGTGGCTAAAATAGATGAGCAAGAAGAAGTAGTGACGGAGCGAGATTTTTTCCGAGACAAAGGGGACCGGTTGAATCAAGAGCTTAACTATGTGCTAGGAGGGGATGAAAGGAGGCTGGTGGATATAGATGCCCTAATCATGGAAAACAAGTAAGTATATGGTATAAACTATTAGGGTTGTAGGAATTACCAGTGAGTTGCCAAACCATTTTAATATCGTCAAATTGTAAAGCAAAATGTTTGTAATTTCACAGTGACAATGTGGCAAATTTCTTTTTTTCAAACCAGTCACAGATCCAGGATGGTTTAAATACTAGGGGTGGAGGAGCTGTTATCATGATTTTGCATGATTTGACCAAAAATTTGAAGGGGGGGGGCTAAAACACACTTGATCCATTCCTGCAAACTCTGTTGAAATGAACTTAATAAATAAGACATGTAATAAGTAACACTCTCTTTTGGAAAGTGCAATGCCTGGGGGTGAGTGATTTGTAATGTTGTGAACCTTCTTGTAATGAGCTTTTCCATATTAAATCCACACCACCCCCTGGAAAATTTTGGAAATATCTTCCACAGGGGGAATATGTTTTTCAAATGTAATTGGTCAGAGCTAATTATTTTGAAACCCATACTCCCCCTGTATCATAGCTTTTCCTATATCTTCCTCAACTGGAGTGAGTATTTCAAATGGAAGTTGTCCAATTGTCTATACTATTTGAAACTTATACATGTACTCCCTATGTGGCAGACTTTAGCTAAATCTTCCACAGGGGGAGTGTGGATTTTATATGGAATAACCCAATAAGTTGTATAAACTGTTTCTCACTTAACCCCTGAGATCTACTGTCTTTTTGACAGTGTTGCTCATTGGTAAATTATGTGATACATTTACCCGAATGACCAATTAAAAATCGGCTTCTAAATATTTTTAGCTCAATCCTTTTCACTCTTCAGCTGTACAATTGCTTCTTACAGTCATGTTGCTAATTGGCTCAATAAATCATAATAGTCTTCTTGTAACCAATCAGCAGGTTCGCTTCTTCAAAAAAACAAGAAGAGGAACGATGTAATTTCATTCAAATTGTTTTATTTTATTAATGATCACTTCCTTCTTCCTTCTCCTTTTCCATTTCCAATTTTGTGTCAGATATGTCAAAGAGAGGTTAAAGCAATGTCAAGAAGAAAAAGCAACAGCACAGACAGCAGTAGCCAAGTATAAGGTAAGTAGTTGCCATGAATAAAGAACTAAGTTAGGGGTTCATTAATTACTAGAATTGAATGAGCCCTTGTCATAAACAACGATCATTCCCTTAATTCTATATAGCAGTCCCCAACATTTGGTGATTGTTTACATCAACTAATATCATGAATACGATGAAACATTCTTTGAAATGCGATTTTCCTGCACTTTTTGATACTGAAATTGTCACACCAAAGCATCTGGGCATGAATAAAATGTTGATTATGCCCAGCTCTCGACCAATCACAAGTGCTGTTAGATAACGCGAATGTATGAACAGACTATTAGTGATTTGCTTGACTAGAACACTCTAATCAAAATTTTGATTTGTGGTATGAACTGAATAAATAAGACCTAAGTAAAATGCAACACCCCAGGAGCATTTAATTAAGAGGGACTATGGTATGTGAGCAGACGACACTGGATATAGTATATATTTATACTTGCAGAGCGAGGGATTGCAATGGTGTGAACCTTTTTGTATAAACTTCCTCATTTTTCCCCTGAAATATACTGGGTTTTTTTTACAGTGATGCTGATTGGTAATTAAATTATGCGATATACCGTAAACGTTCACCTAACGGCACTATGGGCTCTCTTGACATAACTGGAATTTTAGACACAAACTAAAAGTGTTCTCCCATAAAAATCCCTCCAAATAAGTGCACATTTTCTTAATTCTTGTTGGGATATTTAGAGGAGGGTGCTCTCTCTATTTGTACATGAAATTTACCCCAAGGCAAAGGAGCCCAGGTGTGTCATTAGGCGAACGTGTGCAATCCCTCCAAATAAGTGCACATTTTCTTAATTCTTGTTGGGATATTTAGAGGAGGGAGCTCTCTATTTGTACATGAAATTTACCCCAAGGCAAAGGAGCCCAGGTGTGCCATTAGGCGAATGTGTGCAATCCCTCCAAATAAGTGCACATTTTCTTAATTCTTGTTGGGATATTTAGAGGAGGGAGCTCTCTATTTGTACATGAAATTTACCCCCAAGGCAAAGGAGCCCAGGTGTGCCATTAGGCGAACGTGTGCAATCCCTCCAAATAAGTGCACATTTTCTTAATTCTTGTTGGGATATTTAGAGGAGGGAGCTCTCTATTTGTACATGAAATTTACCCCAAGGCAAAGGAGCCCAGGTGTGCCATTAGGCGAATGTGTGCAATCCCTCCAAATAAGTGCACATTTTCTTAATTCTTGTTGGGATATTTAGAGGAGCGCGCTCTCTATTTGTACATGAAATTTACCTCAAGGCAAAGGAGCCCAGGTGTGTAGGTCATTAGGCGCACGTGGGCAATCCCTCCAAATAAGTGCACATTTTCTTAATTCTTGTTGGGATATTTAGAGGAGGGAGCTCTCTATTTGTACATGAAATTTACCCAAGGCAAAGGAGCCCAGGTGTGTCATTAGGTGACGTGTGCAATCCCTCCAAATAAGTGCACATTTTCTTAATTCTTGTTGGGTTATTTAGCGGAGGAAGCTCTCTATTTGTACATGAAATTTACCCCAAGGCAAAGGAGCCCAGGTGTGCCATTAGGCGAATGTGTGCAATCCCTCCAAATAAGTGCACATTTTCTTAATTCTTGTTGGGATATTTAGAGGAGGGAGCTCTCTATTTGTACATGAAATTTACCTCAAGGCAAAGGAGCCCAGGTGTGTCATTAGGCGAACGTGAGCAAGCACTCCAAATAAGTGCACATTTTCTTAATTCTTGTTGGGATATTTAGAGGAGGGAGCTCTCTATTTGTACATGAAATTTACCCAAGGCAAAGGAGCCCAGGTGTGTCATTAGGCGAACGTGTGCAATCCCTCCAAATAAGTGCACATTTTCTTAATTCTTGTTGGGATATTTAGAGGAGGGAGCTCTCTATTTGTACATGAAATTTACCTCAAGGCAAAGGAGCCCAGGTGTGTCATTAGGCGAACGTGTGCAATCCCTCCAAATAAGTGCACATTTTCTTAATTCTTGTTGGGATATTTAGAGGAGGGAGCTCTCTATTTGTACATGAAATTTACCCAAGGCAAAGGAGCCCAGGTGTGTCATTAGGCGAACGTGTGCAATCCCTCCAAATAAGTGCACATTTTCTTAATTCTTGTTGGGATATTTAGAGGAGGAGCTCTCTATTTGTACATGAAATTTACCCAAGGCAAAGGAGCCCAGGTGTGTCATTAGGCGTACGTGTGCAATCCCTCCAAATAAGTGCACATTTTCTTAATTCTTGTTGGGATATTTAGAGGAGGGAGCTCTCTATTTGTACATGAAATTTACCCAAGGCAAAGGAGCCCAGGTGTGCCATTAGGCGAATGTGTGCATTAGGCGGCCAGTTGAAAACAAGCTTCTAAATATTTAAACTCAATTCTCTTCAGCTGTGCAACTGCTTCTTACTATGTTGCTGATTGGCTCAATAAATCATAATAGTCTTCTTGTAACCAATCAGCAGGTAGTGCTCATGGATGGGGTTAAGCCTTTTCAGCCCTACACCATTCTTACCATGTTTCTGATTGGCTCAATAAATCATAACAGTCTTCTTGTAACCAATCAGCATGTAGTGCTCATATGGTTAATTTCGTATCTTTTTATCAGAATGCATTGGAAAAGAGAAGAGGAAAAGGTGGCTTGAAATTAGGAGCAACTACATCAGGAGGTTTAATAATATCACAAAAACAAGGTAGGACATGTTGCAAAATTTTTATGTTGGAAACCTTTTTACCTTTAAAAGGTTGGTGTTAATCCTGGAATTATGGAAACTTTTGGGCTAAGTTGTTGATCTAAAGTGTTTACACTCTTGACAAATCCATCTATGATGTCAAATTTGGGTAAAAATGCTTAGATTTGGAGACAAACAAAATAACATTTTTTTAACCTATTTATTTATTTTTTGGACAATATAACAAAAAAATCTTCATAAATTTGTTTAAGAAGTAGATATTAATAGTTGACCTTACCCTTCCACACAGGGGGTGTAGACTTCAAATGGAGTCACCCATTCAGGTTGCTTAATTTGAAATACATACTCCCAGTGTGAACGATTTAACAGGGCAAGTTTCCATAGGGGGTGTATGGATTTAAACTAGAATAGTCCAATGTTGGGGCGGTAAGCTTTCATCCGTAAGTTAGACACATTGTGTTATAAAATCAGATCACACACCTATTAGATATAACAATATAAATTTACTGTGGTTTGTTAAGTGTGCCTTTGGATATATTGAAATGATTTGCCTGTAAAAATGAATCGGGTGTTTAATTGTAATAGAATCAGTGATCCATGGCATTTATTACAACCAGTATGTGGTATAAATTTGATTCTTAGTCAGTGGGAGTGGTCTAGTTCGTAGACACATTTTTGATTGGACAATCGCAAGATTTGGTGCCGTTTATCAGGCCGTTGGCGACCCCACGTCATCATGCGTCTTGATAATGCCTTACACGCTTGTAGAGGTGCGCGTATGTATTGCGCTGTATTGCGTAGTCTAGTGCGGAATACGCGGCGCGCTAGCAGTACGCGCAACGAATACGTGAAGTTGTAAACAAGTTTTGTTCATTTTATAATGAGGGGAGTTTTTATGACGGTAACTTAGTTTTTGCTTTAAAAAATTGTTACAGTTATTAAAATAATATTTGACTAACTGACTAAGAATGAGAATAAGCGATAGGAATTTTTATTTTGCCTATCCTCTACCTATGATAGAGCGACAGGCAGGTCCAATATTTTTATCGTAGTGCGGCATCCACTACTCAAAATATTGGACCTGCCTGTCAAATCTATCACACTGATAGAAGATAGGCAAAATAAAATTCTATCGCTTATTCTCTAATTGATTAGTGTCAACTACACACACCTGCAATGGTTTTGCTAGGTCAACTAGCATCTGCATTTCATGTCCACAATCGGAAATCTATGTGACCACCCTAGCAATGCCATGAAAAGGTGTGTAATTTTGTTTATATGTGTAACATGATGCCACTAATTGCAAATCATGAAGTAAAATAAGTAATAAATAATAAATTTTGGATTTATAAAGCGCCTTTCTCCAGATCTTAGAGGACTCAAAGCGCTGTAATTTCGCTGCAATGGTGAATCATCACTATCAGATCGCATCAACTAGGCCAGTTGCTGCCGAACGTCGCACACCTATCCGCATTTAGATTGTAACATCCACCAATTATCTGTGCAGCTCCCCAAATTCCATTGGGTGAAGGAAGTTTTTGATAACCAAACAACTAATCACCGATTTTTGCGATACAGGAGGAAACCGGAGAAAACCTGCGAGAGCGAGCATGGAATCGGGATAAACCAAGTGCACATGAATCCTTGGGCCGCGCCGGGGCTTGAACCCGGGACTTCAGTGGTGCAAGGCGAGGGAACTAGGCTGCGCCAACTCGCTCCCCTTCAGTAGATATGGTTCATTGAACATACCAAACAATAATAGAAAAAAGAAGTATTCTTCTTTAAAATATTGACTTTTGAACATCAAGTGAGGGAGCAATCCTGGCAAGTTAGCATTTTAAAGCTTATGATCCAGAGAAAATGAATCTGACCATATCTAAAAAAGTAAAGATTTGCCACTTTCTTCACATTTTGTGAGAACAGTTCTGTAGAAATCCGTAATACATGTATAAAAATTTTCCTCAGTTTATTTTCCCCAAATTTCTGCACTTTTATGTATTTAAGCCAGTTTTGGGGTATATTTGTTCAATTTTACATGCTTTTTTTGCAGAAATATCCAATATTTGCCCGATTTTACATGCTTTTTTTGCAGAAATATGCAATATTTGCCTGATTTTACATGCTTTTTCGTAGAATTTTCCTGTTTTTCTTACAAACATGTATACCTGGTAATAGATTGAATGAAAGCAAAGAAATAGGAGAAGAAAGTGAAGAGTTGTGTAAGAGGAGATTAGTTTTTTTACCAATATATCTTTGTACATGTACTCAAGTGAATTTCCTTACCTTTCTGTAGTTGAACAGTTACTAGCAGAAGGCAAAGCTGGTTCCTTACCGGTCACTCAGTCTTCCATCGCTGACCTAAGATCACTAGCCTCTACACTACTAGAAACAGTGCATGATAAGAATATGGCTCTCAACCATCAACGTAACACAAATAAGTAAGTATCAAAGCTGGTTCCTTACCGGTCACTCAGTCTTCCATCGCTGACCTGAGATCACTAGCCTCTACACTACTAGAAACAGTGCATGATAAGAACATGGCTCTCAACCATCAACGTAACACAAATAAGTAAGTATCAAAGCTGGTTCCTTACCGGTCACTCAGTCTTCCATCGCTGACTTAAGATCACTAGCCTGCACACTACTAGAAACAGTGCATGATAAGAACATGGCTCTTAACCATCAACGAAACACAAATAAGTAAGTATCAAAGCTGGTTCCTTACCGGTCACTCAGTCTTCCATCGCTGACCTAAGATCACTAGCCTCTACACTACTAGAAACGGTACATGATAAGAATATGGCTCTCAACCATCAATGTAACACAAATAAGTAAGTATCAAAGCTGGTTCCTTACCGGTCACTCAGTCTTCCATAGCTGACTTGAGATCGCTAGCCTCTACACTACTAGAAACAGTACATGATAAGAACATGGCTCTCAACCATCAACGTAACACAAATAAGTAAGTATCAAAGCTGGTTCCTTACCGGTCACTCAGTCTTCCATTGCTGACTTGAGATCACTAGCCTCTACACTACTAGAAACAGTGCATGATAAGAATATGGCTCTCAACCATCAACGTAACACAAATAAGTAAGTGGACCATAGGGTATAATTGGCAAGAGGGCTTTTTTAAGTCCAGATGACACCAAAATGTGTGTTTACGCGCTTGCAATTGGGTATGTAAATACCTAAGCACACCTTTTTGCCCAAATCAAGTGTTGCAAGTTGTAATTTGTACATTGTTTGTGCACATTCTCACAACGTTTGTCCATTTTTGAGCGACTCTACAGGACAACTTTGCTAACTTGCCTACTTTGACATTTGACCCTGTATGACCCTGAAGTAAGCCATATATGTTGCCTGGCTTCATAATGATTGTTTTTCTCTTTTAGGAGAAATTAGGAAGTTGAATTTAAATTTTCTATTCCATTTCCATTTTACAGAATTCTTGGCCAGCGAGTCGCCGAGTTGGAAAAGAAACTGAAGACCCTTGAGATAGCAGGCTTGTGGAATCTACCACCTGGTACTGATATTAATAGCATTGCATGTTGCATGGTGGGAAGTGGTATGTTTCTTTTCTCTTTATCATCAACACCTTTTCCAATTAACAGACTTTTGTGTGGGTATCCCATAATGCATCATTTTGGTAGCGTTCAGATTCCAGATGATACCCAGATATTGATCAGATGAAGTCAATTATAATTTGTGTACATCCATATCAAAACAATGCACTTGTCGGCTGCTACATGTGTCTCATTTCACATAATAGCTGGGGAATAAATACCAGCCTCATCTCAAGTGGAGGTCACTTCAAATCATCCCCAAGTCACATGGTTAAGGAATGTTCTCTGTATTTCTAAACCATGTGACTTGGGGATGATTTGAAGTGACCTCCACTTGAGATGAGTCTGGTATTTATTCTTAGCTATTATGTGAAATGTAGCAGCCGACAAGTGCATTGTTTTGATATGGATGTACACATTTGTGCACAAGGTCAGGTGCAGGTACAGGTGCCTGTTAATATTTTCCCTGAAACTATTAGGAATGTTTGAAATCTACCGACTAAATGCCGCGGTAGTAATTTTTTCTTTACCTCTTGTGTTATACCTACTAAACACAAAATGTGGATCTTTTAATTGCATAATGTGTTGGGCAAATCGTTCACCTAGTGACCCTCTGAATTAATATGCGAACGAATACCATGTCTGCAATGTTTTGAGGTTATTACAATATTACCAATTCAAAAAAGTAAACTTCCTTGGAAATGTTTTTTGGCAATAATTTCTGTGACAAGATGTCTTGGACTGTCTTCTTTTCTGTGGTACTTAGCTGTAACATTAGCCAGCTAATTACATCATCATTGTGCTTTCCCAGTAATCCCAAGATCAAAAACATGTGGTGAGCGGATTTGCCACAAGAGCGGACACTCCCTGGTCTCCCCTATATTATAAATCATTTCAAATTTGCTCACATACATTTTGTGATGCACTTATTATTACCAAAGTGATGCAATATGAATTACCCACAAACCATGTAAATGTGACTCATCACATAGGAACACTCAAGTTGTTGGAAACCAACAGTGAGGACTACCTGCCGATCTAACATTGCCTCTGATTGGTCAATTACATGATATCGTCACTTTAATCACCAATCAGAATGGAGCTTTGCAAATAATTCACCCCAATTTTTTTGTGTGGCAAAATTATTCTAACAATGTTGCTGACTGGTCCAATTGATAGTGAAAACCTCTTTTTGGCCAATCGGCAGGTAGTTCTCATGGGGTTAAACTAACTGTACATTTTCTAAGACAACTGCTGTGTTTTGATGTGGTGGGTCATAAATGGTAAATTTCTTGAAACTCGGATAAGACAAAAAAGTATTTGTATGTCTCAAAAGCTGCAGCTGGCATCGTTTTTGCAGTTCGCATATTGTCTCTGATGAAAAATAAGCTAAATATCATTTAATTTCTTATTTTGTCTTTCATTTTTTTTAAAACAAAATATTGCTAAAAATAGATTTCAAATGCATTTTTTGAAAGAATTTTGTGATCATCGATTTAAATTAGTGAACTTATTTTATTATGTGTATAAGAATGTTGAAAGTTCTGAGCATCCCATGCATATATGTTTACTTGAGTTTGAGTCACAGGATGGGGAAAGAGTGGTAAAATGTATTCCACATTTAAAAATTTTTCTAAGCTTTGAGACATACTGTATATTGGGTAGCCTAAGGCTAGGGCTTTGACTGCTGTACAAACAAAGCTTCAAACTCCAACCTTTGAGTTTCTTGTCAGGCTGTATTTTGTTGGGTTCGGTTTTGTGGTTGGTTGGGTATTTTTTTTTTTTTTTTTGATTTGGGTTTTTTTTTTCTTTTTTCTTGGGATTTGACTCTTTATCATTTATAATACAAAAATCAAATACTGAGAAATGACTGGCCATTTGTTGTGTGTGAGTTGCAAATATGAGAGTGGTATTTATTTTTGCAGACTGTATATCAAGCAATATTTAGCAACAGGTATGCAAGATGTTGGACTATATTTTCTGGCCCCAACTTCAAAGGGGTCAAATTATGTTTTTATGGTTATTGAACAAGTATTGGGCTATTCCATTTAAAATCCACACTACCCCTGTGGAAGATTTTGGGAATATCATCCACAGAGGGAGTATGAGTTTCAAGTAGAATAGACAGTTGGGTAACTTCCATTCGAAAAAATCACTCCAGTTGTGGAAGCTATAGGTAAAGCCATTATACAAGGGGAGTATGGCTGTCAAAATGATTAACCCTGACTAATTACATTTGAAAAACATACTCCCTCTGTGGAAGATATTTCCAAACTCTTCCACAGGGGTAGTGTGGATTTTAAATGGAATAGCCCATTTCTTCTTATTCTTAATGTTTTAACAAGAACACATCACTTCATTATCATTATTTCTTGGTGACATTTCATATCATATCATAATGCCATGTTTTCAAAATAGCAATTTCCACAGCTTTTTGTTTTAAAGGGGATTTTTTTTATGTTTGATGATTTATAAGCTAGCATGAAATTCTAAAATATTTTTGAAATGTTAGCTGTTTGTGAAATATCTTTTAAATAATGAAGGAGGGGGCCTATATGCTTTACCCTAACAGGGCAGGGCGTAAGACAATGCGAAACACAAAGAGGGCGGGTTAGTATATGCAGTGGTCTTCTCACTCGCTTCTCACCACTGTGGCCCGGGTTCAATTCCCCGCGGTGCCACATGTGAGTTTGGTTGCCGATCCATGCTCGTCCTCACCGGTTTTTCTCCGGGTGCTCCGGTTTTCCTCCTGCTTCTAAAATCGGACCTCTTCCCATATCCCTGTCCCGTCATATCTGGAGGCATCCCTTGAATTTAGTAGCCTCTGAGCACTATTGGGTTTAGCCTGGCTTCGGCCGAATGGTATAAATAAAAATTAAATAAAAATTAATTAATTAATGTATGTGAGGATCCTCGCATACATTAATTTGTGTCTCGCATTGTCTTTCGCCCTGCTAGGGTGAAGCATATAGGCCCCCTCCTTTTTCATTATTTAATATTATAATTGGCTGCTGAGACACAATGAGAGAGTTATCATGGGGACTTAAGTTGAGATTGCCCGAGTACCGACTGCGAACTCAGGTAGTACAGTGGTTGGACTCTGGACCGGGGTTCAATCCCCATTCCCTGCTGAGTCCTGATTTTTTTCTCTCTCAAAATTCTCATATGTCGGTTTGCCCCAAACACGTCATTTAAATATGTTTTTATTTAAAATGGAGCAAAACATGTGGGCATGCTAGTAATTTCTAGTTGATATATTGGCAATTGCTTTTCTGATCAAGGGACAGAAGTATATGCGAAAAATGTCCCACAAAAATGCCGCGCTCAAATTATTTTTGAAATGCTGGCTGTTTGTGAAATATCTGTTTATTCAAGAAATGGAACAAACATGCTAGTAACTTCAAAACAATATATCAGCAATTGCTTTTCCAATCCAGCAATAGAAGTACATGTAGATGCAAAAAACGTCACATAAAAACACTGCGCTCAAATAATTCTGAAATATTGGCTGTTTGTGAAATATCTTTATGCAGCAAACATGTTGATCATGGGGCATGCTAGTAACTATTGAATGCTATATCGGTAGTGCCCAGGTCTTAGCTAGAAATTGAGGGTTGCCCGTCATTTGAATAAAATTGCCTGTCCTAATTTGACCTTTAAAACATTTACCAGATATCTGTAGCCCATTGGGGGTTCAAGAAGTTCAAATATGTGCTGATATGTCCTTATTCTACAAATTGGGTCTACTAAAAAGGGCAATTAGCTTCTCAAAACATACAATTTATAATATAGCATCTGTCAAAGGCATTAATTTTGCCTGTCCCAGGAGCAAACTGGCCGTCTAAAATGATGGCCAGACGGGTGGCTAGCTAAGACCCTGGTAGTGCCTGTTTTGATCAAGCAACAGAAGTAAAAATGTGACACAAAAATGCTGCCCTCAATGCTGGCTGTTTGTTAAATACTTTTTTACTCAAAATGAAGTAAATCATGCTTGTAACTTCTAATAAATATATCGGCAATTGCTTTTCCAATCGAGTGACAGAACTAGACACGAAGACCATCACACACAAATGCTGCGCTCAGATAATTCTAAAATGTTGGCTGTGTGTGAAATATTTTTTATTCAAATTCAGCAAACATGTTGCTTAAATTTCAGAAGCAATTCTGTTAACAATTTGGTTTGCTGTGATGATTTGTGATGGTGGTGTGGGGATTGTATTGACAATTTTGTTGATTTTTGTCATGGTAAAAGTGTGCACTCTCAATCGTTATACAATTCGACGGCTGCATCACTTACTGTCATATCTCAAAAGGCTGCCTTGTGGTACTTTGTTGAGATATACTGTAAAATTAGCTTTTATACAGGGTGTCCCAGAATGATTTATACCGTGTTTGAACAAAATATCAAAAATATATAGTCAACAGTGTATCTAATTTTAATAAGTGCAATACAATGCCACACATATTTCCTACTTATTCTGTGACTTTCATGGAAATAGCTTGATTCGTTTTGGCGTGACATTGCTATTACTGAAAATGGACGAAAACGGCATGTGTGTAATTTACAGTGCAAAGGCACCCCAACACACCACCGTCCAGCCGCACTGTGCGTATATTGGAGAAATCCTACATTCTTTGATAGGAAATACACCAAATTTGGCACAGATGTAGAGTTTTCAATGCTTAAGAGCTCTTGAACATAATTTTTTAGAAGTGGCTCTATATCTCAAAAAATAGATTTTTCTGATATTTTGTGTAATGATGCATGTTAGGGTATTGACTACTTGTGTGACTAAAAAAAATTCAAAAATCGGCTCGTTGCCATGGAAACGGCCCAAACCCAGATTCTGTCATTTTGGGCCAAATTGGCAGTGAAATTAGTTAAAAAACATGTTATTTCAAGTGTTCGCTACAACTAAGCCATATAATGCTGGTACATTACATTAAGTTCTTGTGAAAGGACATCTATTCATCTAATGATCAGCATATTTAGAGGTCAATAAGTTATTCTTAAGGGTACGTGCAGAGCCCATCTGCCAGGTGTATTTTCACTTTTTCATAAAATGTCATTTTAGCACCTAAAATATAATCATGAAAATCAACAACCCGGTGTTGCCAGGATTTTATCCATTCTAGTGTGGGTAGTACAAGCTAGGTACTTTACATTTTAGTAAAAATCAGCTTGGGCAAATGTTACTTCTAAATACAGTGTTGCCAGAAAAACCGGTATTTTTGCAAATTGACATTTTGTCAAATTACGCCTTTATGTCACAATTTTGTGCATTTTGACAAATATTTTCCTTCAAGGTGAATCCAAACAACACTTTTTCGTCTTTGTAAATATCTAAATACTGAAAATTCAAAATTAGTGTTGCCAGAGTTCTTGATAAAACACCCAATATTAGTATTTTACTGATAGTATGATTTGTTGTTGATGGTTTGATTGGGAAATGCTTATTTCTAATTTTCATACATCGAATGTACATAGTATAGATTGTTATATGAATGTTTAAACACCTGAGCACAAAGTAAGTGTTGCCAGAATTCTTGATAAAACACCCAAAATCATAATGCCATGATCCAGTCCTCTCACGCTAAAGTTGACAACGTCAAAATTTGGTTTACTATCATCAATAGCTTGTCCTAAAAAGCGTATTCAAATTGTAAAAACCCCACGGTTCTAGTATTATCTAGTACAAAGTTATAGTCAGGGTAATTATGGGTATTAATTTTGTTCTTTGTTTTCTATTGAATTTTGAACTGGTCACTCCAACCTTACTGGACTGGATCAATAATAATCAAAAATATTGATATCAATTTCAGCAATAATTAAAATATATATAAATATCGTTATCAATAATAAACAAAAATATTATCATCAATATCAAAAATATTAACATCAATAATATCAATAATAATCAAAAATATTAACATCAATATCAATAATTATCAAAAATATTAATATTAATATCAATATAATCAAAAATATTAATATCAAAAATAATCAAAAATATAAATATCAATTTCAATAATAATCAAGAATATTAATATCAATATCAATAATAATCAAAAATATTAATATCAATATCAATAATAATCAAAACTATTAATATCGATATCAATATGAATAATAATCAAAAATATTAATATGAATATGAATAATAATCAAAACTATTAATATGAATAATAATCAAAAATATATATCAAAATCAATAATAATCAAAAATATTAATATCAATAATAATCAAAAATATTGATATCAATTTCAGTAATAATTACAAAAAATATAAATATTAATATCAATATCAATTATAATCAAAAATAATGATATCAATTTCAGTAATAATTTAAAAAATATATTTATCGTTATCAATAATAAACGAAAATATTATCATCAATATCAAAAATAAACAAAAACATTGACATCAATAATATCAATAATAATCAAAAATATTAACATCAATATCAATAATTATCAAAAATATTTTTAAATTTTAAAATGTTAAGATTTTGATATTGTTGATATTGATATTAATATTTTTGATTATTATTGATATTAATATTTTGCTTATTATTGATATTAATATTAATATTTTGCTTATTATTGATATTGATATAAATATTTGTGATTGTTATTGATATTGATGTTAATATTTTGATTATTATTGATATTGATAGTTTTGTTTATTAGTGTTATTGATATTGGTATTAATATTTTTAAATATTATTGATATATTGATGTGAATATTTTTGATTATTATTGATATTAACCCTAGAACTATGAAGTACCACCCCAAGATTTCTTATCCGTCATAAAAAAAATGCGCGCATTTACGCCCCGACCTAAACTAATCATAGATCCATCCTTTGCGCTCATTTTAGTGTAAAAATGTTTACCAGCACATTACCAGGGGGTAGGACCGGCTGTCAAAGATGACCATAGAGGGGGTGTTGGTGAGGGCCACCAATGGTTTCTACAGTAAAATAAATTATTTTCATTTCGCTCATGTAAAATTATTATAAGCTATTGACTTTTTACTTGTTAGTTTGAGGAGAAAATTCGGTCAAATTGCATTTTTGTAGAATTTTAGCGAAAATCAATTTTGCCAATACTTTTGTAAATAGCTGAAATTTTCCAAATTTGCATGGGCGCCCTCACATTATGACGTCACAGCGACATTATATGAGAGGAATGTTTGTACTTATTGGTATCACTGGGGTAGAGGAGACCCATAGCTATACATTGATTCCAAATATAACGGTATATGACGTTTATAATTGAAAATTAGGGGGTTGCAACCGCCCTTCGTAGTCCGTGTTACAAAATATGGCTCAGTAGTTCTAGGGTTAATGTTAATATTTTTGATGATTGTTGATAATGATGTTAATATATTTGATATTTTTAATATTATTGATGATAGTAAACCAAATTGATGTTAATACTTTTGATTATTATTTATATCGATATTAATAGTTTTGATTAGTATTGATAATGATGTTAATAGGCCTACATTGATATTATTATTAATATTGATGATAGTAAAAAAATTGATGTTGGATCATGGCGCATATAGATATATATATATGATTTTGGGTGTTTTATCAAGAATTCTGGCAACACTTACTTTTTGCTCAGGTGTTTAAACATTCATATAACAATCTATACTATGTACATTCGATGTATGAAAATTAGAAATAAGCATTTCCTAACCAAACTATCAACACAAAATCACTAAAATACTAATATTGGATGTTTTATCAAGAATTCTGGCAACACTAATTTTGAATTTTCAGTGTTTAGATATTTACAAAGACTAAAAAGTGTTGTTTGATTTACCTTGAAGGAAAATATTTGTCAAAATGCACAAAATTGTGACAAAAAGGCGTAATTTGACAAAATGTCAATTTGCAAAAATACCGGTTTTTCTGGCAACACTGTATTTAGAAGTATCATTTGCCCAAGCTGATTTTTATTAAAATGTTAAGTATCTAGCTTGTACTACCCACACTAGAATGGACAAAATCCTGGGAACACCGGGTTGTTGATTTTCATGATGATATTTTAGGTGCTAAAATGACATTTTATGAAAAAGTGAAAATACACCTGACAGATGGGCTCTGCACGCATTCTTAAGAATAACTTATTGACCTCTAAATATGCTGATCATCAGATGAATAGATGTCCTTTTACAAGAACTTAATGTAATGTACCAGCAATATATGGCTTAGATACAGTAACACTTGAAATAACATGTTTTTTCACTAATTTCACTGCCAATTTGGCCCAAAATGACAGAATCTGGGTTTTGGCGCTTTCCATGGCAACGAGCGATTTTTGAATTTTTTTAGTCACACAAGTAGTCAACACCCTAACATGCATCATTGCACAAAATATCAGAAAAATCTATTTTTTAAGGTATAGAGCCACTTCTAAAAAATTATGTTCAAGAGCTCTTAATAATTCTTGATATGGGATTAAGTGAAACATTTCAATATGACATCAGATATTTAGGTTGAAAAACATACTCTTTATGTGCTTTTTACCAGAAATTTTACCCAAAAATGTCAATATTACGTAGAGGATATAACTCCGTTACGTAGCGGTGGGTTTGCCCATATACTGTGGATATAAATCCATGCTCTGACATTAAGACGAACCTTCTCTATACTTTTATGAAAAATCCATCTCTGCCGGCATTTCAAATGATGAAACTCACACACCTGAATAATTGTCTTCAAAACTGCCGCCAAAGAAAGAATAGTTTAAGGTCACTCAAGCAAATCCTTTATTCCATACATACAATAATTGCGTCGTAACATCATAAATAAACGATAGTTATCGACTGTTTAGAAGAAGTAAGAACAGGACACAACAATATACTGCATAAGATTACTTTGTGCTGAACGGTTAGTAATTTTACAGATGTTCAAAATAGGTTGCTTTGTCAAAACTTGGAATTCACCATTTTTATGCAATCCTCTCTAACTTCTACTAGAAACGTTCAATTTTTAAAATCTAAAAAGTCTGAGAAAGCTAAATATATGTACAACTTAAAATGCAAAACAATATGACCAATAGAAATGCCGTTCATACCTAAAAAATTCCATCTTTCTCGGTATAAATCATTCTGGGACACCCTGTATATTAATGTTGAGGTATTATCAAAGTCCATTCATAAAAGAAAGAAGCATGCTGAAATACAACAAATGAAATACAACGATGATAATAAAAATCACACAAGGCAGCCTTTTGAGAGTACGGCAGTATGTGCTGGGGCAGACGGAATTGCGAGGTTTAGGTAAGAGGTGGATGCGTATGTAGTGCAGACTGGTGGTTGTGCAGGCCTTGCCGTCTAGATTTTAAAGGCGAGTGGTCAATCACTCGCTAGCATGATGCTAGGCGAGTGGTCGAATCACTCTCTACATTTTAATCGAATCACTCGCTAGGTCTGAAAAATTATTCATATACTACTAATATGAAACAATATTACACACTGTTCACAAAGCTTCACAACCTTTCTTTCGTATCCAGGGTTTAAGGCTAACTTATTATGGTAGATCAGATAGGATACACTGTAGTGCTGAAACTTGCATGTAAATTGATATTGGATTCAATTTTGGGCGATTCGCAGCAAGCGATATTTTGTGTCTTTGGCGAGTTTAAAATCGCTCGCTAGAAATTGAGTTTGGGCGAGCGGTGGCCTGGTTGTGTGCAGAATCCATTGGCATTTGAACTCATTTACTCACATGGACAACCGTGCTCTGGATGCGATATCCACTGTGAACTCTTCATCACTCTGGGTGAGACATCTGTTGGGCTATTCCACTTAAAATTAACACTCCCCCCGTGGATTTTGAAAGTATCATCCACATGGGGAGTATGAATTTCAAATGGAATGAACACATTAGGCAGCTCCATTTGAATTTCATGCACTTTCTGAAAAGAGAATCATTCTGAATCTTCCACAGAGGGAGGGCAAGTATGAAATATTCTGATGAAAAACAAAACAATAGGCCCTATTTAAAAAAGCCACAAATTCGTCCTATACGCGCCCGTACCGTCTGGACTGGCACCAGCCTTCATTGTTATAATGCCCTCCATAATTTTCGTATAGGATTCAGTGTTGGGTATTATTTGCGTACACTTTTGTGTATCAGCGTACTTCATTGCTGCTCTAGCTGTTTACCATAGGCGTAGATCCCGGGGGGGGCCGGGGCATTTATCCCCCAATATTTTGCTAGGGGGGATGGTCCATACAATCATCCCCCCAATGTTAACGCCTGTATGTGGGTTTCTGGACAAATTGACCTCATATTTGGGCATTTTAGCCCCCCAAAGTGCATTTTTTCATGCTACGCGTGAATTTATTCCACTTTTGCACAATATTTCATCACTTTAGCTTCAAAATGGCAAAAATTTTCTTCAACCCCATCCCCCCCAATGTCAAAAAGAAATCTACGCCACTGCTGTTTACTCTGTGATGGTGTGACAATCGGACCACAGAAAAAGGGTGGGTTTCGGAGTTTTGGTATAAAGGGTAGAATAAAATAAAAAGGGTGGGTTTGTATCACCACTGCCAACTATGGCATATTTTTATCTTGATATGGCTTGCACATGAGAAATATCTTGACTAACTTTTATTTGATTTTAATATTGATTTGCTTTCCACAGGAGGCAGAAGCAGTAACTTTGCCAATATGGAGAAGCAAAGAATGCAGGCTGGTCTGATGACCCTCATCCCTCACCAGATCTCCATGTCGGAATCCAGCGAAGCAGGTAGCAATAAATCTGATGGCGCTGATTCCCTCCCGTCTGTCTCGAGTAGCGCACACGAGTCGCCTGTCCATAAGGTGACCACAAAACGTGAAGAAGATAGCTTGATATCACTTCTTGATGGAAGTGTTACAAAAGAGGCCTTGAAGGAGGACGTTGTCGTGGAAACATTCCATAAATCGTCAAGTAAGATGGCGATGGATAGAGCGGCCTCGCTTGATTTGAATCCCACAGGACAGTCATCAAATCCCACTGCCATTTTGACACATAGTAATTCGCTCGACTTGAATCATGGGCAAAAAAGTGTGAAAGATTTATTGGGTGACGAGCTGTCTGTAGATCTCAGCAGTACTTCTGATAATTATGGAGGGAAAAGTATAATGCAACCAGCGACAGTATCAAAAACAGAAATCCATACCCCACCGCTTAAGAAATGTAATGAGAGCAGTGAAGAGAGAGGGGATGAGACTTTGATATCATTAGCGGATGATACATTGGTAGATTTAGGGCTAGTTGACTCAAAATGTGAATCAAACTCTAAACTTGACTCAAACTCTGACTCAAACTCAAAAACTCAAGATGTTGGTGAGTCAGAGATAATAAATGAAGCATCAGCGTCAGAATCTAAGAGCGAGGAGGAAGAAGATAACTTAAAGAAAATCAGTGCCGTTATTGACGAAGCCAATGAACAAAAAGAACTTGACGTGTACATTGTCGATGTCGAGGAAGACGAAGATGATTACGAAGATTTTGAAAAAGAGGAGGAAGAGATGGAACGATTCGTCACCGAAGAAGAGACTCCGTTTCTGACGTCAGAGGGGGATGCAGCTGCAAGCGGTACCATGGAAGACAAAGATGTGGAACATCTGCAAGGATTCTTTGAAGGTGTTGCTGACAGGATAGCGACAAAGAATTTGGAGAAAAGTATGGGTGTCGCTCCAGTGGAGTCATCTGAGAAGAAAGATGGTGTGGAGGGAGATGGTGCTAGTACAATGGAGTCGTTACTTATACCAAAAGAGAAACCACAAAGACCGCTAACAGTATCAGGGGAGGAGGACGATTCTTTTCCTCAATGTGTGTAGGTAGGGTTAGAATTTGGTATTTCTTTACTATATGGGATCCTCTCATTTAAGGGATTTTGGTTTTCTTTTATTTTCATCTTGAAGGTTAGGCTACTAGTGAAAAACAATAAAAAAATTTCCTCCCATACAATGGCTCACTTCAAAACATATTGAATAACAAACGTTTCTGAAATAGATTTTGTAATTGTCATATTGCAAGGTTCCAGACTTGTTAGACAGGGATGAACATACCATCACAATTGTGAAAAATGAATAAATGTATAAAGCTTATCAAATCCCGAAATTGGTTATCAGTTCCCTATTGTGGACTCTGATTTGCTTTGTAACCCTTTTTTTAATATGGGAAATGGAATAAATTACATAATGCTTTATGGCCCACACCTAAATACCAGTGTACAGCTAGCAGCTTGGCTAGGGAATCCCTCATTCAATGTGAGCTTAAAGGGGAAGATTGGAATGTCATCTTTCCTAGGGAAAGATCAACCAGCAGGCAAGACCATGGCCAGACGGTAACATGAGTAAGTTTATTTTACCATGAAGGCGTGGATCATCTTGCAAATATGGGCTAAATTTCCCCTGGGGCTTCCAATATGCCATGAATTAGTAGGACATCAACTGATCAGTTTATACTCCACATCTGCTATTTTTATGTGTGGCTTTATTAAGCATTGTGGCTGGAGAAGGCTGCCCACATGGTAAATAGGTATGGGCCCCCGGTATGGGCCCTTATTGAGTCAAATCACCATAGACTTTGAACTGAATCAGTGTTAAAGATATGTTCACATATCAGCATGTATAAAATTTATAAAATTGCTACAACTTATACATTTGTAGCTACAATCTATAAGCAATAGGAAGGGATTGTAAATGTATAAGAAACAAAATTGACCTTGGTAAGAAAATATATTTAGGCTGATTGAGGCTTGGGGTTTTGCATACTTCAGTTTTTGTACTTTTTTTTGCATGGTACATGTAGTAGGTAGTAGATATTTTATCTTAAACTAAAGGGGAAAAATAGAAGATTGTTAGCTTGTCCTTGTCTGACCGACTGTCCCAAATGTTCCGACCAAAAAACATTTTTTTTAACTTCTAGTATTTTCATCCAAATTCTTGAATTGTCTGATAAAAAAATTGTCCAACATAAAAAAGCCTGCCCAAAATAATTTTTGCATCTCTCAAAATCATGAAGTTATTATTGTTATCCACTATTGGATTTACCAATATAATGTGACTGCAGCATCATATCTGTTCAATTTGCAATAGACTTTGATTTATCTGTCCTGTGCATTTGAAAATGGAGTTTGTATACAAACAAAACTTGAAGCGTCCAATTGCGCTTCCACCTTAGGCCTTAGAGTTATAAACTCGAGTGAGAATACATGAATGTTGCATGCTGGTTGCTTTTAGAAGTAAAAAAGAAAAAGAACAAACTTTTACCAACAGACTGACCCATCTGTAAAACGTGGTCTATGGACAAGCAAATAATTTTTTGTTTTGTTTTTTGGGTCTAATTAAGGTTGACTAATCAAAATATTGTATTGTTTCATGGTACAAAGTACATTTATCATTAAATATATGGAATCTGGTTTTCTCTATGGGAAGTCATGCACCGCAATTACTTCCCACAATACAGAATTCAAAGTGCTAACAGCGCGTCGGTTAGCACCACACACATATTTCTACATCACTGTACCCATAAATTGGCCTTTTTTGGTAAATCCTGTTAGCTTTTGTGAGTAGACGTGAGATGTCGTCATTTGACGTTACCGCAATGCGCACATCGTTACTGCACACTTCACGAACAAAATTGCCATTTAGTGCACATCGTCATCATCCCTATATCTTCGTGTCAAAAATTGCCGTGATAGTACAGCGAATTCTCTCGTTTTTCAACAGCTACGCATGGCGATTTTGTTCGAGATAGGCCGAGCGACTCAGGCTAAGCATACCATGACTATCATATGAGATACCATAGAGTTTCTATATTCTACACATTATGATTATTACGATTTGTGCATGCTCTATTACAAGAAAAATTGATTTGTTTTCAGGTAAAACCAGGGTTTTGTTTCCAGTACACTAACTCGAAAAGCAATACACTAATTAGAGGGGTATTGCAGCTTGCTGTGGATATCTTTTACTGCATTTTATAAGTAAAGATTTTGAAATCCAAAGTAAAAATTGTGATATATTTAATTTTGAGAATTACAATTATACTTTATAGGTATAAAGGAACACGTTTAGCCCATTCAGTTAAGTTCCAGGTGCAAGTCCTATAACACAATGCATATGTAAACTTTCTTTATCTGTGTCAATAATAGAATATTGATTTCAACGGAGTATAGAGCTGTATGGAAAAAATATTTATAATACAGGGTGTTGACACTGTGATGTGCGCATCAGGGTGACGTCAAGTGACGACATCTCAAGTCTACTCGTAAAGGCTTATGGGATTTATCGAAACGGTCAATCCCTTCCCCCAGATTCATTCTTGAATGATAGAGTACATTTTCTATAAATCACCTCTCCAATTTAGTGTAAATATGCTACTACAAAAGTACTATACCAAGTACAAGTACTAAAAAAATTGTATATATTTATTGTAAATACAAAGTAATTTATTTCATTAAAATTATGAGATATCATAATTATCATAGCTATTTATTTGCTTATGTGTGTAGATTTCAACATTGGTGAAATATAATAACAATGAATTCTATTTATTTTATTTTCTAGTGTGCTAACCTTATAAAGGTGAAGGTTTTATCCATGCTTTTCAAACCTTATTTGACTTTTTATTATTATTAGTCATGTTAATTGGAGCTGTTGTTAACTGCTTTAATTATTAGCGGTAATAAAATACTGGCAATTAAAATTATTAAGAAAATAAACAAAATTAGCTGCTTGGAAAACGAAAAGTGAAGTATAAATCTAGTGCAAAAATTTCCACTTTTGATAGTATAACTAAAATTACAGTTGATTCAGTTTTGCAAAGGTAGCCAACCCCATGGACATAGGCGTAGATCCGGGGGGATGGGGGGTAAATCCCCCAATATTTTGCCAGGGGGGTGGTCCATACAATCATCCCCCAATGTTGACGCCTGTATGTGCATGAATTTATTCCACTTTTGCACAATATTTCATCAATTTAGCTTCAAAATGGCAAAATTTTTCACGCATTTGTACCATAACTTATTCTATCGTAACCCCATCTCCCCCCCATGTCAAAAAAGAAATCTACGCCACTGCCCATGGGCCCTATCAACCAAATTATAAGAACTATTTTGATTGGTTCCAAAGAGGGCTATATCATGCATTAAGCCAATGGGAGATATGGTAATAAAAGTCTGTAGGGCTGAAGGGGATTATAATTAAGCTTAGAATTGCCAAGAGCTTTGAAAGCTCAATTTAGATTGGTTATGTAATTAACCAATCAGGTGCACTGTAAGAAAGTGCTGCATGGTTCATTTCCAGTATTTAATTTACAAACATTTATCAAATTGCTAACCTAATAAGTAAACAAACAAGTTGGTGAATTATGGATTTTAATTAATAATAATTTTATCTTGCTTTCAATTTCAAACTACTATGCCAAATTCTTTAATCTTTTTGTGCAATTTAAGAAAATGTGTGGGATTTATGTGTGCATCTACTCTTCATTGTTTTCTTTGTTTTATGGGTATTCTTTGGAAAAAAAAGTACTTAGTACTGTAATGTATATCAAAATATAGTAATAATATAATGTATCAGGGAAAATTAATAATGTATGTATTGTTTCAATGTATTCTGTGACTTGTAATGTAAATGATATAGTATTAACTTATTTCTGCTTAGGCGATGATAAGCAAAACCCTGTTCTATAGGCCCCACCCAACCAACCCAGGTTTTTAGAAATTTGGAGGGAAAAAATCCCTATACTAATGAACGTCAACCCAATTTTTTTGCAAATTATTTTCAGATTTTGTTGATTTTTAAGGTCATTTGCACAAAAGAAAGAAAAATGGCACAACCGACCGACCTTACTTGAATGGTCAGTCCGCCTGTAGAACAGGGTTTTTTTGGTTTGGTTTTTTGTCGCCTTGGAGATATATTACGTTAGCCATCATATGGTACAATTCTTTAAATATTTCAATGTGAAATGCATTGAATTTTGCCCAGTATTGAGACAGTGGTGCTGGTATTGGTAAAAATATATGCCTGTGTATGGGCTGTGCAATACTTATGAGACCTGGGGAGGGTAAAATTGCAAGAGGCAAACATTTTTTGGCCAGCGGAAAGGAGGGGGAAAGCAATTTTTTGCAAGCCAAGGAGGGGGGACAATTTTTGGCACACCTTTAAGGGGTGCTTTTGAAATAAAACACTGTAAAAAAGCTTAGGAAAACAATTTGAAAATGTTCAAATATGCAAAAATTAGGCATGTGCATAGTGGGGAGCATAGATTTTTTGGCAGACCATGGGGGGAGCCATTTTTGGCAGGCCAAGTGGGGAGCAAGCAGTTTTGGTACACCATTTGGAAATTTTACTTCCCATGGGTCTCATAATTATTGCACAACCAAAAGGCATATACTTAACAATTTATGTACTTGAGATTATCATAATTTTACAATGTGATCAAGAAAAAGCAGTGGGAGGTCAGAAATTCCAATTTGCATATGGGGAGAAATGTGCAAGTATTTCTTATGTAATCCCTCTGTTGTCATGACGACTTCAACTTTTTAACAAATGGTGGTAGAAACATCAGGATTTCAGTGAAATTAACTAAAATAAGTATTATGTAAAAATTTGGAATTGGATTTGAGTCAACATCAGACTCATTGTGAATGATTTCATTATGTGCACCATCACATTTAAACATGACAATTGTCTAAGATCTAGAAATTAGATTTATTAATCAAGGTTTTATAAAGTAGACTATTGAAGCAAAGTTCTTGTGACTTACATTGTGGAGTATTGGTGGCCTGTTAAGAGGCCGGTCGAGTGCAGATCCGTTGGAACACGCTTTTCAATACGGAATATCCTAACCTCATCGTGACATCATCCATTTCCCATTGAAAAAGCATTATCTGGAGGATCTGCAGTCAACCTTTCTGTAAGGTTTTAACAAAAAAACAGGCCCTGTTTTTAGTGCTTTAAAATGACATCTCACATTGATGTCAGATGTAGATTATTGATTTATGTGACAAATAGAATAAAAATTTCTTATTATTTTCATTTTGTGTTCATACATATTTTATTATCTTATCTTTAAATAGGTTCCCAACAACTGTCTTGTTTCAAATGTGATGGTATACATAATGTTATCAAACAGCAGAATGGGGTGAAGATTTAAGCCATTTGAAAAATTTTCACTCTTGGACAGTTTTGCCCAAACTGTCCGTTTGGTTTTGAAAATGTGCCCATCCACCACAAACTGGTCGTAAAGTCGGCATTTTCCATTTTGAGATACAATCAAAAACAGTATACGGATTTCTATGTAAAATATACTAGGAATTTGACCTTTGATGAACCATAACTTCACTTCCAGATGTCCGATGAAGCTTGTTGAGGTGTCATTTTAATGCTGAAAGTGCATTATTTCCGAATCTGCAATAAACTGAAAATGATCTAAAGCCGACTTTACTACCACTTCGTGGTGGATGGTCACAAATGTTTTGTTCCTACCGTATTGTTTGTAATAAACACCCCGGGGGCGTTGCATTTTTCCAAAAGGGGGTGTTTATTGAAGGTGAATTGTCAGTGAAAAAAACTTTAAAATCTGGTTAAATTTCCCGATGGTGCTCCTGTAGAAAAGAAGGATTTACGGCTATACTAATGGCGACGCCAATGGAAAATATCATTTTCGTGGTAAATGCATCAAAATTACACCCGTAAGTACGCCATCAAGAATCTAGTGACATTCTACCATAATTAGGCAATGGAATTGATGGAAGTGTGAGTCATAACCGGTTTTGTCCATGCAATTTACCGATCGGCAATGACAAGACTGACTGACTGATGCCAGCTTTAAGCTTACTCACACGATATAGCATGCCATGGAATTTTTGTCAATTTTTCACAGAAAAATTGGGAGGGGGAGCGTTTATTAGATGGGGAGCGTTTATTACAAACAATACAGTATGTAGGATAGAGGTGTAATTCAAGATGAAGTGTAAGGTGTAGTGACATTAATTTATACTAATTAAGTGCAATAGAGCATAAACTTGGTCAATTATTATATTATTTATAAGGCTAATTAATATGAAAGCAAATTTGTTTTCAGTAGTGAGGCTTATTCAGTTTTCCTCATTTTATTGAAGTATATATGTTTTACAAATAATAAAAGGTCCAGTGACAGAATTCCAAAATTCTTTTAATTTTCAACAGTTTTTTTATTACTTTATTCTTTTAACTAGGTCTGGATTTTGTAGTTGATTTTGGGGATATTCCAGTTGAAATCCATACACCCCCTATGGAAGACATGACCTTAATCTCCCACACAGGGGTGTGAATTTCAAATGGGGTTACCTGACTGGGTGACTCCATTTGAAATCTACACCCCCTAAGAGGGAGATTAAAGACATGTCTTCCATAGGGGGTGTATTGTTTTAAATGGAATTGCCCACTTACTGAGAAAAATAATGGAGCTAGTTTAGGCTATATTTAAAAAATCCTTTGTCTCAAAGTTCCCCTGTGTGTTATTAAAATCATGCACATTAGGTTTTTTTTTTTAATTTCCATTTTTTTTTAAACAAAAGCGAAAAACTCAAAATATAATCTGTATTTGTGATTTATTTCTTTTTAAACAGTCATACAGCACATTGTATATATGGATATCACAGTAATCAAAATGTATAACGTTCACCTTGACAAGCATTTCAAAATTCTATATTTAAAAAAGAAAAATGTCAACAAAAAATGCATTTTGCGTTAGGTTTTCAGAAGCCAAAGCGCTTTGAGACAAAGGAATTTTTTTATTATAGCCGTAATGGAACGTATCTGGAAAAACCATGCCTCGAAAAACATTTGCAATCCACAAAGCTCCTTCATTGGAAATTTGTGCATTTGTAGGGAAATTTTGCTTCTTCCAATAAAGAAATAGATAAGAATTTTTTTAGCTTCCCAAGAAATAAGTATTTGTATCTAGGCCTTGGAAAAAGAACAAGTTTTTCCATAACAGAACATTTGACCCTACCCATTGGAGTGAATAACAATGGTTGTAGTTGGATTTACTATAATACTGTAGAATTCCGTTTACAAGCATATGTGACGTGTCATGTCAAAAGGAGACACTTTTAGGCAGGATTGTAAAAAGCCCGATATCTCAATTTCCAATTTTATGTTACCATAACTTACGACCTCAATATCTTCGCTTAGGAATGTCCGATTTCATTGGGGAAAACGGCGATGTGGAGTAAAATATCTCTCTATTTAAGATATGCAAAAACCTCAAAATTGATAACCTGCCCAAAAGTGTCTCCTTTTGACATGACACGTCACATATGACTCCACAAAAACATTGGTGTTTGAGCAACTCTATTACTGATACAGGCAGCTGTACAAACATGTAAAAAAAACTCATTTAGAGACACTATGATTATAGATGGAATTCTACTGTATAATAACAAGTGATATAAAACAGTACCACTCTTTACATTTGATTTTATAATCAAGATATTTTTTTTTTAAATGTTTTAACATTTTGGGCATAATTAGTTCATGTTTAATTATCACATTACACTAAAAATTTAAAAAATTGGAAGAAGCCTCCCTGAAACAAACTTGCTTTCTTATTTAGCCTTTTGTGTGCATAGAATTATATTATATCTAGTTTATTTTCTCAACAAAAGTATGAATGTATGAGAATCTTGCCTTGCAGGTGTACATTAGAAAGAGAGAGAGACAGTGAAATAAAATCAGTCAAATAAGATGCCATCCATGTTGGTTTTATTTATAGTGATATTTATTTTATGACCTACTCTTGTAATATATTACATCTGTCTGAATAACATGCACTTAAGGTGGTACGGAGGGGTGTATCTTGGTTCCGGAGATTTTTTAAAATCTTGTTCACAGCAGGAGTGTGAAAAATAACACAATTATTTTAGTAAGTGGCAATATGTGGCATGATCAAGGGAATGAGTCGCATGTCAATAAGTCGCATGTTGACAGTGGCATGGCCAGGGGGGAGCTGCCCCCCCCCCCCCCATTTATTGTAAATTTTAGCCCATTTTTGTCAAAGTTTGCTGCCCTGGAAATTTGCCTTGCCCCCCCCAAAAAAAGTCCTGGCTATGCCACTGCATGTTGGCAATTTGGAGTTTTTTAATTCATTTTCTGACATTATACGAATGCTTCATTTTGATGCAAACCCTATCAAAATCAGACATCTAGTTAGTACAAGCAATTTATCAATGCCTGAAAAAAATATAAAAGAATAGAATTTGAACACTGTTTTTGCCAATATCTCAAAAACGATATTAGCGACATCTGACGAGTTGCCCCTGACCATGTCACACATGGGCATTCAGATTTTGGGATTTTCCAATTAAATCCATACCCCCCCCCCCCCCTATGGAGGACACAGCCTTAATCTCCCACACAGAGAGTGTAGATGTTAAATGGATGACCAATTCAGGCAACTTTATCTGAAATTCACACTCCCTGCAATAAAAAAACTGCAAAGGTCCTATTTGCTATTGTTTACAATGAAAAGGTCCAAAAGTGGGAAAACATTCGACAAAAGGTCGACTTTTTGGTGGCAAGGTATTCAAAAAGACCAAAAAGGAGGATTTTAGGAGGCTTAAGTTCAGTTTTTGCAAAAAAAATCTGCGTAATCGCAATTTTCATTTGAAAAGGGTCCACTTTTTGGGAAGTCCGTAACCCCAAAAATAAATTTTGCGTATGGGCATGTGTATATGGTCAATTCCAGCGAAAGCGGGACAAAATTCTCTCTATGTTAACTTTCATGTTAAAATGTCATTAATAAAGGAAATCACGTTATTGATGGAGCATATCATGTCACGTCCAATGTGCTCTCTTTGTGCATATAGGCCTTTACTAGCAAGTCATACCAGGGGACAAGTTATGATAGCTTAAATGAATTGGCGTTACCCACGAATTCAAAGATAAAGCACCATATATGTCATTGAATGTCCTTCAATCAAAATGAAATTATTACCGTTAGAAAGACGTTTGCATGATCTCTCATCATATGTAAAACGATTGAATTCCACCAAAGTTTGTGGACTCTAGAGGCCATTAAAGCCTTAATGTACGATCTTTTTAAATTTTTAGAATTTTCTTTTTTTCTTCTAAAATGATACTATGCAATCATTATGAAAGTTCCCAATACATTTGGACGCGAAAAACATTGGGAATTTGCAAAGAAACAACATCATAAACTTCACCTCTATCACTCGAAACATCTCGCACTATTTGGATTAGGACAGCGAGTACGGCCTCAGAGTTAGTCTCCTACGCGGCCAGTCATTGGTTACGCTCCCTCCACATGTGGAAAGAGCGTAACCAAGCTAGTTTTGTAGGAGACTACGGTTTGCGATCGTGGCCGACATAAAGTCATAATCTAAAATTATGACTTTATGTCGGACCAACAGAAAATCGTCCCGTTTTACTACAAATAGGACGAATTTGACAGTTTGCTCATAGATTTAAGTTAGAACATGTGTAAGTATTACAAAAATGCCAAAAAATCGGTTTTGAAAAAAATAAAGGTAAATTCTGAAAAAAGATCGTACATTATGACTTTAAGTCAATTTGGCTAATGATTTTGTTACCCGCGTATCAAAAATAAAATGATCGTTCTGAAAATGTTAGTGAATATGCCATAAATGACTATATCATGAAACGAAGTTTCGTTCTATAATTCTGAGGTCCAAGTGATTATTTTATGCAAATACGTTTTACCCATAAAATTCCATAAAATCAAATTTGATGTTACCCACGTATCAACTGTTACCCACGAGTCCAGCAAATATAATTGCCATAGCTTAAATTAACATTTAATGACTTTGGACACTGAATTTAGTTTGACAAGCGCTTAAAATTGTAAATCGTAAAAATACGTTCACCGCTTTAAAAAAGAATCTACGACGGTTTAAACTTTTGTTACCCACGAATCCCGAATAGATGCTAACCTTGAAAAATAAGGAGATTGTTTATTTTAAGTTTAAATCAGCACATATTCAAGCCATGGGTATGCTATAATTTTGACAGTACTTACAGTTTATACACCTAAGAAACGCAAACCCCAAACGGTACTATAGTACTTATAGCTTTACCCACGAATTCGGCGTTACCCACGAATCCAAGGATTTACTCGTAAATTATATGTTTCTTATGCATCTTAACATTTTGAAAACATGCGAAATAGGTTCCAAAACAGTCCTGTTTAATAGCGTCCTCTTGAAGGTATACTGAAGCTGCATCATGAAGTTTTGATTGATTATCCTAAATTACTATTTTTTTGGGTAAATGCAATTGGTTAGAGAAACGGGAATCATTGAAACACAATGGAGGAATAACCGCATGGTGGTTTCCAACCTTCTGTAATATTTTCTATTTTGCCGCTTACCAATACATACCTTCAAATATGTGTTACCCACGAACATTTTGGTTACCCACGAATCCCTACTTAAATTATAGTTAACAATGTATTGATAGTGTTTTAGTTCATAGGAACTGTCAAACACGAGTTAATAGAATATTGCTGCATGAAAATATGAAATGATTTTACTAAAATAATAATATAAAACTGTTTGCTCTGTCTATTTGAATTTGGCAACTTCATTATTCTCAAAATTTTTATACCCAAAATGCCATAATGATCCATTCTAAATATTCCATGTAGTCTGTATTTTGATTAAAATTCATTTTAGTGCCATTGCAGCCTGAATTATTGACATACCGAAAAGTATTTTTTATTTTTATTAAAAAAAATTAATAGGAATTGCTATTTTCCAGACGCTGTTACCCACGAATCCATCCGAGATCCTCATCCTGCGACGAGATACAAAATCTAACTTTATATTTATATGAAGCATTTATTCTAATCTTTCGAAATAATACAGTAATGTTAAATGACAGCCACTTTGGAAAGAGTTCGAAGAATTGACACAATCTTAACTGTACACCTGGTTCTTTCTTAAAATTTGTAATAACCAAAATATTTCTTTGTAGATTTATGTAATAAAATTCTATTTTACGTTCAAAGTCTTCATCGATTTCTAGTGTATATGAGTCACACATAAAATATTGAAAGATATTAAAGAAAGTGAAATTTTATGGCGTGCAACAGGTGAAAAATGCTTGAATTCGTGGGTAACATGCATATACGCATTTAACACTTTATTTGGTCTAGCAAGAAAAGTCATTTTTCAATCCGATGGCACTTCCACCTGATGATTCACTAGACATGATCGTCTCATTTGATAAGTCTAGAATTGAAAAGGAAAACATTTTCAAAATGGCCCCCAGAGAGAATTTTGGCCCGCTTTGGCTGGAATTGACCATATATAAAATACAAAAATCATAATATAAAATAAAGATACTACTAGGCCTATCACCTCAAAAATAAGCGCAGCAGAAACAAAAAATATAGGGTCCACAACTTATAAGTTCCCCCCTAAATACTTTTTGATATAAATCGAAAAATATTTGACGAAATGCAGACGTGTAAAAAGGTATGGGTAGCCTTATTTGTTGTACACATATGGACCAAATTATAGCGTCACGCGTCATTGCGTTCAGTCACAATGGGTTATTATGTAAAAAGGAGACCGTTTTTAACAGTGTTAAAAGTTGCATCTGAGTCCATAGGAGTAAACTCTCAAACAATACACTAGGTAGGTCAGGAATATTCATGTGTTTGTTAAAGAAAACTTAATCTTTGGTATTCTTCATTTTCAAAAGTAAAGCAGGAATTGGGCGGGATATGTACTGCAGTGAGAAAAAGAACAAACATCGCCAGTAGTTCATCACATGTGAAAAGTCGCATTTTAATAATGCCGCGTTTGCCCGATTTCCTTCGCGGTCGAGCAATAGGTTTGCTGGATTAAAATGTACCAGTGAAAAAATTGCTCGTCGTATGGGAGTTGCGCCTGATGCGATTCGAAAATTGAAAACAAAATTTCAGGTGACAGGCGAAGTGAAAAATCAGCCGAGAGTACCTCGTCGACGTGTCACGTCTGTTCGTTCGGAGATGTCAAGAGTAAATCTTTCCGGACTTTCATAAACAGCATGCGCCGACGTTGTAATGCACTTGTTAACAGTTTAGGAGGACACATTCCCTACTGAACATCTTAGACGTTAGATTTATTTCCATTACAAACACATGAACAGACCTGACCCCGGACCTGACATACTGTATTGTTTAAAATTTGACTCCTATGGACTCAGGTGCAACTTTTAAAAGTGCTTCGGGCTCTTTTTTTACATAATGAACCACTGTGACCGAACGCAATGAGGTGTGACACTACAAATTGGTCCAGATTTGTAAAACAAATAATAAGGTTACTCGTAACTTTTTACAATTTTACATTTCGTTAAATAATTTTCGATTTCTTTCAAAAAGCATTTGGGGGAACTTATAAGTTGTGCACCCTATACTTCATAACGTGTTTAGGCCATGACCACATAATTCCAAGGATGGAACTTGCTCAAACGTGTCCAAAACTACTGTAGCATGATTTAGTTGTACAGGCAGATAATGAAAACTTAGATTGGTGAAATATATCCAAATTCAAATCTTCGATTCTAAATCAACTGGTATATTGACGGCATTAATATTTCGGTTTTCGTTATTGTTTGGTGACGAATTGGTTTCTTCTGTTCCTGTTACCCGCTCTTTTAAGTCCCCAGTTTTTGCGTACTCCTCCATGTCTAATTTCATCTGAAATAAACGAGCCGCATTTTGGCAGATTTGGGAGGATGGATTTTGAACCAGGTACGAAATAGTTGGGATAGCTCCGGTGATGAAAACAAATGATAACAAGTTGAACGTTTCAAAAAGATTGTTTAAAATGTCGACTTTGTTCAAAATCATGATCACTGCTATTCCTACCAGAAGCATTGGAATAATCCTGCCTACTATCAGTTTAGTAACGGTTTTACCTAATGGCTTGTATCGATCAACAAGCTTCCAGAACAAATCTGAACTTATGGTAGGTATGTCATCATTCTGCAAGATGATGAGTTTTGCGCAATTATCATCATCATCATCATTGCTAGCATCTACTTTGATAGCTAACTTGAAAATGCTGTGATACATTTTATGATAATCTTCATAAAGCCTACATACTGAATAAATAAAATAGCCCAATACGGTTACCACAACAGAGCAATATGGTAAGAGAATCGACGAGTTAATAACTAAACCTATGAATGTGTACCCAATGATTTCGACCACATAAACGATGTTTAGGGCAATGACTATCAACCCAAATGTCAGAGCATAAAAGACGCCAAAAACCAGCAGGATATATCGAATGAGTATCGTACATTTGCTTTCCCCTTCAATGAAAGTAAACGATACCAAAGAAAAGCACCCAAAACTGGGTATACCAGCCACTAGCCACGTCATACCGATCGATACGATTGTAAGTGCGCCCAATAATATGGCAATGACGATCCAGATCGGGAACCAGAAGCCCACATTCCCTACTGAACATTTTAGACGTTAGATTTATTTCCATTACAAACACATGAACAGACCTGACATACTGTATTGTTTAAAATTTGACTCCTATGGACTCAGGTGCAACTTTTAAAAGTGCCTCGGGCTCTTTTTTTACATAATGAACCACTGTGACCGAACGCAATGAGGTGTGACACTACAAATTGGTCCAGATTTGTAAAACAAATAATAAGGTTACTCGTAACTTTTTACAATTTTACATTTCGTTAAATAATTTTCGATTTCTTTCAAAAAGCATTAGGGGGAACTTATAAGTTGTGCACCCTATACTTCATAACGTTTTTAGGCCATGACCACATAATTCCAAGGATGGAACTTGCTTAAACGTGTCCAAAACTACTTTAGTATGATTTAGTTGTACAGGCAGATAATGAAAACTTAGATTGGTGAAATATATCCAAATTCAAATCTTCGATTCTAAATCAACTGGTATATTGACGGCATTAATATTTCGGTTTTCGTTATTGTTTGGTGACGAATTGGTTTCTTCTGTTCCTGTTACCCGCTCTTTTAAGTCCCCCGTTTTTGCGTACTCCTCCATGTCTAATTTCATCTGAAATAAACGAGCCGCATTTTGGCAAAGTTGAGAGGATGGATTTTGAACCAGGTACGAAATAGTTGGGATGGCCCCAGTGATGAAAACAAATGATAACAAGTTGAACGTTTCAAAAAGATTGTTTAAAATGTCGACTTTGTTCAAAATCATGATCACTGCTATTCCTACCAGAAGCATTGGAATAATCCTGCCTACTATCAGTTTAGTAACGGTTTTACCTAATGGCTTGTATCGATCAACAAGCTTCCAGAACAAATCTGAACTTATGGTAGGTATGTCATCATTCTGCATGATGATGAGTTTCGCGCGATTTTCATCATCATCATCATTGTTAGCATCTACTTTAATAGCTAACTCGAAAATGTTGTAATACATTTTATGATAATCTTCATAAAGCCTACATACTGAATAAATCAAATAGCCCAATACCGTTACTGCAACAGAGCAATATGGTAAGAGAATCGACGAGTTAATAACTAAACCTATGAATGTGTACCCAATGATTTCGACCACATAAACGATGTTTAGGGCAATGACTATCAACCCAAATGTCAGAGCATAAAAGACGCCAAAAACCAGCAGGATATATCGAATGAGTATCGTACATTTGCTTTCCCCTTCAATGAAAGTAAACGATACCAAAGAAAAGCACCCAAAACTGGGTATACCAGCCACTAGCCACGTCATACCGATCGATACGATTGTAAGTGCGCCCAATAATATGGCAATGACGATCCAGATCGGGAACCAGAAGCCCACATTCCCTACTGAACATCTTAGACGTTAGATTTATTTCCATTACAAACACATGAACAGACCTGACATACTGTATTGTTTAAAAGTTGACTCCTATGGACTCAGGTGCAACTTTTAAAAGTGCCTCGGGCTCTTTTTTTACATAATGAACCACTGTGACCGAACGCAATGAGGTGTGACACTACAAATTGGTCCAGATTTGTAAAACAAATAAGGTTACTCGTAACTTTTTACAATTTTACATTTCGTTAAATAATTTTCGATTTCTTTCAAAAAGCATTAGGGGGAACTTATAAGTTGTGCACCCTATACTTCATAACGTTTTTAGGCCATGACCACATAATTCCAAGGATGGAACTTGCCCAAACGTGTCCAAAACTACTTTAGTATGATTTAGTTGTACAGGCAGATAATGAAAACTTAGATTGGTGAAATATATCCAAATTCAAATCTTCGATTCTAAATCAACTGGTATATTGACGGCATTAATATTTCGGTTTTCGTTATTGTTTGGTGACGAATTGGTTTCGTCTGTTCCTGTTACCCGCTCTTTTAAGTCCCCAGTTTTTGCGTACTCGTCCATGTCTAATTTCATCTGAAATAAACGTGCCGCATTTTGGCAGATTTGGGAGGATGGATTTTGAACCAGGTACAAAATAGTTGGGATAGCCCCAGTGATGAAAACAAATGATAACAAGTTGAACGTTTCAAAAAGATTGTTTAAAATGTCGACTTTGTTCAAAATCATGATCACTGCTATTCCTACCAGAAGCATTGGAATAATCCTGCCTACTATCAGTTTAGTAACGGTTTTACCTAATGGCTTGTATCGATCAACAAGCTTCCAGAACAAATCTGAACTTATGGTAGGTATGTCATCATTCTGCAAGATGATGAGTTTTGCGCAATTATCATCATCATCATCATTGCTAGCATCTACTTTGATAGCTAACTTGAAAATGCTGTGATACATTTTATGATAATCTTCATAAAGCCTACATACTGAATAAATAAAATAGCCCAATACGGTTACCACAACAGAGCAATATGGTAGGAGAAACGACGAGTTTATGACTAAACCTATGAAAGTGTACCCAATAATTTCAACCACATAAACGATGTTTAGGGCTATGACTATCAACCCAAACGTAAGGGCATAAAAGACGCTCAAAAGCAGCCGCAAATGTCGAATGCCTATCATACATTTGCCTTCCCCTTCAATGAAAATGACGGATACCAAAGAAAGGCACCCAAAACTGGGTATGCCAGCCACTAGCCACGTCATACCGATCGATACGATTGTAAGTGCGCCCAATAATATGGCAATGACGATCCAGATCGGGAACCAGAAGCACTTGGCTATTTTGGAACGCAAACCATCACACACCCAACATAAAACCACCATATCCTTATAGTTGCATAAATAATATTTTATGACCTCCCAAAATACTTTTGGATACCATGCTATTTTAAGTAATTTTTTCAATCGATCATACAAGTTTTTCCAGCTAGCAGGGTTTTCATCATGTTTATCCACGTTTTTAGATACATCTTTGAACTGTCGTGGTAACAACTTCGCTAGTATGTTTGGTGAGCTCCATTGGATTTTGCCCTGTTCTGACTTATAAGTAATGAAGATATAGTTAATTAAAATAGTTGTGACCGAACCTAGAAAAACGAAATCCAATATGAGAGTGTAATAAAAAATTGGTATGACAGGACCTAAGGATTTGTTTTTGAAAAAATCTTTAGCTGCTTTATCATGTGCATTTATCCGATCCTCATAGAGTTGTTCTTGAAAGAAGTGAGTCCCGATTACGTTTGGTAAGAAAGGAATAAACGAGACCAGAAAAAGTGTGGGCAACCATCGACAGAAGTATAAGATGCAGTTTCGCATTCTCGACTTGGGTTCCCAATAAAGCAAGGTATATATAAGGCCAATAGGTACAAGGTCCGTGTTCAATGCGTATCGCGTCTCTCCGTTGTAATCTTTCGGAGGGATTCTCCAAATCAGACAGTAAAGTGCCACAAATGGTAAGAAACAGGCTGCAACAAGACCGCTCCATTGCATAATGTACACCCACCAAAGTTTGTCAACGTGAAACGGTACGTGTGGCTCATTCAATTTCCAACAGAAATAGGAAGAAGAAGATTGTAACGTAGTATAAATACCAGCCACCATCCCATTGTCAGTATAAACATGCACCGGGTCTTGTCTTTCTTGACATAATTTGGTAGTTTCTGTCTGCCCGATGCTTTGAAATCTTGACGTCAAATTGAGGAGAAAACTTGCGATCTCATTCATGCGTTGCGTGTCGTTAATTCCGTGGAGAAAACAATCAGTATCGTCCTCTGGAAAAATGGTTACATCTACAGAAATAACCTCAACCCCTATAGAGAGCGATCCAAGTGACAGGGTTTTAAAATCAAAGGGCGACTCCAGCAGCAGATCACCTGTACTTCCTCGGGCAAAAACCCAGTACAACGGATTTATCACATCTCCTGTATCATTCAGATAGTATAACCTGTCATCGGTGAAATTTGCATTTGTAAAGTCTAGCTTCATGTAAACGAAAACCGTACTGTTTTCAGCAATGATTTCCGACAGTCTTGCGATGGTCTCTTCATTGAATACCGCGAGCTCAAAGAAGCATTCTGATGGAGCGGCTGGATATCCTGGTGTAGAAAATACAGCACCGGTAAAACTCCCTGTGGTAGTTTCATTTTGAGTTACAGTTTGCGTTACAAGTACTCCCATTAAAAGGAACACTTTAAAAAGCTCCATTTTGGAGTAAACCAAAACACGGTATTAACGTTGAACTTGTAAATTCACAATGAAAATTTTGCAGATATATTAATCACGGGATTAATCAGTTAGTTAACATGTTGCAAATGTATATGAAGTTAATGTTCAAAATTTACAATTAAAAGTAGGACATATAATTCAGCAGCTGCATGATCAGGTGTCATCACTTATTGATACCCATATGTCTCGCCATGGTAATTGTTCATATGTTGTTCTCAGTGGCGTCCCGGGGGGCACTCGAATTTTTTTTGGTAGGGTGTGCCACCGCCAGTTTCGAACTCGGGGTCTAAGGAACTAATCAGAAGAAAAAAAAGGGGGTCTAGGGAACTGATTGGCCGGCCAAAAGGGGTCTTGGGAACTAATTAACCAGCCAAAAAGGGGGGGTCTTGGGAACTGATTAGCCGCCAAAATCTGAAAATGGGGTCGCGGAACTAAACCATGCAGGCCAAACCAGGGCTCAATTTCGTTACGTTTTTGCCACAGATTTTTGAAGGAATCGATTTCACTTTGATCAAGAAAATCATTAATGTAAAATTGGTCTGATGGGGTGGCCTACGATGGAAATCTTAGCAAAGCAAACCAGCATTCGGATCAAAATTACTAGACCCTGCAGACCTACCTATAGCCTACTGATAATTATAGCAGCAGCGAGCAGCATTTAAAAGCCCACCATAAAAACAAACCCACAAAAATATTTTTTCAGTGCCGTAACTAAAGAAAAACATTTAGGCTACATTGAACTGTCATGCATACATGAGACGATTGAGTGAAGTATGCAGAATTTGACAACCATTCCACTATTGGCACTGAACCAGCAGATCGTAAATTACCTTTTAATTCACTGTTATGGCCAGCTGCAAGGACGTGTACATAATTATTTGAGGTACTTTTCCTTATATTTGGCAATTTTATTCCCAAAAGAGATCTCAAAATCATTTATTTCCAGCAAAGTGTTTATCAGCTGAAGGCCTCGGCACTCGCGGCATGGCCGGCAGTGCTGCAATCACTGTTTACAATCAACCAACCAGTGTTGCCACTAGTACAAGGAGCCCAAAATCCCGCCCAAAATCCACCTTATTCCTATATACAATGTGTTTCAATGGGGAAGAAATCGATGGAAAATTCCCTTTGAAGCTTTTTGGGCTCGAAATAGTAGGACAGAAAACACGCCAATCAAAATGCCAATGAGAGCGGAGATCGGTGATCTGAGAGTCTATGGAACGGCTAGAAAAATTTTTGGGCTTCAAGAGCGGCAATCAATGAATTTAGTGGGTCTAAGGAACGGCTAGCGGCTCTGAAAAAAGGGGTCGTCGCCGCGGCACATACCCGTATAGCTGGGGAATGTGAGTGCCCCCCCCCCCGGGAGTGGCGTAGGTAGGTTTTCAGAACCCCGGGGCACAACTTGTAAATGTACCGGCCGACGGGAGGGGGGGGGGTTAGAGTGCAAATTTTTACACAAATTTCTGCGCGCTTTTAGGTTTATATACAGTCATGGACAAAAGTTTGGAATATTTTTATTTTTTGCAAAGCCCTGTTTTTAAGTGCAGATTTCTTACCAGCAATGACACGTCAGTCATGCAAAATGGATCACGGGTGTCTGGCAAGGTCTCATTCCATATCATACAGTACGTAATGTAGGACAATGGCTTCTCATGCCTGACCAATGAACCATCGGACATCCTTTTCGCAGTTATTTTAGCGATATGATTCATAAGGTTACATTGGCTTTTGCATTACCGTGTGAAGAAACCAGCTTTACTTTGTTGCATCTGTCTGTTGTATACGATATTTCTGATCATGGGGTGCGAGTTGGGCGTATATTTGTACGCTCGCGTCATTGACTTACGGTACGTAATCGAGGCTACAAACAGAAGGATATTGGTGCCGCTTTAATAATTCCATAAGGTGCAGTTCCTAAAATTTTGAAGAGACTTCGAGAATCGGAACAACTACACCTAGACCAAGGTCAGGTCGGCCCCAAAAGACAACCGCCAGGGAAGACCAATCTCTCCAGTGACTTTGCCGTAATGGCCGCTTGAAGCCTGCATCTCGATTACGAACAGAATGGCTGAGGTCCATAAACGCGCCTGTTAAAAGGAAACTTGTGAACAATAGACTGGTTAGTGCATGTTTTCGCGCAAGACTACCAATAAGAAAGCTGATACCTCTACAAGGACATCGGCATGCGCGCTTGCTTTGGTCACAGAGACATTGGTGTAATGTGATCTTCAGTGATGAGGCCCGATTCCTCCTCTACAGACAAGATGGCCGATTCAAGGTCCGAAGACAGGTTGGTCAAGCCCTGTTCGAGTATTGTATCCTGCCTAGAGTCCAGGGAGATGGTGGTGGAATCACAGTATGGGGAGCATTTCACAGTAGGTCGAAATTGCATCTCTACCTGCTAGAAGGACACATGAACCAGGACCATTACCTGCATGTTCTTGATTCGGTTATGCTTCCGTTTGAAAGAAGAGACTTCGGGAACAATTTCGTGATTCAAGATGAAAACACCACGGTGCACAGAGCCTTACGCGTGAAGGAATTCCTTGAAAATGAGAATGTAGATAATCTGGACTTTTCGGCTTTGAGCCCGGATATGAACCCTATAGAGAACTTATGGGCAGATATATACCGCATGTTAGGTAACATGGACAACCAAACAATCACCCTGCTGGAACTTAAACACGACATCATTGCTTGCTGGCGAGATATTCCACAAGGAACCTTGGCAAACCTGGTCGAGGGAATGTCACGTCGCGTACATGACCTTGAGCTGGCAAGGGTGGACACATCAAATATTGAGTTATGTTTTCTCAAGCAAGAGACCTATCTGAACATGTCACAGTGAGAGTTTAAGTTTCTGTTTAAACAATTAAGTTTGCTAGTGTCTTTAATCTCATTTTGTGATATAAAAAGACCGCCAAAAAGTGTTGCAATTGTGTGATCCTCCCATTGTAATGCGCTTCCTTTGGTAATTCTTTGTTTAATTGACAAAATGTGTGATGTAAACATCAAAGGACATTTGTATCTTTCAATTAAATTCAAATGAGCACTACTCCAGAACAATAAACCTGTTCCTAATATGATTTAAAACTGCATTTGATACTAAAATAAAAATATTCCAAACTTTTGTCCATCAATCTGTTTCTCAACGTCAGCAGGCAAAGAGTGAAGGGTCACATCAAATATTGGAAAGCTTTGGAAGTATTTGGGCTACATGTTTTCATTATTTCTTCACTCTGCATAAGCGGATTAAGATTTTTAATTAATTAGGTATAATAATGAAGAAAATGTTGATCATCATGTATACATATAAGCAAGCATCGCACCCTATACAAACTATATATTTTCTGGTGGGCATTTTCAAGCCCTGTTTGATTTTGACCTCATATTGTGAAAATGCTTCTGAAAAGAAATAGGTAATTTGAAACTATACAACATGTTCATTAAAAAGTTAATTGGTACACCCTGTATATTTTCTCGTACACCCTGATTGCGATTTCAAGTTTAGGACATTATAATCTGTGTTTTTATGCTTTCCAGCAATGTATACTTTTGCATACCTGTAATTGATACATCAAATGTTATAACCAGTTATCTTAAAACTTTAATATTGTTGCATTCAATCGTAGAATAAAAGACACCATTAAAATTGACATCATGCAGAAGAGCAGCGGTGGGTATGTGACCTCATCATCAAGCTCGTAACACTTTCATAAGGGGCATTATGAGCCCCCTCGGCCCGCCAAAATCGCTTGCCCCCCCCCCTTCCCGGCCCGCCAAAAATTCTTTGCCCCCCCCTTGCACATGCCAAATATTTGGGATCCCAATTACCAAACTTTAAATGGTCCATATACATGTTGCGAGCGTAGCGAGCAAGAAAATTTGCATATTTAAGCGTTTCCGTACCGTTTTCCTAAGCCTTTTTAGCGCGTTTTATTTAAAAGGCGCCCAATGAATGTGTGCCAAAATCGCTTGCCCCCCCTATCGGCTTGCCAAAATTGCTTGCCCCCCCTTTCGGCTCGCCAAAAATTTCTTCCCCTCCCCCAATTTTACCCTCCCCAGGGCTCATAATTATTGCACAGCCCCTAACATATGGTCTCTTTCAATCACACGGCCTACTTTCCTAAAACAAAAGACCATTCGCATTCAAATCCTGCTTCTCATAATCAATATATTTGAAACTCCAAAGAATGGCGCGGTGTAGTTCTTTGTAACACTTTCATACCACATGGCTCTTTCAACCACATGGCCTACTTTCCTAGATTAATAGACCATTCAAATTCAAATTATACTGCTATTTCATATACAATGTATTAGAATGTAAAAGAATTAAATTATTGGAAAAAAAGAGTGGTGCCGTTTAGTTCTTTGTTTCAAAACACCCGACCCAATTTAAACCCACAAGTGTGCATCAGCTGGTAACAATTCTGACAATATAATTTCATATCGTTTCTTTCATTCTTATTCCCATATAATAAAACATACAATTCAACAGTATACATGATTACACGCATCTCACCCTAACCCAGTTTTAACCCACACAAAATACATCTGCTGTTCATCAAACTCATTCACACAATTTAGCAATCCTGACAATAAACTTTCAGATTCTTATATGAATTCATTCAATTTAACAATTTACGGTAAAGAACCCCCCCCTTCCCCAAAAAAAGGAAAAACTGTTTTTCGCGTATAAAGGATGAGTCACCTGTATGATGCTGCTACACAGCAAATGAGGTGTCTATGTTTCAAAGCTTTTCATCATGACGCGAATCAATCAGCCAATCAGAACCCCACTTCCGTCTTTACAGAAGGTGCGAATTTTCAGCCTCATATATTCATACCCCCCCCCCCCACACACACACACACACACCAAAGTTACGTGCGATAGTGCAAAATTGAGTACAAATGTCACACATGTGCATAAATTGATGCAGAAAGGTTGCCAAAATGCAAGTCTGGTATATAACTAAAGGTATCAGACAAGAACATTTGAAAAATTAATTATTTTAAATTGAAAAACATCAAATATTCAGTGGCATAACTAGGGGGGCAGGGGGCAACGTGCCCCGGACCAGGCGCCAAATTGACCAATTCAGCATCGATTCTGCGCCACTCCAAGCGATTCGCGCGCATTTCAGTACAAAATCAATTGAAAGAACATTTTAAGACCGATATTCAACTTCTAGTAACCAAAATGAATTAGTGGTAGGCCTTATTTGTAAAAAACAAAATCGCGCGCAATTTTTTCAAGAATTGGGGGAGGTATTATGTATCATTAGCCCTGGGCGCCACAACCCCTAGCTACGCCACTGCCCGCGTCTAAGATATTCGCGGGTGGGGGGGTAGGGGCACCAATTTTGTTTCTTGCCCCGGGCGCTACCAACCCTAGTTACGCCACTTCAAATGTTGTACCAAATATACTAAACAATTGAAGAAAAGTTTAATTTTGGTACTTTTTTGCAGTGTTGAAAAAAATCAAAATGCAATTTTTGAAACTCTTTCCAACTTTCATTTTCTCATAATTATAAAGGATACTAAATCATATTCAAATATGAATTTTAAGTCATTTCAAGATTTTTTTTTATTTCTGAAAATGAATGAAAAATATTACTTTCGTGTCCCAGTTATGTTGGACATTTTTCATGTTGGGTCTGAATTGGGACCTGAAAGTTTCCTATGTACATGATGTATGCCCAGCAAATTTAAAACCATTTATATTTTTGCATATTTTTAGACAATGCTGTATCTGAAAACATCCTTTAAATTAGTTTTTAGCCATTTTGAAATTCTGAATCATTGTCACACTTTTGGACCCCTATTAAATTAATGGACATACCCTTATATAATTAGTGGCAGTAAATATGGTAAAAGTAAAGTATACGTATCGAATGCAACTTACATATCTTGTCATAATTATTAAAATGAGGGATCATGCTTATTGAATAAGTCTAATCATGGTCTAATTTTGGGATTCCAGTTTATTGATCGTAAAACCCCGAGTAAAAATCACTTGGGGAACTAGCAAACAGAGCTAGGGAGTACTTTGATGTGAAAATCTATCAATTGTGCACAAATTAATATAAATCCGAGTTTTATTATATAAATGTAATACTCTAGAGTATGCAAAATGGGTAAGTGGACTACGAATAAGTCTATGTTGAGGCTTAAAATCATGTAGCAATTCTCTTCATTCTGCATGTCAATAACATATTTTCTCTAGCCGATCTTGTACTAGGGAATCATTTCCCTGGTTAGGACATACTGCAGTTACTGTCCGTTTTCCTATACACAATACACAGTGCTCTCACCATTGACGCGCGACCTTTACAAATAGTGTATGTTAGAAGTATATGCATTTGCCTAGTTAACATCACTGTGTGAAAAATAACCGGCCAATATTTAAAGTATTCTCCAAACTTCTAGCAAATATATTTCTCTAACATGACCTAAAATTACAGCTAGGTTAGATGTTCAGAAATAGTCGTACTTTCGTAAAATATGAGTGAGTGCAAGGCATAGCTAGCTCATAGCTAGCCAACTCCCCGTGTTAATTGAATGGAGATTTGACCGAAAATATTGGTAACGGACCGCTCCGTTCTGAAGGATGCCACAAAAAAAAAAAAAAAAAACGGTTCAAGCTACATTTAAAGTATTCTATGAAATTCTAGAAAATATAGTTTTGTAACATGTCCTAAATCTTTAGCTAATTTAGGTGTTTGAAAATAGTCGCACTTTTTGTTTTAGGAAGGATATGTAAACGACAGATAACACCAAAAATATGAAGAAATTATTTCCAAACCGTGTTAAGTCAACAATCATTATGTTGCTCATTTTCAAGAATGCTGGTTAACAATAAGCAGGCCATTGTCTCATTTCGTGAACAAAGGTCCACATACCATTGTTACCTTGCGTTTCCTTTATAATCGGTTACCCAACTGAAACTATAATACCAGCTCATTGCGATACCGCACATGTAAAACAGACACATGTGCACAACCAGTGAAGATCTGATTTAATCAGTTGAGCTGTTTTCAATGAGTGTTATCTTGGTTTAATAGCTTTTAATGGGGTTTAAGTCCTGCAAAGGTCGTGGTGAATTGTAGACATGACTGCATCATGAGTCAGCTAATAGAACAAAGGAGGAGTTGAAATTTCGCAATGCAAGCAGAGATATAACGTAAAAAATACCAAATTCGATTGATATTGTTCGATTCTGAATCAAATTGTATATTGACTGCAATTATTTTCCTTGTTTAAATTGTTTGGTGACGAATTAGGTTCTTCTGTTCCCGTTTCCCGCTCTTTTAAGTTCCCCGTTTTTGCGTACTACTCCTCCATGTCTAATTTCATCTGAAATAAAAGAGCCGCATTTTGGCATATTTGAGAGGACGGATTTTTAACCAGGTACAAAATAGTTGGGATATGGCCCCGGTGATCATGGTGATAAAAACGAATGATAACAAGTTGAATGTTTTGGACGGATTTTCTAAGCTTCGATTTTGTTCAAAATCATGAAAATTCCTACCACAAGCACTGAAATAAGCCTGCCTACTGTCAGTTTGGTAACCGTCACGTAATGGCTTGTATCGATCAATAAGCTTCCAGAACAATTCTGAACTTATGGTAGGTATATCATCCTGCATGATGATGAGTTTCGCACGATTTTCATCATTATCATCATCATCATCATCATCATCATCATCATCATCATCATCATCATCATCATCATCATCATCATCATCATCATCATCATCATCATCATCATCATCATCATCATCATCATCATCATCATCATCATTGTTAGCATCTACTTTAATCATGTTAATAGCTGATCATCATCATTGTTAGCATCTACTTTAATCATGTTAATAGCTACCCGAATAGCTAACTCGAAAATACTGTGATACATTTTATGATAATCGAATAAATAAAATAGTCATGATAGTCTATACCGTTACCACCACAGAACAATATGGTAAGAGAAACGACAAGGTTTCGACCACATAAAAATGTTTAGGGGCGCCCAATGGGAGCTTTGATGTGATATGCTGAAATGTAACCGTTTGGATCAAATTTTCTTTTTTAACATGTTTAAAACAATGACGAAAGAGACAAAAGGCAGACACCAAAAAATTGAACACTATTGGCACAATATATCTTGTATATAGTACATGGTGTTACGTAGAATTATCATAAGTCAGTGCAAAATTTGCTACACTAGTGGAACCAAGGTTATTTTGCTTCCTTATACCCTAGGTAACCAAACCTGAGTTGGTTCCATTTTTTTCGAGTGTGTCTTCGGCGGCCATTTTGAAATTCAAAATGGCCGCTATTTCTTCTTTAAAGCCGTATTTGTCCCTAAAGCGCACAAAGTCATATTTTTCTTAATGATTATTTATACTTTTGATTGTCAAAATCCACTAAGAACATAATTAGGATCATTTTCTAGAATCCAAGATGGCTGCCAAATCCAAAATGGCCGCCAATTTGTCTAAAATGGTCTGCCAGCTATAAGGACATTGATTTTTTTTCCTTTTTCCTGATTATTTTCACTGCTTATGTTTCTGAGAATTCACTGAGAACTAAAAACTTAATTTGGTCCATTTTCTCCAATCCAAGATGGCCTCTAAATCCAAAATGGCCGCCTTTTATTAAAATATGGCATACCGCTATAACAACAATTTACTATCATTGAGAGTAAAATACATCTATCATATTTCTGTCAGATATGGATAAGAAAATGATTCTAAACATCTTAAAGTAGTGCAACAACGTTGTTTAAGGAGAATATAGGTGTATTTAACCTTTCAAAATGGCTGCCAAAGTGTCTTGAAATTGGCTAAGATTAATTTTCAGCATTTATGCATTGAAATGCAGAAAATCATGTTTTTAAAAGTTAAAATTTCAATATTGTAAATTTTAACTTCAAACATTTATGATAGAGCTGACCTTGAGGCATTTAAATGCCAAGTTGTCATCATAAGTTCCTCAGTTTGGTGCACAGCTGTAGATCATATTGGTACTCTTCATCTGCTCTACAATCACATGCTTCTGTATAAGTCAGATTGTGTCGTCTGCAGGAACATCTTCTGGAGCATTTGCTTATTCCACATCCGCACCTAACAAGCTCGACAACAGACCCGGGAGCTATTGCAATGTCTGACAGGATAGGTACTGGAATGTCGACCATCCTAGCTTGAACGGGTCTGGAATATTTGGATTTACCACAAGGTCTTGACTCCAAACATAATTATGCTTGCATATGCGCCTACAGAATGTGTTGATGCCACGCACTAGAAGTTGAAGGAATTTTATCAATCCTCTCTGGTTGGCTCTAGAAGCCTTTCCATCTCAATTTTTCAGCTGTGTTGGCCTGTAGGTCATTTTTTCAAGAGCCAACCAGGGGGATTGATAAAATCCCTCCAACTTCTGGTGCATGGCATCAACACATTCCTGTCGATGTCTGAACATCATTCATGTTACTTTTCACATGCAGATGTGTTACAGTGACTATGAAGGTTGCCGTGTCATATTTGATAATTATGGAAGAGAAAACTCAATCAAAGATATAATCAGACGTCGCAAGTAAGCTATTTTTGGCTATAACAATAAAGCTAAGGACTCCCTCACAATCTACCTGGCAAGCAAAGTTTTGCAGCCATCGACAGGTGTTAGTACACAAGAGGAAGCAGACACTCTAATCATGCTACATGCAGCTATAGCAGAGATCTCTCAAGCTGGAAAGAATGTCCATATCATGACCCAAGATACAGATGTTATGGTCCTTGCTCTTCGAAGACTCACGGTTCTTGGTCTTCAGACAACCATGCTTATGGGAACAGGTGACAACAGAAGGAAAATCTTGCTGAAACCAATACATATCCGTCTTGGGACATCAAAAGCAGCAGCGCTTCCGGGATTTCATTGTTTCACACGATGCGACACATGTGGACATATCAGAGGTATAGGCAAGACGACTGCTTTCAAGGCCTTCACTGAAGCAACACCTGAAGAACTCACAGCACCGAGTCAACTTGGTGATGCAGAAATGCCTTCTCAAATGTTGTTTCAGGCTGTGAGAGGTTTTTGTGCAGGCTCATGGGCACAGAAAATGACCTACAGCCCAACACAGCTGAAAAACTGAGACGGAAACGCTTCAAGAGCCAACCAGGGGGATTGATAAAATCCCTCCAACTTCTGTACAGAAGATGTTCCTGCAGACGACACTATCTGAGCTGAATTGTTCAGAAGCATGGGCTTGTGGAGCAGATGAAGAGTGTACCAATACAGCTCTGTGCACCAAACTGAGGAACTTGAAAATACTGATAACAGAGATGATGAGTATTGATGGCAACTAGGCATTTAGATGCCTCAAGGTCAGCTCTATCATAAATGTCTAAAGTTGAATTACAATATATTTCAACTTTTAAAAACATGATTTTCTGCATTTCATTGCATAAATGCTGAAAATTAATCATAGCCAATTTCAAACACTTTGGCGGCCATTTTGAAAGGTGAAATACACCTGTATTCTCCTTAAACAATGTTGTTGCACTTCTTTAAGATGTTTAGAATCATTTTAATATCCATATCTGACAGCAATGAGATACGTGTATTTCAAGTTACTCTCGATGATAGTAATTGCCAAAAGCGGTATGCCATATTTTAATAAAAGGCGGCCATTTTGGATTTAGAGGCCATCTTGGATTGGATGAAATGGACCAACTTAAGTTTTTAGTTCTCAGTGGATTCTCAGAAACATAAGTAGCGAAAATAATCAGGAAAAAGGAAAGAAATCAATGTCCTTATAGCTGGCAGACCATTTTAGACAAATTGGCGGCCATTTTGGATTTGGCAGCCATCTTGGATTCTAGAAAATGATCCTAATAATGTTCTTAGTGGATATTGACAATCAAAAGTATAAATAATCATTAAGAAAAATATGACTTTGTGCGCTTTCGGGACAAATACGGCTTTAAAAAGGCTAAAAACACATTCGGGAAAAATGGAACCAACTCAGGTTTGGTTCGTAGGGGTATTCAGAAGCTAAAAAGCATTGGTTCCACTAGTGTAGCAAATTTTGCACTGGGTTACGTAACACCATGCATGATGCAGTCATGTCTACAGTAGAATTCATCTCGACCTTTGCAGGACTTAAACCCCATTAAAAGCTATTACACCAAGATAACACTCATTGAAACAGCTCAACTGATTAAATCGGATCTTCTCTGATTGTGCACATGTGTCTGTTTTACATGTGCGATATCGCAATAAAGCTGGTATTATAGCTTCAGTTGGGTAACCGATTATAAAGGAAACGCAAGGAAACAATGGTATGTGGACCTTTGTTCACGAAATGAGACAATGGCCTGCTTTTTGTTAACCAGCATTCTTGAAAATGAGCAACATAATGATTGTTGACTTAACACGGTTTGGAAATAATTTCTTCATATTTTTGGTGTTATCTGTCGTTTACATATCCTTCCTAAAACACAAAAGTGCGACTATTTCCAAACACCTAAATTAGCTAAAAATTTAGGACATGTTACAAAACTATATTTTCTAGAATTTCATAGAATAGTTTAAATGTAGCTTGTACCGTTTTTGTGGCATCCTTCAGAACGGAGCGGTCCGTTACCAATATAGCTCAATATTTTCGGTCAAATCTCCATTCAATTAACACGGGGAGTTGGCTAGCTATGAGCTAGCTATGCTTTGCCCTCACTCATATTCTACGAAAGTGCGACTATTTCTGAACATCTAACCTAGCTGTAATTTTAGGTCATGTTAGAGAAATATATTTGCTAGAAGTTTGGAGAATAGTTTAAATATTGGCCGGTTATTTTTCACACAGTGATGTTAACTAGGCAAATGCAATATACTTCTAACATACACTATTTGTAAAGGTCGCGCATCAATGGTGAGAGCACTGTGTATTGTGTATAGGAAAACGGACAGTAACTGCAGTATGGTACTAATAATGGCATAACAACATCATAAAAATGAGTCATACTTCAGTTACTGTCCGTTTTCTATACACAATACACAGTGCTCTCACCATTGACGCGTGACCTCTACAAATAGTGTATGTTAGAAGTATAGGATATTGCCTAGTTAACGTCACTGTGTGAAACATAACCACCCAGTATTTAAAGTACTCTCTGAAATTCTAGAAAATATAGTTTTGTAACATGTCCTAAATTTTCAGCTAATTTAGGTGTTTGGAAATATTCGCACTTTGGTGTTTTAGTGTATGTTATAGGTAATAGGACATTGTCTATTTAACGTCACTGTGTGAAAAATAACCGGCCAATATTTAAAGTTCTCTCTGAAATTCTAGAAAATATAGTTTTGTAACATGTCCTAAATTTTTAGCTAATATAGGTGTTTGGAAATATTCGCACTTTGGTGTTTTAGGAAGGATATGTAAACGACAGATAACACCAAAAATGTGAAGAAATTATTTCCAAACCGTGTTAAGTTTACAACCATTATGTTTCTCATTTTCAAGAATGCTGGTTAACAATAAGCAGACTATTGTCTCATTTCGTAAACAAAGGCCCACCAGTATTGTTACCTTGCGTTTGCTTTATAATCGGTTACCCAACTGAAACTATAATACCAGCTCATTGCAATACCGCATAGGTAAAACAGAAACATATGTAGTGTGGATTTAACCAGAGAAGATCTGATTTAACATAGTTGAGCTGTTTTCAATGAATATTATCTTGGTTTAATAGCTTTTAATGGGGTTTAAGTCCTGCAAAGGTCGTGGTGAATTCTACTGTAGACATGACTGCATCATGTAACATATGTGACCCGGCAGCACAAAGGAGCCGTAAATTCCCTAAATTGTATTCTGTGTTACGGTGTAAAATGTGTACGAAGATCGTATTCATCGATAACTTAAGCTGGCCCGACATCCGTCTCATTTTGATAGTCAAAAGCTAATCAATAATCCTATTGTTGAAGTGGATAATAAGCTTCTACCTTAGATGGCCGGCTATAGAACTTTTAATAGCTATGGTCTTTGTTTGCTTTTGCTAAATCCTGTTCAAGTGGTGTGTTACCAGGCATTGTATTTTGTACAGGTATGCATAACCAACAATTAACAATGAGAGAACTTTCTTAAACCTCGTTGACTTGGGGATGATTTGAAATGACCGCCAATTATGACTGTTTGATATATATTGCCAGCAATGTGGAAAAAGAGACACATGTAAAAACGTAAAAGCTATAATTTTGTTGAAGGAGCAAAGTTTAACAAACCATAACTCCGCTTCTGGATATCGTTTGAAGTCAAATGATATACCATTTTAAGTTTATGATGTTTATTTTTAAACACGAAATAAAACAAATTGACTGGGGAGGAATTTACGGCTCATTCGCCGTGGACGGTCACATATAGCAAGGAAATTTTCAAACTACTTGAAAATACAAAACATGAAATAAAAGCAGTAACTCATATTATTGGGTTATAAATTAAACTTAAAATATGTAAATAGCGCCCTCACTTTCACACAAATATACAATTTATAGAAAAAAATTACCACCAAAATGCCCAAAAAAGATGAAAAATTTGATAAAGAAAATCTAAGTTAAAAATACCTAAAAAATATTTGTGTATATCAGTGTCATAGCTGTTAACATTGTAAACGTTTAGAATTGAAAGTTATGTAATGTTTTGTTAGAAACATTAATAAATGATCACATCAAACAACTGCATGTGCTGCACGATTTAGGGACAGAAATATTTGATGTGTTTACTTTTTTTTTTACTTGTTTACGAACACAGCACTAAAACACAGCAAATGTCGCCCTTTTCATTCGTATGTTTTATATTATAGTGCTGTTGAGTGCTGTGTTTCCAAACACAGCAGGCAATTTTTTCTTTCTTATGTTTTATATTATAGTGCTGTGTTTGCAAACACAGTATCGATTTTTTTCATTCTTATGTTTTATATTATAGTGCTGTGTTTGAGTGCTTTGTTTCCAAACACAGCATGGACTTTTTTCATTCTTATGTTTTATATTATAGTGCTGTGTTTGAGTGCTGTGTTTCCAAACACAGCAGGTAATTTTTTCATTTTTATGTTTTATGTTTTATATTATAGTGCTGTGTTTGAGTGCTGTGTTTGCAAACACAGCATGATTTTTTTCATTCTTATGTTTTCTATTATAGTGCCTTGTGTGAGAGCTTCGTTTGCAAATACAGCACGAAATGTTTTCATTCTTATATTTTATATTATAGTGCTGTGTTTCAGTGCTGTGTTTGCAAACAAAGCACGGAATTTTTTCATTCTTATTTTTTATATTATAGTGCTGTATTTGAGTGCTGTGTTTCCAAACACAGGCAATTTTTTCTTTCTTATGTTTTATATTATAGTGCTGTGTTTGAGTGCTGTGTTTCCAAACACAGTATCGATTTTTTCATTCTTATGTTTTATATTATAGTGCTGTGTTTTCTATTATTCTGCTGTGTTTTCGTGCTGTGCTTGGAAACACAGCAGGGATTTTTTTTTCATTCTTATGTTTTCTATTATTCTGCTGTGTTTTCGTGCTGTGTTTGGAAACACAGCACTTTTTCCATTCCCTAAATCGTGCAGTGTATCTTGTGTCAAGTAGACTTCTTCCTTCTAATTTTGTACCCTTTTTTGGCTGCATCATATTTTATTGCCCGAGTTTAGGCCTATGTTAATATTTTGAAATACATTTTATTTAAAACTACATTCTCGAAGAATCATACTGTTTAACACGACAAGAATATATTTATACAGGGTGTGTAAAAAACTCAACATTTTTAATCTGGTATAACTTTTGCGGTAGATACACAAACATTACATAAATTTTAAACAAAAATAGCGATAATTTGCTAATATCATAATACCATTCTGCATAATACAATAACTCTGCGTATAATAACAATAGCTCTGCATACTGAATTAAAAACAATGTTTTTAGTTGTCAATTACGAAACTTTCAGTATTGAAAATAGAACAAAACATTTCCGGGGGGGGGGGCATTTCAATATGAAATGGATATAGGTGTAGGGCTGTCACTTTCGCAGTAAGGGGCATTCGGTGAAAGCAAAATGTAATAAATATTATGGGTTATTGGGTGAGATCATGATTTTTGGTATTCGGTGAGAGCAAAATGTAAAAAATATGGTGTCATTGGGTGAGAACATGACCTTTTTTTTTTTTTTTAAATGGAAGCTCAAGTGGGTGAGAGCCAAAACAGCGCCACAGCAGCCTCGAACATCGAATTTCTAGTTCTAAATGGCTTCAAATTTCTTTGTTTTTTTCTTCAAAATAAGTAACAAACTTAGTGATAAATGAAAGTTGCTGCTCAAATTGAAAAATAAGGGCCTTTAGGTTACAGATCAAATTGAAAAATAGGGGTCTTCGGGTGACAGAGCATGTGTTCGTAAAAAATGGAGTCTTTGGGTGACAACGACGCTGAAAAGGGGGTCTTAACAGCCCTACTTACGCGTCACATCCAAATTGGGAGTGCCCACCCCCGGGAACATATCGCCAACTTTAGCTTACAAAACTTTTTAAAAAAAGAAAATTGTTTGTAAAAAGGCATGATCACATCAGGCACTTTTGATGTAGGGACGTGGAGTCGACCCTACATCGAAACCACTTCCCCGTGTAGTGTGAACACAAAGTAAGTGGATTCGACCCTACATCAACAATGTGGATCGAAACTACCTGGTTGAGGTAGTTTCGACCCTAGGAGGTGGGTTAAATTTCGTAATGTGAACGCGATAATGTGGAGTCGATCCAGATCGACTCCACATATACCGGAAGTGGCCGTGGTCGTACAGGCCGAAATGGTGAACGTCAATGGAACAAAACGAACTGTATTCACTGGGAATTGACTTCATGACATTTACATGCTAAAACTATTTCAGTCCACAGCATGCTCAACATAAGCTTACATAAATTACTTGTTTTACGAGCAGACAGGCCGTGTTACGGGCAATCCCAAATAAATGGCTTATGGTTCTGTATTCGGCGTTTTAGCCGCCACAATGTTACCGCTATTAAATCGCTTCTCTGGGGTGGTGATGGCTTTACGAAATTTGGTATCCTATGCTGCGTGGTAACGGCGCTTTACGTCCGGGTCGTTCTGACATCCGGGTATGTAGATTCGCTCCACTTACGTCATAACCCACTTTCGATGTAGATTAGCTTGGTAGTGTGAACGCGAACTCAATGTGGATTCGATGTGGATCGACACCACTTCACTACCTAGGTATGAACCCACATTGTGTAATAGCATGTTAGGTTTGCAGGCCATGACCACTAAATAATTTCAATGATTGAACAGGCCTTGCCGTCTAGGTTTGAAAGGCGAGTGGTTAAGCACTCGCTAGCATGATGCTAGGCGAGTGGTCGATTTTTCACCACTTATTCTGATATACTAGTAATCAAGTAGAGCGTCGGTCTTAAAAACGGTATCGATGTATTTATGTTGAAATGCGCGTGAAGCGCCAAAATTTTGACTTTCTCCACTTGGAGAGGCACAGAATCGATTAAATGCTGAATTGACTGATTCGATGGCTGATTTTGGGAGATTCGCAGCGAGTGATATTAGTGTCTATGACGTGTGGAAAAACGCTCACTAGAAATCGAGTTTGGGCGAGTGCTGGCGAGCGAGAACGATCGCTCACCTCAAACGGCAAGGCCTGATTGAACTGGGGATTGAACTAGCATTTAAACCTGTTACAAATATCGCGATTGACTTCAATAGCTGATTGACTTCAATAGCTGAAAGTTCAACTATACTTAGATTAGTAAAATTCAAATGGCATTATTCGATTCTGAATCAACTGGTATATTGACCATGTTGACGACAACAGTATTTTCGTTGTCGTAATTGTCTGGTGACGAATTGGTTACTTCCGTTTCTACTTCTGTGTCTACGTCTGTTTCCCGCTCTTTCAAATTCCCCGTTTTTGCGTACTCTTCCATGTCTAATTTCATCTGACATAAAAGAGCCGTATTTTGGCAGATTTGGGAGGATGGATTTTGAACCAAGTACAAAATAGTTGGGATAGCCCCAGTGATGAAAACAAATGATAACAAGTTGAACGTTACAAAAAGATTGTTTAAAATGTCGGCTTTGTTCAAAATCATGATCACTGCTATTCCAACCAGAAACATTGGAATAATCCTGCCAACTACCAGTTTGGTAACGGATTCACCTAATGGCCTGTATCGATCAACAAGCTTCCAAAACAAATCTGAACTTATGGTAGGTATGTCATCATTCTGCATGATGATGAGTTTTGCACGATGTTCATTATCATCATCATCATTGTTAGCATCTACTTTGATGGCAAACTCGAAAATGCTGTGATACATTTTATGATAATCTTCATAAAGGCTACATACTGAATAAATCAAATAGCCCAATACCGTTACTACAATAGAGCAATAATGTAAGAGAAACGACGAGTTTATGACTAAACCTATGAACGTGTACCCAATGATTTCGACCACATAAATGATGTCCATGGCTACGACTGTCAACCCACACGACACGGCATACACAACGCCCGTCACCAGCATCATATGTCGAACAGTCATCATACATTCGCTTTCCCCTTCAATGGAGGTGATGATTATCAATGAAAAGCACCCACCACAGGGTAAACCAGCCACTAGCCACGTCAGGACGATTAATGCGATTGTAAGTGCGCCCAATAATATGGCAATGATAATCCAGATCGGGAACCAGAAGCATGTGGCTATTTTGGAACGCAAACCGCCTCGTAGGTATATGCAACACTTGGGCATCTTTTTCAAATAGATGCATATTGCATTTTTCAAGACCTCCCAAAATAATTTTGGATACCACGCTATTTTAAGTAATTTTTTCAATCGATCGAACAAGTTTTTCCAGCTCGCGGGGTTTTCATCCATGTTTCTAGGCACAAATTTGAACTGTTGTGGTATTAATACCTTGCCTGTCATGTGTATGATTTCCAAGCTCCGTTCAATTTTGCCCTGTTCTGACTTATAGGTGATGAAGATATAATTAAGTACAATAGTTGTGACTGAAAACAGAAAAAATAAATCAAACAAAAGGGTGTAATAAAAAACTGGCATGTATCCTTCAGCTGCTTTATCCAGTGCAATTATCCGGTCCTCATAGAGTTGATCTTGAAAGATGTTCCCGATGAATTTTGGCAAGAATGGAACAAACGTTACTAGAAAGAGTATGGGCATCCATCGACAGAAGTACAAAATGCAGTTTCGGATTCTCGATTTGGGTTCCCAATAAAGCAAGGAATAAAGAAGTCCAATAGGTACAAGGTCCGTGTTCAGTGCGTATCGCGTCTCTCCGTTGTAATCTTTTGGAGGGATTCTCCAAATCAGACAGTAAAGTGCAACAAATGGTAAGAACCAGGCTGCAAGAAGACCACTATAATACGGAATATACAACCACGAAAGTCTATCAACGTAAAAGGGTGTCCGTAGCTCATTCGATTTCCAACAGAAATAGGAAGAAGAAGATTGTAACTGCATATGCATACCATGTGAAAACACTGTCCATGTTATGTTGTCAGATACAGCATGCATCTTGTGATGTCTTTCTTGACATATTTTGGTCTTTTCCGTCCCTCGATGCTTTGAAATCTTGACGTCAAATTGAGAAGAAAACTTGCTATCTCATTCAAGCGTTGCGTGTCGTTAATTCCGTGGAGAAAACAATCAGTATCGTTCTCTGGAAAAATGGTCACATCCACAGAAATTACCTCTACCCCTATAGAGAGCGATCCAAGTGACAGGGTTTTAAAATCAAAGGCCAATTGCAGCAGCAGATCACCTGTACTTCCGCGAGCAAAAACCCAGTACAATGGATTTATAACGTCTCCTGTATCATTCAGATAGTATAACCTGTCATCAGTGAAATTTGCATTTGTGAAGTCAAGTTTCATGTAAACAAAAACCGTACTATTTTCAGCAATGATTTCCGACAGTCTTGCGATGGTCTGTTCATTTGCTACCCCGAGTTCAAAGAAGCATTCTGATGGAGCGTGTGTTTGTCCTGGTGTCGAAAATACAGTACCAGTAAAACTCCCTGTGGTAGCCTCATCTGCAACAGTTTGATTTACAAGTACTACCATCATGACCATCAAAAGAAACACTTGAAAAAGCTCCATTTTTGAGGAAACCAAAACACGGAGTGTTGACGTTGGACTTGCAAATGACAATATCCATATCGTAGCTAACAAACGTACAAGGCAGGAAGTTTAACTTCAGTACAACTTTAATATAATATATCACGTGATTAATCATGCAGTTCATCGATCTTGTTAGTTTGTTCAGGGTGCGTCACAAAATATGCACTCGGAATGGTTGTTTAAGGCGGTACTACACCCCTGCCAAATTCTGTGCCTATTTTCGCATTTTTCTCAAGCGCATTGAGAACAAATAAGATATGTATATTATAGGGGCAGGGACTACAACTACTGCACTGGAAATTTTATTTCTGCACAGACAACAGTTGTTGAGTTACAGTCAAAAATGAGGGAAAACCTATATTTGATCAATAAATCAATAACTGCTTGCTTTGAGTTGCTGAATTGTCAGTACAGTAGTTGTAAGTCCTTGCCCCTATAATATACATATCTTACCTATCACCAATGTGCTATCATTTTTGAGAAAAATGCAAAAATAGGCACAAAATTGGCCAGGGGTGTAGTACCCCCTTAACAAACTAAAAGCAGTTTGACGTGAAAACGTTCTGAAGCTGAATAAATTCTTTGTCTTTGAAGGCCACGGTGGCGCAGCGGTAGACTTCGACTTATAGTCACGGGGAAGCTCGAGGCGTGGGTTCGAACCCCCTGAGCAGCGTTGACGTGTTGTGCTCATGGACAAGGCGCTTTGCCTCACTTAATTAGTTTCTAGTAATTTCTGAATTACCGGTACATCGTATTGCGTGTATAACATCAACAAAATGTGTAGGCCCTATTATGAATCTAGTAAGTTGTAAAAAATCTGAAAAAGTGAAAAAAAATTATGTTTATTAAACTTAATAGAAAATATCTTGTCATGTTTGGGAACTGTCAATATTTGTTGAAAATCATGATTAACGTTAAACATTAATTTTTTGTATGGAGTTAAATGGTAAATATTTTTAAGTATTGTTTACTTTGTTTAAAAGAGGCCAAATGTTACGGAATAACCTTATTTTCATCAATACCTCTCTTCTTATTTTTTTCTTGCAAATTTATGAAGTTCATAAATTAAATATGTTCACCTCTTGTTTTAGGTCGCCTCGGGAAAGTAGAATCAAGGGACAACCAAATAATATTAGCTAATATTATTACACCCCATGTAAGACCCAAAAAACCCCAAACTGTTCAATTGTCAGGCAAAGGAAGTAAAAAGGATTGTGCAATGCGATGCAATTACTAATATCAATGGTATGTATCATTGTTGTGATCGTCATGCTGGAAAATCCCACCAGTAAGTAACATGACCTTGAACTTTAAATGAAACTAAATAATATATAGGGAGCCAAAAAAAACGTGAAAAAATTAATTATTATGATGAAATACCAAAATGTAAAAATATTCAGACTACTGCTTTTTCGTGACATACATGTAATTACTATATATTTATTGCTCTGCAATATTATTTTGGAATTTTTACTAATATTACATGTATATATACATCAGGCCAATTTTTATATTTATAACCACTTAACATGCTATGCTCGCAGAAGTTAATGCGATGCAAAAATAACTTTATAATTCTAAAATGTTAGTTACCTGCACTTCAGGCTTAGTCTTTCACATGGTATTTTAGTACACCATTGGGCATTACAATAGAAAAATTACAATGCAAAAAGTAGAAATCAAACAAAAATTGAGGACGTCGCTGTGGAGCAAATCACACATTAAGGCTTTAAGTGTATTTAGTTTGCCTTAGCTTAGTTTGATTTGAATTATAGATTCACATTATGACTTTTAATATCTGACATATTATTCTGGATGATTGATACACCAGTTATTTGTTTTGTTTTATCTTTCCCGGGAGTAGCGCAGTAGCGGCACCAGAATTCGTTTTTTTTTCGGGGGGGGGGGCATTGGGGGCCAAAGTGAATTTTAGGGGGAATCAACAAATTTTGCACAAAGGTGCTGCTAAAAGGGGAAACAGAGTAGGGGATTGAGTAGTCGCTACACATGAATGATTAGAGAAAAAGTACCTGGACGGACTTCAACCGGTGACCTTCACTTAGAGGTGCACTATTTGATTTCCAGGGGGGAAATTCGCCTCACTGCACTGATATGAGTAACATCTCCCTCACCTCACCTCACCTCACCTAGGCTGTTTCACCCTCTGTAGTATGAACCCCTCTTCAAGAACCTTCCATTTCTGTCTGTCTTGCGCATCCCTTGCCCAAGTGGTGCCTCTATATGCTGTTAGGTCGTCTCGCCATCTTCGTCTTTGCCTTCCTATTCTACGCTTTCCTGTTCTTGGTTGCCACTAGGTGACTCTTTTTGTCCATCTGTTGTCGTTTGTTCTTGCCACATCTCATCTCCATTTAGCTTCACCAATCCTTTCCATGATGTCTTTGACTCCGGTTTTACTTCTTATGTCACTATTCCTGATTCTGTCACGTAAAGTTATATTTAGCATGGGTCTTTCCATGGCTCGCTGTGTCGTGGTGAGTTCAAGTTGTTCCACATCTTTAGTTGTCGACCCCAGGTTTCAGTGCCGTAAGTCATGGTGGGTAACACACATTGATCGTACAAACGCCTCCTTAATGTCATTGGTAGCTTTTTTTTTTATCACAAAGGATGTCTTTGTATCTGCCAAAACAACACCAGCCAGCATTGATTCTCAGTAGGACTTCCTCTCTTGTGTTGTCTTTCATTTTGACTGTCTTGCCCAGATTATACTTGTAACTATCTACTTTCTCTATCGGTTCATTGTCAATTTCAATGGACTCTCTAGTGTCAAAGTTGGTCATGTATTTCGTTTTCCCTTTGTGTATTTTCAATTCAATTTTCTTACTCTCAGTATTCAAACTTAAGCTGAACTTCCAAGTCTTTAACTGATGGTGATGTAACGGCTACATCATCTGGAAACCTGAGGTCGGTTAACCATTCTCCATCGATGTTAATACCCCTTTCTTCTAAATCTAAATTTTTCCATGGCAGGTGTGAATATTTTTGGAGAGATTGTGTCCCCTTGTCGTACTCCCCTCTGTATGTGGATATGCTTGGAGACATCCTTATCTATGTGGATTGTAGCTGTAGCGTTTGTGTAAATGTCTTCTAAAATCTTAACGTTCCCTTCGTTAAATAAGTCACTATGTTCCACCGAATCAAAAGCTTTCTCATAATCTATATAACCTATACAAAGCTTCAGCTGATATTCATTTGCTTTCTCAATCAGTTGGTTCAAAGCATGCAGATGATCAGTTGTTGAAAAGCCCTCTCTGAAGCCTGCCTGTTCTCTAGGTTGATTTTCATCCAAGATTCTCTTGTTTCTATTCTGAATGATTCGTGTGAAAAAGTTATATGCATGTGATAGTAGACTAATTGGTCGGTAGTTTTTGATATCCTCTTTATCTCCTTTCTTATGTAGAAGAATAATCTTGGCTTCCTTTCAGCATGGAGGTATATAAATAAATGGAGAATGATCGCCAGAATTCTAATCTCCTAAGTGGAGATTATCCCGTTACCTCTATTCAATGAGTCACCAAACTTGAATGAACCAGCCACTTCAGCCAAGCTATTGATCTCCACGATGGTTATGAGACTCTACCATGGTTCATTGATCGTCACTCCCAAATTTTCCTCATAGGAATTGACCCTACATTGACCTGTACCGGAAGGCTTGTAAAAGAGACTGTATAATATCGTCAGCTAGTCAATTAGCTGTTCGAAGTTCAAAGTTTTGATAGCTTATAGCTCTGCTTATAGTTTCAATGTATGATTGTGCGAAAACACGATGAAATTCAGATGTTCTGTTCTCAAGTTACGAAACTGTTTTCTACACTAGTTGTGCCGTAACTTGACAAATATACTTAGTTTTCATGTTCATATATTAAGCTTTTAAGGGGGTCTGAGGGAGTTCAAATATAGTGCAAATAAAAGCAAAACGTTTTTACCTTCCGATTGTGAAAAAATTATGTTGGGCCAATTTGGGCCATTTGAGTTACGAGCGAGCAAAATTTACCGGAAGTACTTCGGAATTCAGGTAAAAGTGACAATGATTAGACAATATTTTCATCATCATTAAACTTCTCATTTTATAATAAATAATTATCAGTATTTAGGCCTAAATGATTATTAATATTATTAGTGGCCATCATTTTCTTTGGAGAGGGGTTCCAAATAGGCCTATGGGGGGGTCATAACTTTTGGAAAGAAAAATAGGGGTCATAGCCTAATTTAATTTTTCACGAATCATGACCAAAATGTAGGGAGTCACAATATGACCACAGATATAGGCCTACAGATAGGGTGTACTATTTTATTCAAAAAGACTGATTTCAATGCAATTTTTTGACGAAAATGACAATTTGATATCAAATTTTCTGAAACATGAGCACTTTCCAAGTAGCTGCATAAATGACCAGTGAAACAGACTTAACAATGTAATCAGCTTAGCATAAATCAATATTCCCTGAAATTGCCTATTCAACAATAATTGGTCATAACCAACGTAGTACTAAAGATGCTTGGCTAGATCATTCTCCATTTATTTATATACCTCCATGCTTTCAGGCTGCTTGTATCTTCTTTTCTGTCAATATTTGTTTGTAAAGTCTTGTTAATTGAGTGCTGATTTCCGCACCTCCTATCTTATACACGTCACTGGATATATCGTCACCCAGCAAACACAAAACGTTTTCCACATCATTCGCAAAAGGTTATAACAAGGTTGTCAGAAAACGTTTAAATGTTTGTATTTGGTTTTAAACTACAGCATGTAGTTTTCGCTGTTTAATTTAATATTTTGTCGTCTGTCCCTGAAGAAGAGCAGTTTATCTGCTCGAAACGTCGGTTGATTTTTTGTCTGTTAGGTTTTGTTTGTCTATTATGTACACAGTGATTTTCATCACTTCAGTGTACTTTTGTACTGTTTTCCTGACACCTCTGTGGGTTCTGGAATTGGCCATTTTTGGCCATTTAACTTTGGCACTCTGCACCGAACTTTGCCTGTTTTAAGGCCTACATTGGTTGGTTGGTTTTTGTCTACTTTTGTGCTCAGTGATTTTCATCACTTAATTGTTCTAGTACACTTTTTCTTCTAATGCCTATTTTGTTCCCCCACTTCTGTCTAGTCTGTATTTTACTTGTTCCCCACGTCAAGTTGGTGTACCTTGCTTTTTTCTTTCCAGTTGTTCATATATTCAAGGTATCCTCTTGTATCATTTATTGATCCTTGATGTGTTTTGTGTCCTCGTCCGTTGGATTCACCATTACCTACTTTTTCTGATTTTGCTGGTGATCCCCTGCAGCCGTCATGGTTCCGGACCTAGGACCCCCCTTGTTTGTCTCTCGTCTATATCCCCAAATCCGTCTTGTCTTAAACATGTTGAATCCGCTTCATCTTTTCTCTTAGGAACTGATGATGCGGTTTCTTATTATATGTTTGAGTGACACTTTTTTCCTGTTTAGTCCTATATCCTCTTTTCAATCTATTTCTCTTCTATTGATTGCGACCCCTCTTGACATTTACATCCTGTCAATTAGGACAATACCCTATTGTCCTCTGGAGTTGTCAATTTGCATATTGCTTCTCAGCACTTAGTTGTGACTTGTGAACATGCTTTCTTGCAGTATGGACATAGCTTGTGGTTGCTCTCGGCTTGTTTTGCTATCTTTTTACTTGCCTTCAGTTTTTGTCTTGTATTTGGTTTTAAACTACAGCATGTAGTTTTCGCTGTTTAATTTATATTTTGTCGTCTGTCCCTGAAGAAGAGCAGTTTATCTGCTCGAAACGTCGGTTGATTTTTTGTCTGTTAGGTTTTGTTTGTCTACTATGTACACAGTGATTTTCATCACTTCAGTGTACTTTTGTACTGTTTTCCTGACACCTCTGTGGGTTCTGGAATTGGCAATTTTTGGCCATTTAACTTTGGCACTCTGCACCGAACTTTGCCTGTTTTAAGGCCAACATTGGTTGTTTGGTTTTTGTCTACTTTTGTGCTCAGTGATTTTCATCACTTAATTGTTCTAGTACACTTTTTCTTCTAATGCCTATTTTGTTCCCCCACTTCTGTCTAGTCTGTATTTTACTTGTTCCCCACGTCAAGTTGGTGTACCTTGCTTTTTTCTTTCCAGTTTAAATGTCGGGTATATTAAGAGTATAAAACGTTTTCATTACGTTATACAAACATTTTCTGATAATCTACTGCCCAGCACACACAACATGTTTTACAGAAAACGTGTAAATGTTGGGATATATAAAGGGTATAAAAACGTTTTTTAATAACATTCCAAAAACATTTTTCAAACTTGATACAAAACATTCTATACAGAATGTTATTTTGGGGTTGGAAAAATATTTTGCGAAAAAAATTTGGCCAAAATATTTGCAATAACGTTTTAAAAACGTTTTCATGACCTTTATGTAACCCGGCATTTAATTGTCATGTTTTGTAAAAACATTTTAAGAACATTTCTGAGATTGCTGGGTGCAAATATTTTAACATAATGTTATTTAAGTGTTGACAAAATATTTGACAAAAAATGTTTGCAAAAATAGTTTACAATAACATTTTGAAAACATTTAAAAAATATTGTTGTAGTGTGTTTTCATACAAAACGTTTTAAAACGTTTTCACGACCTTTATATAACCCGACATTTTAATGTTATTAAAACGTTTTTACCTAAACCAAAAGCCAAAACTTATTTAAAAGGTTTTTAAAGGTTTTTGTGTTTGCTGGGCCCAGCAAACACAAAACGTTTTCGACATCATAAGGTTAGAAAAGGTTGCCATAAAACGTTTAAATGTCGGGTTAAAAAGGCATATAAAAAGGTTATAAAGGGTATAAAACGTTTCAATAACATTAAAAAAACATTTTTGATAACTTACAGCAAATATTCTAATACAATAATATTTAAGTGTTGACAAAATATTTGGCAAAAAATGTTTGCAAAAAATATTTTACAATAACATTTTGAAAACATTTTAAAAACATTGTTGTAGTGTATTTACAAACAAAACGTTTTAAAACGTTTTCATGACCTTTATATAACCCGACATTTAATGTTATTAAAACCTTTTAACTAAACCAAAACCCAAAACATAACCTATTTAAAACGTTTTGAAAAAGTTTTTGTGTTTGCTGGGTAGTCATTTTGAAAAGTTCAACTTTACTGAGATTGGTGATTAAAAATATCCGAATTCAAATGTTCGATTCTGAATCAACTGGTATATTGACGGCATTAATATTTCCGTTTTTGTTATTGTTTGGTGACGAATTGGTTTCCTCTGTTTCTGTTTCCCGCTTTTTTAAGTCCCCCGTTTTTGCGTACTCCTCCATGTCTAATTTCATCTGAAATAAACGTGCCGCATTTTGGCAGATTTGGGAGGATGGATTTTGAACCAGGTACAAAATAGTTGGGATAGCCCCGGTGATGAAAACAAATGTTAATAAGTTGAACGTTTCAAAAAGATTGTTTAAAATGTCCACTTTTCTCAAAATCATGATCACTGCTATTCCTACCAGAAGCATTGGAATAATCCTGCCTACTATCAGTTTAGTAACGGTTTTACCTAATGGCTTGTATCGATCAACAAGCTTCCAGAACAAATCTGAACTTATGGTAGGTATGTCATCATTCTGCAAGATGATGAGTTTCGCGCGATTTTCATCATCATCATCATCATTGTTAGCATCTACTTTAATAGCTACCTCGAAAATGTTGTAATACATTTAATCTTCATAAAGACTACATATTGAATAGATAAAATAGCCAAATAACGTCACCACAACAGAGCAATATGGTAAGAGAAACGACGAGTGAATGACCAAACCTATGAAAGTGTACCCAATGATTTCGACCACATAAACGATGTTTAAGGTTTATGACTATCAACCCAAACGTAAGGGCATTAAGAGACGCCCAAAAACAGCAGGCTATGTCGAATGCGCATCATACGTTTGCTTTCCCCTTCAATGACAGTGAAGGATATCAAAGACAAGCACCCAAAACTGGGTATACCAGTCATTAGCCACGTCATACTGATCAGTACGATTGTTAGTGCGCCCAATAATATGGCAATGATGATCCAGATCGGGAACCAGAAGCACGTGGTTATTTTGGAACGCAAACCATCATCACACACCCAACATAAAACCACCATTTCCTTATAGCTGCATAAATAATATTTCATGACCTCCCAAAATACTTTTGGATACCATGCTATTTTAAGTAATTTTTTCAATCGATCATACAAGTTTTTCCAGCTAGCAGGGTTTTCATCATGTTTATCCACGTTTCTAGATACATATTTAAACTGTCGTGGTAACAACTTAGCTAGTATGTTTGGCGAGCTCCATTGGATTTTGCCCTTTTCTGACTTATAGGTAATGTATATATAGTTATATAAAATAGTTGTGACCGAACCTAGAAAAACACAATCCAATATGAGAGTGTAACAAAAAATTGGTATGACAGGACCTAAGGATTTGTTTTTGAAAAAATCTTTAGCTGCTTTATCATGTGCATTTATCCGATCCTCATAGAGTTGTTCTTGAAAGAAGTGAGTCCCGATTACTTTTGGTAAGAAAGGAATAAACAAGACCAGAAAAAGTATGGGCAACCATCGACAGAAGTATAAGATGCAGTTTCGGATTCTCGACTTGGGTTCCCAATAAAGCAAGGTATATATAAGGCCAATAGGTACAAGGTCCGTGTTCAATGCGTATCGCGTCTCTCCGTTGTAATCTGTCGGAGGGATTCTCCAAATCAGACAGTGAAGTGCAACAATTAAAGAAACAGGCTGCAACAAGACCGCTCCATTGCATAATGTACACCACCAAAGTTTGTCACCCGGGGGGATCACTCGCATACCAAAGTGGTATGCATGCTCGTCCCAGCACCTCAAAAGTGGACCCTAAATGGCGTAATCAGTGTGGAAAATTTTTACCCCTTATTGGCGTAAGGCTCTGTAAATCTTACCCCTAAAATATGGCGTAATTCGGCGTAAGAAACTAAAATGGACCCCTAAATGGCGTAAATTCTTAAACAAACCCACTGAAAAAAAAAAATATACCCTAAACGTCGAAACTTTACCTGAAAAGCACCCTTTTTTCTAAAAACGTCGACGCCGCCACAAGGCCAAAAATCAACCCTTTTTCGAAGTTTTTGGCAGCATGCGTACCACTTTGGTATGCAAGTGACCCCGGGGTTTGTCAACGTGAAACGGTACGTGTGGCTCATTCAATTTCCAACAGAAATAGGAAGAAGAAGATTGTAACGTAGTATATATACCAGCCATCATCCCATTGTCAGTATAAACATGCACCGGGTCTTGTCTTTCTCCGGGGTCTTTCTTGACATATTTTGGTAGTTTCTGTCTGCCCGATGCTTTGAAATCTTGACGTCAAATTGAGGAGAAAACTTGCGATCTCATTCATGCGTTGCGTGTCGTTAATTCCGTGGAGAAAACAATCAGTATCGTCCTCTGGAAAAATGGTTACATCTACAGAAATAACCTCTACCCCTATAGAGAGCGATCCAAGTGACAGGGTTTTAAAATCAAAGGGCGACTCCAGCAGCAGATCACCTGTATTTCCTCGAGCAAAAACCCAGTACAACGGATTTATCACATCTCCTGCATCCTTCAGATAGTATAACCTGTCATCGGTGAAATTTGCATTTGTAAAGTGTAGCTTCATGTAAACGAAAACCGTACTATTTTAGCAATAATTTCCGACAGTCCTGCAATGGTCTGCTCATTTGCTACCCCGAGTTCGGATGGAGCGGGTTGTTCTCCTGGTGTAGAAATTACAGTACCGGTAATTTCGGTAAAACTCCCTGTGGTAGTTTCATTATGAGTTACAGTTTGAGTTACAAGTACGCCCATTAAAAGAAACACTTGAAGCTCCATTTTTTAGTGAACCAAATCACGGTGTTGACGTTGGACTTGTAAATTCACAATGACAATTTCGCAGATACATTAATCACGGGATTAATCGTTCTTTGCTTTGCTGTTAATATTCAAAATTTGTAAATAAAAATAGCGCATATAATTCAGGAGCTGCATGATCACCGGTGCCATATCACTTTAATATTAATACCCATGTACATGTTTCGCCATGGTTATGAATGGCCAAGTGGTCCAAAAAACGCGTAAGATGGTTACCATGCATCACCGTAGCTGCGTGTGGTCCGGTGCCATCACTCATTAATAATTAAAACGGTTTACGAGTCCCTATAGTTACTAACATTTAATGCTCTGAACTTACAGTGCAACATTGAACGTAGACCATTTTTTAAACTGGTTGTTTGAATACAGGCCCGTAACCAGGTTTTTTTTATTTTGAAAAAGTGAACTTTTTTTTCTAAACTTGGACCAAAATGGCATAAAAACCTTTTACGGAAAAAAGGGGACTTTGGGGGGATCCTCCGGTTACGAGCCCGTTTGAATACAATTCCTCATTTCAAATTATAGGTTTTGGTTTCTCTTTTGTTCAGAAGCCAAAAATCAGCGGATTAAAAAGAGGTCCAGAATTGAATCATAACATCTAAAGCTAGATTTATACTACATAGCTGAGCGACAGGAGCGATTGGATTTTACGCAATGAGGTAGATCGCTTTTTGTTGCGTTGGGAAAAGCGCCACTACCTCATTGGTCAAATAACAACCGCTTTTCGCTTAGTGATAGAGCAATAAATTAAACTTTCATGATGCAGTCATGTCTACAGTAGAATCCATCTCGACCTTTGCAGGACTTAAACCCCATTAAAAGCTATTAAACCAAGATAACACTCATTGAAACAGCTCAACTGATTAAATCGGATCTTCTCTGGTTGTGCACATGTGTCTGTTTTACATGTGCGATATCGCAATAAAGCTGGTATTATAGCTTCAGTTGGGTAACCGATTATAAAGGAAACGAAAGGAAACAATGGTATGTGGACCTTTGTTCACGAAATGAGACAATGGCCTGCTTTTTGTTAACCAGCATTCTTGAAAATGAGCAACATAATGATTGTTGACTTAACACGGTTTGGAAATAATTTCTTCATATTTTGGTGTTATCTGGCATATCCTTCCTAAAACACAAAAGTGCGACCCTCTCCAAACACCTAAATTAGCTAAAAATTTAGGACATGTTACAAAACTATATTTTCTAGAATTTCATAGAATACTTTAAATGTAGCTTGTACCGTTTTTTGTGGCATCCTTCAGAACGGAGCGGTCCGTTACCAATATAGCTCAATATTTTCGGTCAAATCTCCATTCAATTAACACGGGGAGTTGGCTAGCTATGAGCTAGCTATGCTTTGCCCTCACTCATATTCTACGAAAGTGCGACCCCTTCTGAACATCTAACCTAGCTGTAATTTTAGGTCATGTTAGAGAAATATATTTGCTAGAAGTTTGGAGAATACTTTAAATATTGGCCGGTTATTTTTCACACAGTGATGTTAACTAGGCAATGCCCATATATCTATAACATACACTGTTTGTAGAGGTCACGCGTCAATGGTGAGAGCACTGTGTATTGTGTATAGGAAAACGGATAGTAACTGCAGTATGTATAGTGTAGAGAGGACTTAAAAGTAGATAATAATATTGAGACTAATTGTCATGATTGTGTTTATATTGAATAAAAATATGTTGTTTATATCACTCGAGTTCATCCCTTTTGTAATCTGGAGTGCAAATATTTCGATGGTCTCTATTTTTTCACATTTAAAATAGCCTTTGCTAATCGGATTTTCTAAACCACGCAATTAAATGTTCATTGACATGCTGGATTTCTCTGCTCGTGAATATTGCACTGCGAAATTTAAACATTTCTTTTGTATAGACGAATCCAACGAGCCAAGTCATGGTCAGGATTTGGTCGGACATCTTTTGGTAGCCGCTAGCACCAACCTGGTGTTTTGAGCGTCCAATTGTGCAAATAAAAGCCGCCTAACACCTAGAGAAGATGCAAGGACGAGGAGGGTTGATAGAATAATAGCTAATAATATATATAATGGAGATAATTCCGCAGGTAATCCCGTCGCATCTATTCATACATAGTCCTTTTGTTCGCAAGTACATCAATGCATAGATACCGCGTGTAGTTAATCCGATTATTATGTCAATTCAACAGCGAATAGACCATCTAGAAGCTTGTAAACTTTAATCATTCTTTTGTCTACCTGTGTTTTCGCGGAAGGTGTAAAGCGGGTGATGGAATGCAGTTTAAAATTTCCACCAAGGCCGAATCATTTCACATTTTGGGTGCATTGTAGCCGGTGGCTGCCCAACAGCTGCTTGTCAGGTGTAGGAATGCGTGGATTTGGATTCCTCTATACTTTGATCAGTTAAGTTCAAATCAAGCGAGTATGTTTTTCACACCATTATGTAACACACTGAAATGAAAACAAATCCTTTCTACAAATCTGTAGTTTGTAACAAAGGGTAGAAACAAAGATATTGATAATGACGTCATTCAAGTGCTTAGGCAGGATAATCACGTGACCAAACCCAAAACCAATACTAAAACTCAATATTTGAAATGACCGAATGTTACATCCAACAGCTTGTAACAAGAACTATGGTGTTTACATTATTTTAGGTTGTTTATTTGTTTTTATTTTTTCCTCTTGACATTTAATTAAGAAATAAAGGGTAATGCATTATCCTTTACATCCAAATAATGTGTCCGAGGCAGTAAAAACGTAAATAATGGGCGAGGCGCAGCCGAACCCATTATTTAAACGTTTTTACTGCCGAGGACACATTATTTGCGTGTAAAGGATAATGCTGCACCCTTTATTTCTATTCTATTACCAGAAAATAGTGCAATTTAAAGAGAAAATGTCATTTTTTGGCACAAATATTTTAAGTTGTTTACTTCAAGGTGGAGCGCGTACGCGTAAGTGACAGCGCGTATCGCGGAAATATTACACGCGTAACCAAGCGTAGAATGTGCTACGGCGCTTGACCCATTATTGCAGAATAATGGGCTCTCACGTGACGCGTTTCAACAAATCACAGTGCGCGATTTTGAATAATGGGTCGTGGAGGTAATAGAATACAATTTAAAATGCGTAAGTCCCAGAATAATTAGCACTATTATTACTATTTATTTATTTATTTATTTATTTATTTATTTATTTATTTATTTATTTTTGGAATAACAAAATACATTACATTTCACTACTTGAAGAGAATTGATCAAGATTTGAATTCCCTCCTTGGTTAGTATCTGTCAGTGAATTGACCAGATCACCAGACTGTCATTATACGCTGGCGAAGTTACGTAATAATCGGATTAACTACCATGGCAATAGGTACAAACAATTTTTTATTATATCGCGCTGCACTACTACGTTCATGTGGTACCTCTGCATTGAACCATACATGTCAAAGAAATGCTAATCACTTGCACCTGTAAGATTAGTCTCTTTGAAAAGAGCGGTATTGTATTCAATCTGATTGAAGACAGGTGATGAGTGCAACCTGCTTGTAGTGCAGCGCGGTATATTCAAAATTGTTACTTTGTACCTATTGCTATGGTAGTTAATCCGATTAATTACGTAACTTCGCCAGCGTATAGCTAGAGGAAGTAGGCCTATATGACACACATGGGTCAATGAATTACATAAAAATAACCTTGTGTGGTATTTGGTTCCCAGGATGTGAGTTTTACCTGCGGCAATTTGTGATTTAACTGTTGATCTCTCACTATGAGAGTTATTACAATCGATTTGGTTGAAAAAGGAGGTAAGACATGATCAATTCTGTTCAGGCAGTGAAACCTAATGATGACCCTGTTTTGTCAAATGAAACATATCTAAATCCTAATCCTTTATTATAGTTCCAACTATAGTAATAAAAGTCAAATTTTAATAGTTTTGCAATTTGACGGGATATGGGCCAAAAACATGCAATTATGCATGTTTTCTTACAATGTAAGTATCAAATTTCAAGGACTTCGCGAATTGTATAAATGCGCCCAATATTGTGATTGTGGTATGATCCAGATCGCGAACCAGAAACACGTGGTCGTTTTGGAACGCAAACCTCTAACGAGGGAGCATACCACTAAATCAATGCGCCATTAACCCTAATGAGTTCCGCACACCGACATCGCCTGGCTAATAATTATTTGGTGCAGCAGAGACACTAAAATGAATACACGGGATCGATACACGTGAATTGCTATGCACGATTTTGATATCAGACGAAAATCTTCGGATACCGGGTTAGAAAATGATGAATATCTCCCGTAAATGATTTCGTCTCAAGAAACCAGATCTGGTCTCATACACTTGAAAATACGTGTTGAACAGATATGATAGTCGTTAGTTTGCGCTTTGAGAAACGGCCGTGAGTCTTGAACTCAAAATCTGACCAAAATCGCTAATTTTATATTGCGTTGGTCCTGTATGGACTACAGCGCGCAGGCTATAATCTGTACTCACTACTCCAGTGGAGGCAGTATGACTATTGACCGCAATGTCGTATACAAGCTTACTCACACAGCGAGAAATCAATTACCCCGGCTATTGTCAGTAGCCTTAGTCAGGTCACTTGGCTAATTATATGCATCTCATAAGGTCGGAATAAAATGACCTTTCGTTGCTGTGGATTCAACCTACCATGGCGATTTCTACCATGGAGATATCGGGGCGATGACACTGTGTTCCGGTAAAATACAAAAACTATTTTGGGCTGTTAGACTAATAATCAGAGAGAGTAGCGAATTATAGCTTTGTTATGCCGCCTCCCCCCTCCCCCAATATAATCAATAAGATTTTTTAATGTTTTTTAAAAATGAACTTATTATGCCCAAAATGTTAAAACATTTTGGGCATAATAAGTTCATTTTTAATTACCGGTATCACATCACACCAAAAATAAGTGTAGAAAATTGGAAGAAGTCTACCTGAAACAACTTGCTTTATTATTTAGCCTCTGGTGTGCATAGGATTATATTATATCTAGTTTATTTTCTCATCAAAAATATGAATGTATGATAATCTTGCTTTGCAGGTGTACATTAGAAAGAGAGAGACACGGTGAAATAAAATCAGTCAAATAAGATGCCATCCATGTTGGTTTTATTTATAGTGATATTTATTTTATGTCCTACTCTTGTTATATATTACAGCTGTCTGAATATTAAATAATCAGTGGCATAGCGAGTGTGCGGGGGGGCACGTGCCCAGGGCGCCACATTTGGGGGGGGCGTCAAAATATTGATGGATAAAATAAAACGGGTTGACGAAAAATAGAACCAAACTTTTAAAAATAAATAAAATAGCCACTTGTTGTTGCTCTTCAGTTTGGGAAACGGTGGTATGTGCCCCGTCCCATCTATGGCAAGTATATTGAACAACAGAACAGAAAAACCTGTTTTTTCTGTCGATAAACCTGGTTTTTCAATCACAAAACCTGGTTTGTCGATCGAAAAAAACAGGGGTTTCAAATCGAAAAATCAGTTTTATCAATTCGATTGTCAGATTTTTTTGATAAACTTGGTTTTTCGGCTGATAAACCAGGTTTATCAAAAACTATGACGATCGAATCGATAAACTTGGTTTTTCGATTTGATCAACCTGGTTTTTCAATCGAAAACCAGGTTTTTTCGAATTTGATTGTCATACTTATTGACGAAGAAACTTGTTTTTTCGCCGATGAACTTGGTTTTTCATTTCGATTGTCATAGTTTTTTGGTTTTTTTGAGAAACCTGGTTTTTCAATCGAAAAACCAGGTTTTTCGAATTTGATTGTCATAGTTTTTGATAAACCAATTTATCGACCGAGAAACCTGGTTTTTCGCCGATAAACTTGGTTTTTCAATTTGATTGTCATAGTGTTTTTGATAAACTTGGTTTTTTCGAATTCGATTGTCACAGTTTTTGATAAACCAGGTTTCTCGACCGAGAAACCTGGTTTTTCGAAAAACTATGACAATCGAATTCGAAAAACCAGGTTTTTCTGTTGTGCAATATCCTTGCCATACCCGTCTATGTATTAGTGTCAGGCGTATTGCTGTCTATGTTAAACGTGCCTTGAATTATTTTTTATTACCCCCACTTTTTAGATTCTCGGGCGCTCTTGGGCAAAAAAGAAAATTGGGTCAACAATTAGTCATTTCCGTTTTGGAGAACCGCCATTTTGTTTCCTTGCTCCAGGCGGCATAACTCCTAGCTATGCCACTGTTAATAATATACACTTATAAGGTGGGACAAAGAAGTCTGTTAAGGGTAGTAGGAGTTTTAGGACCTTGTTCTCAGCAACAGTGTGGTGAAAAGTAACACAATTATTTTATATAAGTAGCAATATGGGGCATTCAAACATATAGCTGTTCCAATTAAACCAATCGCCCACACGGGGGTGTACATTTCATGTAATCTCATTTGAAATACACACTCTCTGTTTGGAAGATTAAGGTCATGTCTTCCACAGGGTGTATGGATTTCAACTAGAATAGGCCATTGCTCTTAAAGGCCCATTCAGTGATTTGCTCACCCGGATGATTGTATCATCAAAATTCAGATTTTGGCACCTTTGTCATTATCATAGATGTGCTAACATAGCCTGCTAGTGGTTCTGCCGAAAGCTGTGTATTTAAGACAAAATAAGGCATTTACATGAATCGTTAATTTATATACGGATTGTGTATAAATTAGCTACATGAATTTGAAGGGGGCTTTAAATTCGTCGATACTGCTGTTTTCTTCATTTTTTTGCCAAATATTTCACTTGCGCTGGAATCACTGAATGGGTCTCTAACTTTCTATTGCAACAGGTCTTTTGATTCTTGATATGTGAGTATGGGTCGGGTACAAACTGATTTACTAATGGTGACAAAGCTGTGGATGTGCCACTGATAATGGTCTTATTTACTCCAAAGGTCCCCCGTTTTGCTTTTTTTCAATGAAAAGGTCAAAAAGTGGGAGAAAAATTATTGACTCAATGTCCACTTTTTGGTGAAAGGGCATTCAAAAAGTCCAAAAAGGGGCAATTTTTAGGGGTTTAATTAAGTCCACAAAATCTGCGCAATCGCACTTTTCATTCCAACTGCATGAAAAGGGTCCACATTAATAATTAATAAAATAAATCCTGCGTACGGGCATGTGTATACTTATATAAAATACAACAATTAATGCCAAATAATGACACTACACATTAAAAAGAAATAACATATACAGTAATAATGGTTGTACAAAAGCCCGGGGGGTCACTCCCATTGTGGCCTATACACCATCCGCGATAATCAACTTTTGAAAAGCACCCTAAACAAGGATTTAACCCTTGGCTAAAACGATACCCTAAACAGGGATTTTATTCCTTACATCAAATTTCATACCCTAAATTTCATTTCCGTGTATTTAGAAATTGCAATTTTGCTACCCTTTTTCCCCATTTTTCTTGTTTTTGACACCCTAAACACGATACGCGTGTATCGTGCCTACCCACGAAAAACCGACCCTTTTTACGCGTTTTCATCGCGGATGGTGTACATGCCACAATGGGAGTGACCCCCCTGGGTACAAATGTCTGAATAAATACAAATTGCAATAAACATTGGAATTACTAAAATATGACACAAATATAACTACACATTCAATGTGATAAAATAATATTTATAATCGCCCACATATTGTAGAGTTGTAGTACTAATATTCAATACATCAACATTTAAACTTGTTGAAAAACTAATAGTATGAAATAACAGTTATACAAGTCAGGCATTTTATAGCATTCTAATTTGGTAGAAAATCGCCAAATGTTTGAGCAAGGAAAATAGACTAATTGTATGTAATGAAATAAGTATCAATTTATTATATAGCTCCCTTTTGAGAAAAAAGGATGGGAAATCAGCGCTGCCACTAGGCCATTTAGTAAGTCAACGAAATCACGCATTCGCCACCACACCCCATACATCCCCACACATCACAAATGCTCACTCCAGCGAAAAAATTCTAATGTCCACATTTTTGAACCCTCATTATACGTAAATGCTACATTTAATTTGACATTTGCTTGCAATTCGTGTGACCGTCAAAAAACGTTTGGTGACTATGCATCAAATTTGGGAGAGTTCTCTATAAGGTGACCAAAAAAGTTGATCTACGGGGACCTTTAAAGTTCGATCGAACGTTTTGAGTTAATATTTTTTTGCAAATGACCTACAAAAAAAACGCTATAATTTTTTCCAGTAAAAACCAATCCACTCTTGCCAAAAAAACACGCCTGAAAATGTAATATCTGGGTCGGTCGAGGCCGTAGGGTTTTTTTCGTCACCTAATGGTACTTGAACCATCCGTGTATGAAGGGACTAGAAACGGTTTCCACTCATTGTACTATGCGAGTTGCTGGTTTACAAATTATCCTCAGTTGAGGAAATATTGTAGTCAATGGTAGTAGAGGATTAGACATTTGACACAATTTGACATAACTTTAGAAAAAAGTGGAATATTTTGATGTGTTTTTGGCATTTTGTAGGGCAACATGAGTAAATAATAAGAAATCAAATATCACGCCTTGCATGGTATCGAAGGTCGTAAAACATAATCCGATAACAATAGCTTGACAATAGCTATCAATATTCCGTTTCGAGTCCCTTCATACACAGTCCCTGCTTGAACTAAGACAGCACAACTATTATAATACGTTGATATGCTCATAGGCGCTTGATAAAATATAAAGACTATCTATAATAGTTGCCACAGATAACAGTTTAATATAATGATTACGACGTGCACCGAAGTTAAATGTTTGCCACTATGACGACATAGCTGGATTATATTCTACTAATGTATGTTAAATGATTCTTTAACGAAGGAATGAACGTCTGGTGAATACAAATTTCCATATATTTTTTTCGTACCTGGTTGATTCAATATCATTCAAATAATATTTACACATGCCTAGGCATCGAATCCATGCCATAAGGTTTCGGTGATATCGTTATTTTCAAGTTCACATACAGACGAACACCACCTAACTATAAACCAACCCTTTGTATCATACCGACTATTGAGGGCGAGTTTATCGATTTTTGCATGCAGATTGAAACCATTTCCACCATGGTCACTTCCCGCGCTCGGCGAGTCGCATAAGGCACTTCATGGTGGCTATATATGGGGCGGTTTATAGTAATTTGGTATTCGGCAGTACAAAGTCATTTCCACCATGGTCGCTTCCAGCGCTCGGCGAGTCGCATAAGGCACTTCACGGTGGCTATATATGGGCGGTTTATAGTAATGTGGTATTCGGCAGTATAAAGCCATTTCCACCATAGTCGCTTCCCGCGCTCGGCGAATCGCGTAAGTGATTTCACGGTGGCTATATATGAGCGGTTTATAGCAATGTGGCATTCGTCAGTATGCAGAAATCATAACGAATTACACACAAGATTGAAGTCATTACGTAGCTCGAGGTAATCAGCTTGTTACGTCGTACCCTTTATAGAATGGAGAGAGGAAGATGAAGAGCATTATGGAGGAAGGGAGGGAGGAATGGTGGGCCTAGTAACAGAAGAACGAAGAAAGCAGATGATGGGGAGACACACACAGACAAGGAGACATATATAGGCTCGATATATCGAATCATGTCAGGGATAGAGGACAAATCGGAGGGAGATAAAGAGACAGCGACGTAAAAATAGTACAAGGGACAGACAATAACACAGCTAAGATGTTTCCAGCTGACAACTTAATCATTATGTTTTGTAAGTGACGGGCCTATGCGTGTTGCTCATAGGGCTCAGTCACGATACCACCAACTGAAACGGTAGTTAAAAACTAAGGCACATAAGTTGTTACAATTGTTGATAGGGCATATATAGGTCCCATCTCATCTCGACTGAAGAACCTTTATAGTTAAGTAACATACCGTAAAGATTCGCCTAATGGCGCATATATGGGCTCCCTTGGCATAACTGGTACTTTAGCCACGAACTAAAAGTGCCTTCCCGTTAAAAAAATCCCACCAGCAAATGAGGACACGGTCTCTATTTGTACGTGAAATTTACCGTAGGGCAAGGACTCCATGTTTCTGTGCGCTATTAGGCGAATATTTACGGTACTGTATGCTTGTTAAATGGCTGGTAAATTTTACCAAAGTATTTCACACTAGTCCGTTTTGATATATTATGTCGTTACAAGTACAGTATTTCAATATGCTACAATGTGATAAATCTGATAGCAACGTTATTTCAGTGGTTTATGGAATACAAGATAATATTATGACACGTAAAATTAATTACTGACGTTTTAATAATGAAACAGTACGCCTATAATTACCACTAACATGACTAATCCTCTCGTACAATCAGCTCTTCTGATATTTACTTTGCGTACTACTGTACTCAAAACCCCGGATCAGAACTTAGGTCGCTTATATTTTATTACACACAATTTGATTCAAGGATTATCACGTGACATTCAATTAGGTCTTTGCTGCCTACATCAACTTGGCGTTCAAACTTCGAATCAGCGTGTATTTTGGTCCCATACCTAATTCCAGAATGGTCGACTGGCGTAGATCCCTCGGATAACGCTTTTTCAATGGGAAATGAACTTTGCTGCTTGGATGATGAGGTTAGCATTTATTTCGTATTGAAAAGCGTGTTCCGACGGATCTGCACTCGACCAGCCTCCTTCACTAAACACCTCATCCATTTTAAACACAAGGTTGACTTTCCTACAGTAATCGATAAGTGGTAAATCTACCACCCCATTGAATAGATCTTATCATTAATTAGGGAACAAACCAAAAGATCGATGACGTCCTATAAACGTAACTAGTTTCGGTTCTCAGCCGACCCCCTCCCTCCCTGCCAGAAAATTTTGACCTAATAATAATAATGACACATTTTTCAGACCGATGTTTTTGTACAAACGTAATCGAGTATTTTCACCCCTCCCCCTAAACGAAACTAGTTTCGTTTATAGGACGTCATCGATCTTTTGGTTTCTTCTCTTACCCAGTCCCGGTAGTCGTGTCATCTATTACCACAGCACTCATAAACGTTCATTGTTTGTAAACTAGGACCTATTTCCTCATCTACAGTTATACATGACAGGCCTTTCAACGTAATCAAGATCAAATGAAAATAAACCTTTATCATGTTTATGCGACATCTTTCAATTATGAGCACAGTAACACACAACATAAATCCATTTAGGCCTAGGCCTACACCCAGTAGATCGTGGGCCTAGGCAACCAGGGTATTCCTGTATTTTTCACTCAAGTTAGGCCTGCTCAATATTTATTAAAAACACCACAATTTGCACATTCTTAGTTAAATATTATACAATATTACTGTTTTTATCTCAATACAATACACACATTATCCCCATTCCCAAACTTCTACTTGTTGAGAAAGTCTATCGTCGCATGAACGCATTTCCCAGTCGTTTCATCAACTGCACTGACTTTGATTTCAGTCTCACCATATTGCATACTAACGTGCAGTTTACGTCTTTGTCTCGGTAGGTCCGAGTCCGTCACATCAATCCGCAATGCGCCACATTTCGTCACCTGCTCCTCTGTGACAAAGTTGACCTGCTGGCTTGTACTACTGTATATATTAATTACGAGTTTCTTTTGGTTAGGTCTTGCTGGGGTGTAACACCTCGTGACCTTATCACCAATAGCAACTGCTTCATCAACTTTCACGAATGTTTCAAACACATCTTTACACCACTCCCGTGTATCCTTCATCACATACTTCTCCTTCGGGTGTTTTTGCGGATCAAACTTATTCAGGACTCCGACTCCGTAAGTAAGCCTTGATCTTCGCACACGAATAGATGTGGGATCTAAGCCAAACATGACCGCACCCTTGAGGATGGTCATGCCGACGTCACACGGTATTACAACACGGAGTCTACTGTTGAATTTCTTCCTCATTTCTGATTGCAAGATCGGGGATTGGGCGAACCCACCTGCCAGGAAGAGATAGGAGACTCCGACTAAATCGTCTTTGTTGAGAATGTCTTCCACATGCTTGATGACCTCTGAGATGGTAGGTTTGAACAGCTCCTTCATGCCCTCTGGCGTAAAGCGTAACATTCCTGAAACTCGAATAATAGAAGGCAAAATCACAATTTGCAAAGTCGGTAAAAAATGTATAAGGTTAGGCACCACGTATAGTTTGGGCCTATGGCGCAATCGGTGCTGGTTAGGCATGGACCGATAGCGTCTATCGGTGGCCGATAGGCATGCACCAATAGCGTCTATCGGTGACCGATAGGCATGTACCAATATCGTCTATCAATGGCCGATAGGCATGCACCGATAGCATCTATCGGTGTCCCGATAGGCATGCATCGAGAGCGTACCCTGAACATTTGCATGACGCTATCTTTCTTAATACTTGAATTTAAAAAATCGATAGGATTATTCAAATGTTCTTGTTATGCTTGATACAATTTATTACATCTCTAGGGTACGACAAAAAGCGCCATCGGTAGTGTTACAATAATTGTAGGATTATTTCATTTAGAATAGTTTGTCTTACAAATATATCAGAGCAGCAGCTCCTCTGTGTAGATGGTACTGAATTCAGATTGGGAATTCAATGGTCGTATCCAGGTGCATGTATTAACATTTTATAGAGCCCGATCTACGTGTCAACACCTAGGATCGTCACAACTCATTGTGGGTATATCCGTTGCTGCATATCGTCACCCTACTACCATATTTACAAAATGTTGGTTCAAGCATGCATCAGTTACGTAATCACCTTAATTATTTCGGATTATTCTCTTTAATTTATATTATTATCATTTGTTCTTGTGCAAAGATTGGTGAATAAATATTTTTAAATGCATGTTTGAACCATATTTTGTTCTTTGTTGTTTGTTCTCAATTAGCGTAACTCATGAACTAGTAGGCTGACGATATATAGGTTTGATCAGCACCAACTAGACGGGAATCAATTGGGTTTATATTACTACGTCTGAAAAAATAGACCCCCATTGCCCTATTTGTTTAAGTTTATAAGACATAACATGTATATCATTTCAAGTTTAACTTTAAGGAAAATTGATATCAATTCGCAATGTAATGAGGCCCGCCAATTTGGTGCTGATCAAGTTAGTGTAAACTTCAATTTAAATACCTTGTGCCGACCAACCGACGTCCCTGTTATCATATCTGACCACCTCTTCCTCAACCGTCGACAAACCATTGGTGTACTTCTTATAATAGTCGATGAATGAGAACGGTAAAGAGACGTTGAGTGGATTGTTCTTCCAAGGATTTGCGTTACGTTTGCGGGCCTCGAATGCGATCATTAAATCTACCCATCCCGCTGGTCTCCTTATCTGTAAGAGAAATATGAGTGTGCGTAAGTTGGTTTTATATTGGCTGGACGTAGAAAAGAGAGAACCCCTTCACATCAAAGTTCTCTTTGTCATCGAAGTTCTAACCCACCTTACGTCAATTTTGTTGTAAGGAACTCCACGAAAACTGCAATGTACTTTCAATTAGTTGGTATAAAATAGCGGCTTATGTATAGCATTGGTGCTGTGGTGATTACCAATTCGCTGAGCTTCTCTCCCGAGCTACAGGACCGCATCATATGACTAATCTTAGATAATACTCAACCAACACCAAAACAGATCGGGAAAGTCAATCGTTAGTAAAGTATGCCTTTTTTAAAGTGTTTCATTTTTGCACAATTTAGTGCAAAAGTTATAAAAAAAAAACATGTATTTTCTTCGCTCAAAATCAGAATTACAGGAGATATGAATCGTTACAGGGCAAACTGAAGCGGGGGCAACTTTGGAGCCGTGGTCGCCACCCTAACCCTGAACATCACCATGTCTCTTCATAGCAACCCCGGGATACCAACACTATCATCCTAATACTATTCCCAGCCCTGACCCTACATGCCTAATCCTTATCCGAAATCCTTAATCGTAATGTCTTATGGTGGCAGCATTTCCTGTGTAGTCTTGCTCAAAAGCGTAGTTCCATACTATACATATCGGAAGGGCTGTTTCCACTCGGTCGATCTCCTTCTCAGGACGGAACACTCGCACGATTCCTTTATTCCGATAGTGATAGTTTAAAATACAGGACATGTACAAATTTTATCTATGTGTATTTATGTGTAAGTATTCCATGGGAATGCTTCCATCTATATTCAGTAGCTATTTCAATCTAATGCAAAACATTCATAATTACAGTACTAGATATATCAATAATTACCAACTGGTTAGAAATAAAACCACTTTTTCATCCAAAGGTGTCAGAACCACTGGCCCTATTCATTGGAATAAACTTTCTTCTGATGCCAAAACTCTTAAATCTCTTAATATGTTCAAATCACACTTTCGAAATGCTATTATCATGTCTTACTAGATTTAATAGTCAGGGAAAGTACTTAGTATATTTCGCGGGTCCATGCTTTTTATTTTCATGTTTATAATATTGCATTTTCAGTTGATTGGTTGATTATAATCAGCGATATCACTCTTTATTAGGCTTAAGGTATTATCTTTTTTCTCGTGTTTGTTGCAGAATTAATTTATAATGTAATGTAAGGTAATGTAACGTAACGTAACGTAACGTAACGTAGCGTAAGTAAGGGGGTCGTTCACTGCTGGCCTTTTGGCCTTTCGAACGGCTCCTCCATGTCATGATAAAAAAATAACTTGTACTATTTTTGTCTCATTCTTCATTAATATAATATAATTTAACCAATGTACTGACTAATGTTTATGTTTGTAATATGACATGGAAATAAATTTGATTTGATTTGATTTGATTTGATTTGTTATACATACCTTGTACTCGTCAATATACTCCTGTCCAAATATTTCAACAAGAAGCTTCTCGAAGGCTATATCAATATTGACTGAGCCACATGCTCCACCTGTTGCCTTATAGAGTTCCTTAAGGGTCCCGCCTTCATCTTCTACTTCATGGACGGTGATATCAACGGTACCGCCGCCACAGTCTACCACCATGTATCTCGTACCTGAATGAAAAGGATACAGTTTAGGTTGGAATGAGTAGGCTGTGACATGTACAATGTATAAGACAGACATTAATACACAATCAACTTCTTCTAGTAGATAACACCACTCTCGGATTACTAGACTCTTTCAAGAGGAATGCCCTTTGAATCCTAAGCGTGAGCAAATAGGAAGCAAGTACAGAGCTAAACATTACATCTCTCCATCAAAGACGTCAAGTGGCTGCATGCAGCAATAGTACTCTACAAAAGCACACCAGCTTGTGCCCACCAGATCTGAAGGCAATGCTACCAAAGCCCGGTACCAAAGCCCTTTGAAGTCGGAAGTACCCGCTCCATCTTGTCCATGCCTTGCAATGCTCTCACAGTACCCGTTTCTAAAACCATATCTACTGGCAGGACCTTCATCCACACTGAAGTTCACGTATGGAATAGCCTACCAGATGGACAGATGGAGTAGTCGGAGACACATCTGACAATGGTGCACCCTCCTTCAAGAGCAGAGTACATACACATCTTAAAGCCATGACAGATTCCTATTTAAATGTTAGTTTTCAATGATCACATTGTCCACTTTTAATTTTGAACCAAACAAATGAAGTAAAACGAAGAAAATTGCTATTTCATTCCAGTGCCTACAATGCGTGTATTAGATCGCCGATCGTATTATTATCATGAATATTGGCGTAACTTCACACAGCTAGGACGAACAAACAAGGCGTAAGACGAATTGCGATATGCACACAGTTTATACGGTGAGCGCCGCATACCCCTATCAAAATTACCAAAATTAAAGTTAGTTGAATTGGGGGACCACGTAAAATAAACGGTGCCTCAAAAGAAAAGGTCGTAGTTGTTTTATCGTTGTCTATCGTTGTCGTCAGTTGCAGCCTTACATCCTCATCCATCCAACATCAAGTATCCAACGGTCCCGGACGATCCAAAGATAATCTGGTACGGTAAGTTATCACAAGTCACATATTAGAATCCCGGGATGGGGTACCAATAATTGTTTGGTAGATTTCAAAAATGCTGGATCCGGACATAAAAAATACATGAAATAGGATTTCTAGTACTAAAAACGCGAGCTTCGTTCAGTGCCATTTGGGCGAAAAATTCTCAGAAATACGTATTTGGAGCTCAAATTTGAAGCTACGCATTTGGAGCCAAAGGGCTCTGGAACGGGAACGGCACATTACACGATGGGGGTCTCCGGAACGGACGAAGTTCTTGAAAGGGGGCCTTGATTGAGGGAAGCACTTATAGTGCAGGTATACGGAGTGACTCCCCGATCAGATATTGAGAATAAGCAAGGTAACGGTTGTTTGTACAGTTTTCTTTAATCGTAAATTGCATTTTATAACGACTAGATTTTATATACGAGCGGCTGGTTTAGGTACATAGCGCGCAAAATTGGGTCTGTATACACAAAAGAAACAAACAAGAACACGAAATGCTAATCATATTTTATTGCCCGAGTTTATGTTCATATTTCATTTCAAATTACATTCTCGAAGAATCATACTGTTTAACACTACAAGACTATATGTATACAGGGTGTGTAAAAAAACTTTTGAGGTAGATACACAAACATTACATAAAATTTTAAACACAAACAGATATAATTTGCTACTATCACAATACCATTAGTATTCTGCATAGCTCTGTATATAATAACAATAGCTCTGCATACTGCATTATATTATGATGAGCTAAAAATAATGCTTTATCTGTCCATTACGACACTTTCAGTATTGAAAAAAGTACAAAACGTTTCACCACCTTTCTCTTACAAAATTTGAAAAGAAAATGTGTGTGTAAAAAATACTTCTTAAGCATGATAAGTTTGCAGGCCATGACCACTAAAATAATTTCAATGATTGAACTTGCTAAAACGTGTCCAAAAATATTTTTGCATGATTTACATGATACAGGCCGGCAGATTATGAAAACAATCAGCAGTAGGGCCTATTTCAAATATCACGTCTGGCTTGAATAGCTTATGGTCATACATGTAGAAAAAGTTCAACTATAATTATTACATTAGTAAAAAATGTCAAAATTCAAATGACTTGGTTCGATTCTGAATCAATTGGTATATTGACGACAACATTATTTTCGTTGTCGTAATTGTTTCGTGACGAATTGGTTTCTTCTGTTTCTGTGTCTGTTTCTCGCTTTTTCAAATTCCCCGTTTTTGTGTACTCTTCCATGTCTAATTTCATCTGACATAAAAGAGCCGCATTTTGGCAGATTTGGGAGGATGGATTTTGAACCAGGTACCAAATAGTTGGGATAGCTCCGGTGATGAAAACAAATGATAATAAATTAACTGTTTCAGACAGACTTTTTAAGTTGTCGACCTTGTTCAAAATCATAAACACTGCTATTCCTACCACAAGCATTGGAATAATCCTGCCTACTACCAGTTTGGTAACGGCTTCACCTAATGGCTTGTATCGATCAACAAGCTTCCAGAACAAATCGGAACTTATGGTAGGTATGTCATCATTCTGCATGATGATGAGTTTCGCGCGATTTTCATCATCATCATCATTGTTAGCATCTACTTTGATAGCTAACTCGAATATGCTGTGATACATTTTATGATAATCGTCATAAAGGCTACATACTGAATAAATCAAATAACCCAATACGGTTACCACAATAGAGCAATATGGTAAGAGAAACGACGAGTTAATGACTAAACCTATGAAAGTGTACCCAATGATTTCGACCGCATAAACGATGTTCAGAGCTAAAACTATGATCCCAAACGTCAAGGCACCGACAACGCCCAATAAAAGCAGGATTAATCGGAAAAGCATCATACGTTCGCTCTCTCCATCAATAAAAGTGAAGGATATAAAAGATAAGCACCAAGAACAGGGTATAGCAGCAACTATCCATGTTGTAATGATTAGAACGATTGTTAATGCGCCCAATAATATGGCAGTGATGATCCAGATCGGGAACCAGAAGCATGTGGCTATTTTGGAACGCAAACCACCACCACATACCCTAGGGTCTGTGTCACCTCGTGGGTATATGCAAAATGAAAACACCGTATCCAAATAGCTGCGTATTGCATTTTTCACGACCTCCCAAAATAATTTTGGATACCATGCTATTTTAAGTAATGTTTTCGATCGATCGTACATGTTTTTCCAACTAGCAGGGTTTTCATCCACGCTTCTACATGTTCTATATAAATATTTGAACTGTCGTGGTAGTATCTTAGCTATTACGAAAAATATTAGCGGTACGTTTGGCGAATCCTGTTTTATCTTGCCCTTTTCTGACTTATAGGTAATGTAGATATAATGAAGTAAAACAGTTGTGACTGAATATAGGAAACAGATATCAAGAATGAGAGTGAAGTAAATAACTGGTACGGGAGGACTTAATGATTTGTGTTCATGGTGTTTGGCTATTAAATCTTTAGCTGCTTTATCATGTGCCTTTATTCGATCCTCATAGAGTTGTTCTTGAAAGAAGTAAGTCCCGATTACTTTTGGCAAGAACGGAACAAACGAGACTAGAAAAAGTATAGGCATCCATCGACAGAAGTATAAGAAGCAGTTTCGGATTCTCGATTTGGGTTCCCAATAAAGCAAGGTATAAAGAAGTCCAATAGGTACAAGGTCCGTGTTCAATGCGTATCGCGTCTCTCCGTTGTAATCTTTCGGAGGAATTTTCCAAATCAGGCAGTAGAGTGCAACAAACGGTAAGAAAAGGGCTGCAGCGAGGCCGCTCCATTGCAAAATGTACACCCACGAAAGTCTGTCAACATGAAATGGTACGAGTAGTTCATTCGATTTCCAACAGAAATAGGAAGTAGAAGATTGTAACAGAGTATGAATACCAGAAAAATCATACTGGTCAAAAAAACGCGCCGGGTCTTGTCTTTCTTGACATATTTTGGTAGTTTCTATCTGCTCTATGCTTTGAAATCTTGACGTCAGATTTAGAAGAAAACTTGCGATCTCATTCAAGCGTTGCGTGTCGTTACTTCCGTGGAGAAAACAATCAGTATCGTCCTCTGGTATAATTTTCACATCCACAGAAATTACCTCTACCCCTATAGAGAGCGATCCAAGTGACAGGGTTTTAAAATCAAAGGGAGACTTCACCAGCAGATCACCTGTACTTCCTCGCGCAAAAACCCAGTACAACGCATTTATCACATCTCCTGTATCATTCAGATAGTATAACCTATCAGTGAAATTTACATTTGTAAAGTCAAGTTTCATGTAAACAAAAACGGTACTGTTTTTAGCAATGGTTTCCGACATTCTTGAAATGGTCTGTTCATTTGCTACTGCGAGTCCAAAGAAGCATTCTGATGGGGTTTGTCCTGGTGTAGAGAATACAGTACCGGTAAAATCCCCTGTGGTAGCCACTGTTGTTTGATGGGATCATTTATTAGTTTTTCAAACAAAACATCATGTACAACCAAATTTTAGGCTTAAACAGCTAAATGTGATATCATGCTAATGCTTTTGAGTCATTCTCAACTTTAATTTCCCCTCTTTTACAAAATTATTCACTTTAATAGCATTTTTATAGCTTTTTCGTATATATATATATATCTATTGATGACAAAATTGGTGGCGCTATTTAGTTACTGGAAATTACTGTTTCAAGCTTTTAATATAAATAATTCCTTTTATTTTTTGATTAAATATGTTTATAAAATTTCCTTGTTGCTTGTTTCACCTATTCCAGCTGTTTTAATGGAGGTATTAATCACCTAACCCTTGCAAATAAAGAAATATGATTTAGGATAAATAGCGCCATCTATAGTTTGCATGTAGTTAATAATGAAGCCAATTCTATATACATCAAACAGCCGTGTAGCCCCATCGTCTGCAACAGTGTGCGTAACAAGCACTATCATTAAAAGAAAAATTTGAAAAAGCTCCATTTTCGAGTAACAAAAAACTGGTGTGTTGACGTTGGACTTGTAAATAATTGCAAATGACAATATTCCAACACATATTATTCATAGCATGATAACATGTATAAATGTACACTGCAGGAAGTTTAACTTGTGCGCAATGCAGGAAGCTTTCCTGGTTTCAATGTCCGGTTTCAATGTATCTTACAATTCATCCACTGCAGATACAGTGGATATTTTGGATATTTGGTGTAAAAAAGTTTGGCGTAAAATGTTGCCTTTGGTATTGTAAGGTGAGGGCGCTGGGTGAAATATACAAGGAATCTTATTCCTTTAAAAAAAAACTGTTTCAAAACATACATTGGCCAAAACTGTTACATAACATGTATACATTGGTGAAACAGGCCGCTTTTTCGGCACAGGTGCAAAAAGCTTTAGCAGCTAGGGCTCAACAAAAAATATCAACAAGAGAAATCGGCAATGGCAGAACATGTAGCAGCAAAAAATCACGTAATTGGCTTGGAGGAGTCTCAAATCATAGACCAAGAAGCAGATAAAAACAACACGATGGCTGAAGGAGACAATCTGGATCAGAAGAAGGGGCAGAAAACCATGAACAAAGACGAGGAGGCTTACAAACTACACAAGCTCTACGATCAACTCATCAATAACCGGCAACCTGAAAGTTTGGAATCGTCATCTCGACCAAACATTGTTGCCGTTTCATCAAACATTTAGAAACACCACAACAGAGTGATTAAGATTCCTGATAGGTATTGAAATATTTCTGAGAAAGTACCAGAATAATTGGATCTGAAAAACAAACCTTTCTACTAATCAACCAAATACTAATTCAAACCCATTTTCCAGCAGAACTCATCCAGATTCGATACCAAATGTTTGCATACTGTGGTTTCAAGATAATGGTCATAGCGGTAAGATGCAGTTTAATTCGCTCGTCGAATAAAACATAAAATTATCTCTGCGACTGAAATTGCCTTCCGTAGTGAAGTCACGTGATAGTTTCGCGGCCAGGCCCTCAGCGCTAGTTTGTCGCTAAGGACTCATTCTATGTCAGTCGAGCATACAGAGTGAACGTAACATTATTTCAGTGTCTGGGGATAATTCGCCTGATGGCGCACATGGGATTGTATAAATATCACGTAGCCTAATAAAGAGCTTCCTCCTCTGAAAATCCCAACGAGAATATGAAGGGTCCGTGTCCTTATTTGCAAGTGGGAGTTTTACAGGAGGTATTCTTAGTTTGTGCCTAAAATTCCAGTTTTGGAAAGGGAGCCCATGCGCCATTAGGCGAATCTTTACGGTATTATACTCGTTTGTGGTGTGCAAGTACCTACATCTTGTGTCCTTCATGAAATGTACTTATATTGTTTCTTCGTTCTGTAAAACTAGCAAGGGTAACAATATTAGAATTATCCAGTGGCGTAGCCAGGACTTCTTTAGAGGGTGGGCAAAAGGGGGCAAGGGAAGGCAAACCAACGTTTAAGGGGTCAAACTTTGACAAAAATCAAAAATGGACTAAAAAGTACCAAAAAGACTAAAATCTTAAATATCTGGGCGGCCAGCATCCCACATGTGGAGCAAGGGGGCAAGACTTCTCACAGGGAAGAAGCTGTCCCTTACCCCCCCCTACGCCACTGTAATTATCTTGCATGTCAAAGCAAGACGACACTAATATACCAGCTTAAAGCTCATGTTTCTCATAAGTTAAGCATCATATGAAAACGATATTAATTATACCAACTAAAAAAACGCACAATGCTACACTTCTATTGGCTAGTAGTCACTTTAAGCACGGCTTCAAAACTCAACCGTCGGTTGCCTGCCGGTTCCGTCCGGTTGGATCCGGTTTTATAGTTATCAACAAAAGTTTGAAACTTTTTCAAGCATCTGTATCTCCAATTATTTGTGACATATTCATATCGTGTTGCATATCAATGGATAGCTACAATACTCCCCTTTACACCCCATTTGAAACAATAACATTTTTCACGGCTTGTGAATGTAGTGGGGTCTCAAACAGAATTTGCCAAATTTACCATTATTCTGTGCTCAAATGAGCTTCTCTGGCACGCACAGCACGATCAAGCTGGTCCCACAAGTGTTCAATCGGGTTGAGGTCTGGCCACCGGGTCTGGCTTGATGGCAGGCCATTTTATCTCCACTCCCATATTCTGTAGGTAGTCGTTGACTACCGTGGCTATGTGGGGCGAGCGGTGTCATCTTGGAGGATTGCATTAGGTCCCAGATTGTGAAGATATGCATGGAGTGCAGCTTGCTGAATAATGGTCAATTTGGCAAATTCTTTTTGAGACCCCACTACATTTACAAGGCGTGTACTCAGCCGTGAAAAATGTTATTGTTTCAAATGGGGGTGTCATTGTAAAGGGGAGTATTGTAGCTATCCATTGATATGCAACACGATATGAATATGTCACAAATAATTGGAGATACAGATGCTTGAAAAAACTTTCCAAACTTTTGTTGAGGAGTTTATATACTGAACAACGGTGCACACGCACTACATGTATTCACTATGGACCACAATGGCCTCATCCCAATGGCATAGTTCAATAAACTCAATTAAACTCATAGTGCAAAATTTGACCTCAAGTTACAGATTATGAGTTTTTGTACCCAAAATGTCTACGGTCATTCAATGAATGTACAAATGTATTGGGGTTAAAGAACTGTACCCTGATAAATGAACATGTTGTGGATCCTAGTGAATGCAAGTTTACCACAAACGGAAGCTGAAAGAAAGCAATAATGTGAACAAGTACAACTGATATCTTAAGAATAAGAGAATTTGTTTACCATTTCTGATGTTTTCTGCTACTTTCACATCCATTCCCATTTTCTGCATAGAAGTTCTGACCCATATGTGTCTCTGTGATATCTTCTCGGGTTGTAACTCCCGCATACGTAATTCTCGGATGCATATTGATGCTGCTTCTGGTTCCAAAGCGATGAGGAGTTGCTCTGGGTAGGCATGCGATGCTATACCGGCCTGGTAATGGTTATTAAAACACGGAGTGTGTTATTGGAAATGAAGATATCAAGCAAAGAAACAATATTGTTCCCTACATGTGTTATTTATTTCGCGTTTTCAACTCACAAAATTTCAAGACCTTTTTCTGATTTTTTTTTTCATTTCGTGACACACTTGTGGTTGTTATTTTGTTTTTTTATTTTTGCCTTTTTGTTATTGTTGTTTATTTTTCAAGTCTATTCAAATTGTGTTAATTCGTGACTATTTGAAATAAACTGCAATTATACTCCCATAGGCCCTATGTAGTATATTGCGTAAACGTTCAGATTATGTTTGAAATTTTAAAATATCTTCAAGACTTGCAATAATCTCACCAGATACGCCGCCTGCCTCATAAACTGTTTAGCCGGTTGTTTCCATATGGCAGGAACAGTTAGCACCCATCGTATCTCATCCGGGTCAAAGGTCCCGTCTGTTGATTGGTCGCATAATTCTTCAATGGCATGTTCTCGGAAGAATCTCAGCGCATGCTCAAATACTTTGATTGCTGGTAGCTTCCTGCCATTGGCTGCTGCAATTTCTGTCGTCATACAAAGGTCCTGGGAATGAAATAAAAAATGAGTCGGTATATAACCATTTGATTTTATATTTACAAAGAGAGAAAATGTGTTTAAACTGCTTATAATACGCAATAAACAACCTTTCTATATTATATAATTTAACCCTAGAACTTTAACTACTGAGCCATATTTTGTATTAACATGGACTGCGAAGGGGAGGGGAGATTTGGTACTACTATATAGCTATTGGTCTCCCAGTGATACCAACTCATAATGTCGCTATGACGTCATACTGTGAGGGCGCCCATGCAAAATTAGAAAATTCTGGTTACGTACAAAAGTATAGGCAAAATTAAATCTACAAAAATGTGATTTTCACCGAATTTTCTCATGATATAAAAGGAAATGACTATTTTCAACTAAATAACAAGTAAAAAGTCAGTAACTCTTGGAATAATTTCACAAGAGCGAAATGAAAATCATTGTGGCCTCCCCCATGTCACCTTTGATGGCCGGTCCTACCCCCGGGTAGGGTACTGGGGTAAAAATTTTATCATTACATTACTAGTGGACACACAATAATTCGCCCAATAAAAACAAAAAATAATAAAAATTCCCTTTAAAAGGGAAAGCCAGCCTCAATGTATAAGAGGTCTTGTAATTAGTTTTGGTCAATGTGAAAGGCATTTTTAGGATCACGCTTACATCTACATGACAGTCCACCAAACCATCAACGATGAGAACATGCACACTGAAACAGCAGAAAACATTAATTCCTAATCTCATGTCAACTCTTTTAATTCATTACTCCAAATTGTTCTGGTCTGTTTGTTTTTTTGTTGTTGTTGTTGTTGTTGTTTTTTTTTGTCTTTTCAGCTTTTTACCCACGATATCTCAATTTCCAATTTTGTAATACCAGAACTTACGAACTCAATATCTTCGCTTAGGAATGTCCGATTTCACTGCTTTCGATAATACACTGCCGGTTTGAGTTAACTTACATGTACATTTTATTTTAAAATAACTTAATTAATTCGCAGCACATTTATAAAGGACTGGTTACTCACTACAATCTTCACTCTTAAACTGTGTTTTTCTGAATGTGCTGATCATGTTGATTGCTAGTCGGAAACTCCTGCGAAGCTATGGACATGGCATCTTACATACTCCATTCTATAACAGTCTGCCTAGTGCCTTGTGTGTTTTCTCTTCAATCATTTTGTTGAATGTAATTTTATGAATCAAATAGTTATGTGTCATTTTATTTATAATAAAGAAGTTATTAAATTAATAAAGTAAGACAATTTATTTATCTATAAGTGCATGTCAAATGGGGTACATTGTTCAATATTATAGGCCTACATGCATAAATTATGCCCATATTATAGCTAGGCCCTAAAAACTTTATTTTGCATCGGATTTTTCCGTTGAAAAGACAAAACTGATGTTTATGATAGCAACCATTTCATCAATAACATTTTGAGTCATTTTTATCCATAAAACGACACAGGATATGATAGATAACTACTTTCACATCAATATGGTCCATATGATCACAGATTGTTGAGAATCTGTGATATGATCCGGGGATATGATGAAGATTTTGATTCTATAGATCTGTTATCAACATGATATCACGCTGTTCAGTGGTCAAGGAGTAAGGACCCCGGTCAAGGACACTGATATGACATCATAGGTGATGTCAGATTTTCTTCTGCTGACCATATGATGCTATATATTAACTATTATTGTTATATTTAGGCCTATACCTAGAACTTTTAAAGTCATAATTAGTTCAAACATAACTTTGGTAATACTCACTCGTTTTCGTTCGTTGAAACGGCAAAACATACTTACTTTTCCTTACAAATCGAATTAAAATATTTTTAAAAATATTCAACCACAAAAAGTTTTAAACAAAAGTCATTCCAATACCAATAAAAATTAATCTCTTGAGCATACAAACACCATCCCAGAAATAGGTACCAGCCCGATGGGCTGGCGAAAACAATAAAAACAAAAATTGCTAAAGTACAGGCCCTATGGAGAAGGCAATTCTTTTGTTGTGCATTCACCCATATAATAATAGCAATCAGATTTTGGGATGGATGTACAGACAGTGATTTGATTATAACAAAAACACATAATCATTATTTGCCTTTATTATGGATGAGTAACCAAATGTTGACAAAACTCTAAGTTGGATATCCACCACAATAGAATAGCTTCTGGCATTTATTTATCTTCTTAACTCCTCAGCAATGGTCACTGACCTTAATCAATGGACTATATCTACAGAACTTATCCATGGCCCAAGTTTTTGTTGGGCCAACTATCGAGTGACCACCGAGTAATGAAAATTAGCCCAAAGGATGGATCTACGATTAGTTTAAGTCGTTTGGGCGTAAACGCGTGCGGTTTTTTTATGACAGACAAAACAAATCTTAGGGGGGTGGTACAAACTTGTGTCGTTTCAAATGTGTCAAAGGTAGCTAGGGTATCCATAGAACGTTAATAGCGAATTTTTAAATTCGCTATTAACGTTCTATGTTAAAACATGCCTTACTGCACTAGTCAAACGTTATTAAAAGTGTCCCAAAAATCGCTTGGCCTCACAAAATACATATATCAAAGTTAAACCGGCACAGAAAAGGTTAAAAAAAGCTAGAACACTGTAACTTGTCCATTATTATTATCCCAGCAAACACAAAAACGTTTTAAAAACGTTTTCAATAAGTTATATTTTGGCTTTTGGTTTAGGTAAAAACGTTTTAATAACATTAAAATGTCGGGTTATATAAAGGTCATGAAAACGTTTTAAAACGTTTTATATAAAAACACACTACAACAATATTTTTAAAATGTTTTTAAAAATGTTATTGTAAACTATTTTCGCAAACATTTTTTGCCAAATATTTTGTCAACACTTAAATAACATTATGTTAAAATATTTGTACTCAGCAAACACAGAAATGTTCTTAAAATGTTATATTCAAAACATTTTCAGAACATTTAAATGTCGGGTTATATAAAGGTTATGAAAACGTTTTGAATACGTTATTTCAAATATTTTGGGCAAACATGTTTTGTATCAAGTTTTCAAAAATGTTTTTGGAATGTTATTAAAACGTTTTTATACCCTTTATATAACCCGACATTTAAACGTTATCTGTAAAACATTTTGTGTTTATTGGGCAGTAGATTATCAAAAAATGTTTTTTAATGTTATGAAAACGTTTTATACCCTTAATATACCCTTTATATAACCCGACATTTAAACATTTTCTGACAACCTGTTATAACCTTTTGCGAATGATGTCGAAAACGTTTTGTGTTTGCTGGGATAGTTGTGTGAGCTATAGTAATTAATCTTCCTTGGGAACAATAAACTACATTATCATGAGTCTCATAATCCCAACCAAATGGACCCATTGCTGATACGGGTAAACGAATTCAACGCGCATTTTGCGTAACTCTGTGTAATATGAACTTAGAGCATGCTGACACGTTCGTAGGTCTTGATCAATCTTGCAAATAAACAATGAGGACTCTTCATTCAATGCTCCCTAGCGTAGGCTCTAAACGTTTCTTGTCTTATTTGTTTAGAGGATAGTGGCTCACCATTGAGCTGATTTTAGTCTCAGCGGCCATTGAGATCATCATTGAGAACTACGTCTACGGATTCGATTTTTTTCTTAAATACACTATGCACACCGACATCGCTCGGTTAATAATTACATTATGGCCGTGTGTCCTGAACTCGCCACCCTTAGCGTTACATGACAAATATTATGAACTTTTACACCAACGGGTTTCTAATTAGATTATCTCGACAATCATCAACCCTAAACTAGCAAATGTATACATTTTTGGAAAGCTGAAGGCATAAGAAATTCAAATATATACATTTCAACTCATTATACAGGGTGACCTGTAAGTTATACAGGGTGGAATAAAAAAGATTTTGATAAAAAATGGGTCACTCAATGCATTGCTTATTACCAACTTACAGTAATAAACTAGAAGTAAACAACATTCATTTGGTTAGAGGATATGGAGAGCCAACTGACTTTGGAAGAAACCAAAATCACAGCTGTTTGGTAATCTCGGAATATAGGGTGTCCCAAAGTATGTTAGATTCTTTTAGAATTCAACATATTTTGAACCTAAACATTTTCCCCTAACCCATACAGAACAAATATGTCCATATTTAGATTCCTCGTCAAATTTCCCTTCAGAAAATCTATACTTTGACTATGATAGGATAAGTAATTAAAATTTTACAGTAACTTTTAGATTTTGAAGACATCTGCATTACTTACTACAGTGTTTAATATGACAACGGGTAGTTTTGTATGGAAAAGTTTGTATTTTGTAGACTAAACCAATCATAAATTATTAAAAACAATTAATAGAATTGTTTAGCTGTAAGGGGATGAATGTTTTAGATGCTAAATAGAGTCCAAATCCAATTTACAGCCTTTACAGAAGCAAATTACGCACTAAAATACCAATCCCATAGAGTTTGTGTGTACCACATCCCCACCACCACATCCCCACCACCGCCACCCTGCCCATTCTGAATTCTATGAAGCACAGTGTCAGTATTTAAAAAGTTCAAGTATTTCTTTTTACAGGGTTGAAAGTGCATTTTATTTAGCAATAAAATGAGACCACAAGCATGACAATACATTCTTGCTTGACAGAGATATTATCATTTGTTTTGAGTCGACTTTGGCAAAATGTAACGTCGCCACCTTTTTTTGGTGGCGAGCTCAAGACGCACGACCTTATACAACCAGAGACACTGAAATGAATACACTGGATCGATACACGTAAATGTGCTATGCACGATTGATATTCAGACAATAAATCTTTGGATACCGGGTTGGAAAATGATGAATATCTCCCGTAAATGATTTCGTATAAACAAACCAGATGTGGTTCCTTGCACTTGAATATATATTTTGAACAGATAAGATTAGTTAGTTTGCGCTTAGAGAGTAGCTTGCGTCTTGAGCTGAAAAAGTGACCAACATTCAAGATTTTAAATAGCGCAGCGTAGACCCTCGTGGAGGTAGTCTCGGGCCAGACTGTATGTGGCTATCACGAACATACAGGATCGACGAGTGTCAGACCGACTGACACAAACTGGCTGTGTGGGAGACTATCGTAGAGGCAGTCTATAAGCAGATGACAATGGCGAATGTATGCTCGCTGACCGTACAGAGGCTAATGCCATTAGCCTTAGTCGGATGTCCTTCAGCCCACTATGCATTTAAAAAAAAACTATTAAACAGGTGGGAACACAATGGCCATGGGTGGCTGTGGATTCAACCTACCATGGCATTTTCTGCCATGAAGATATAGGGGCGATGACACTGTGCTACGTCCACCTAAGACTGGCAACATTATCACGATGGGTTATTTTAGGGAACTTGATAAAGTAGGGTATCCTTTGAATTTGATGGTTTGTAGAATAGCTTATAATGTTTGGCTATATCACACTAAAGCCTAATAATATTAATATAATAAAGACTTGCTGGTTGAGCTGTTATAAGAGTTGAAGGCATACGCTCGTAGCCTCGTATATGTGGCGTTCTCTGCTCTCCGTGCTAGCCATGCGCTTCAACGGAAAAAGTTGAAGTTTTGAAATATTTTCTCAAAATATCAAGAGCTATCTTACTAACTACTGAACCAATACTAGGCTTGTTTGTACTCATTTTAATGCATTTTTCATGCTGATTCCAAATATGGAAAATTTACATTTCTGAAATTTATGAATTAAAAAAAAAAATTGAAACATGTCGTCTGCAGTCGACACCCGCGCGCGTGAAGAGAGTTAATAGTGCGTCACATCACAGCGCATAAAGATTCGACTGCTATCGAGCTTCAATCTGAAAATGAGGTTATGCAATAGAAATATTTAACTTCTGAGGCACATAATTCAATCCCAAAAATAATCCCACCACTAAACGGGCTAAATACTTGCAAGTTGCAACATATCGAGTGAACCTGTCGCGAATTTGGAGTAATCGGTGTAATTTGTAAGAATCCGACTCCAGAGAGCATGCTGACACGTACATGGGTCTTGACCAGTCTTCCAAATAAACAATGAGGCCTCTTAATTCGGGGTTCATTTGCGTGGGTGCTGAATGCTTCTCGCTTCTTCTAATAACTACCCTTGACAGCCGTTGTATTAATATACTTAAAGCAATAGTCAGGGCTATTTCGTGCAAAGAAATTGTCTTACTGAAGCATCAAAACCCAAAATGTACTTTTTTTAAAATTATATTATAACTTTGTCAATTTCAGTGATTTTGAAGCAGCCGTTTCAGATGGCCCATAAACAAATAGTTCCTCGCCGTATATTCATGCGTCGCCCAGGCCTGTATACAACCTATAGGTGTGGGTGAAAATGAGCGTATAGCTTTAATTTTTCATTTTAAAATCCGTTCTTTGCAGAAATGTGACAGTAATTGTAAAGACTAATGTAAGTTAAGCTGATGCATTATCCATTTGTATGACCACATTTTGTATTCGTGTGTGCCAAATGCTGTCAGTACTAAACCAACTTCAATCGCTCAAAAAGAATATTGTGGCTTTTTGTTTCTTTTCAGTTCCTTAACAACATTTTGAATTTTCTGGTAACATTCAGCAGCTACGAAATAACCATTTCAGCTTTGGATCCGACTATTCCAGTTGAAACCCATACACCCGCTGGGGAAGACGTGATCATAATATTCCACACAGGGAGTGTGAATTTGAAATGGGGTTACCTGCATGGGCGTCTCCGTTTGAATTCTACCCCCCCCATATTAAGGTCATGTTTTCCATATTCATTAATTTACTGTCACATTTCTGCAAAGAACGGATTTTAAAATGAAAAATTAAAGCTATACGCTCATTTTCACCCACACCTATAGGTTGTATACCGGCCTGGGTAGGCTACCTATCCTCGATAATATTGCTTTAATATAACTATTTAAGTTGTCACCGAGGTTCAAAAATGTTATAACATTACCTCTTAAAATTACTAAATTAATTAATATTCAGTGATTGGAGTGTCTTTTTATTCAGATTTTTGCGCGTAAGGTTACATTACATTGCATCACATAATTACATAAAATCCAATATAATGAGTTTCCATTGTTATACCAAAATCAGTGGATCAACCAACTTCAATTGTTCAACACGTTTCTACACGTGAAAATTGGGTAAGGCGCTGGTATTTTGTTTACCGACTCTGTATTATATGAACCATGTACAGTTGTTGTTAATTTGTTTTCATGGTATTAGCGGCAATTACGAAGTGAAACTATAAAACGTTTAAAGGAATTTGCCGATCGTTGTATAACACAACTGGCAACATTATGTAGCGGCAAATACCGAAGTTTAATTGTATTTCGCAATATGAAATAAAACAATAATTTATTATTAAAAACAAAACGCTTTTCGTGACTAAACTGTAAACGAAGGTAATCATTGTAATGCATGGACCCTTACTGTTCCTTCGACAAAACAAAAGTACGAATTGGGTGAAAAAAATGTTTCCATAATAATTTAAACAATACCGATTGAGTTCTATTTTAACCCAACACAGTAAATATATGAAACATGTGATAACAAAATACACTCTAAATTGTGCAACGGTTAATGTAGTTGTGAACAAATGGTTGAACCGTTTGTTGCACTCTCTTGATACTACGTACTTTGAATAAACCTGTGTACATACAGTGCCCCTTATATGATACAATTATCATGAAAATAGCCATATGTGTCAAAATAAGACTTTTGGTAAAGGGCTCGTAATTGTTAGAAGACAATTTCTTTGCTCTTTATACCTATAATACCATGTATTTTCGGGACAACTATGTGTTAGTGCACTAACACATAGTTGTAAGGAAAGTATGCGTTTGTATTTTCGGGACAATGTGTTAGTGCATTATATTAAAATCGCCAAAAAATTTCCTATGTAATATGACTGTTTTATTGGATATATATTGTCATATAGGCACTGCATCTACACATGTTTATTTAAAGTACGTGGCACCAAGACAGTGCAACAAACGGTCCAACCATTTTGTTCACAACTACATTAACCGTTGCAAAATTTAAAGTGTAGCATTTTACCATTACTTTGCATGTTGTGAAATTCGTCATGTTTTACCTAGGCTTCGATATTACACGTTACATACAAAATAGATAAATCATCGAAAAAAGAATGGATGATTGATATTGATAAATGCAATTTGTAATTTTGAAATAAATTATAGTTCCATGTGATATTCACCAATTTAGGAAACGATGCTGTGTATTTCGCTACCTTGTTCAGGCCAATACCTGAAATAAAATTTGAACCCCTATTTGAAGGTTTTAATTCTATATCTAGCGGCAATGACATGTTAACATATACATGGTATAGACCCCTAAGTGAAAATTAATTTTAAACAGCTATTGACTTTGATTATAATAGTGTCATATCACTAGCATCACTATTTTAACTTGCAGCTGCTATATATATAGGTATGTTGGTCACACTACTGAGATACATAGGTATGTTGGTCAGACTACTGGGAACTCCCAAGCATCTCTTCATCTGTCGTCCCATGACTGTTTGCAACTTATACATGATGAGAGACCACATGATTCTCGGCATGATACCATATAATATTGTAGACACCAAAGTTTCAGCTTTCCAAGCATACTCATCTAGAAGTCCTCCTAGTATTTCATAACATGTGCATGATACATACATAACATAGTGTTCACAGAGTGATGTATCACTGGGATCCACAACGTGTTCATCTATCAGGGCACAGTTCTTTAACCCCAATACATTTGTACATTCATTGAATGACCTTGGAAAATAATGGGTACAAACACTCATACTCTGCAACTTGAGGTCATATTTTGCACTTTGAGTGTTTAATTGAGGTTATTGAACTATGCCATTGGGATGAGGCCATTGTGGTTCATAGTGTACGCGTAATTGATCTGAGTGGCCTACATATAAATGTAAATCAGCACTTACCGGATTGTTATGAAGCACTAATTTGAATTTATCGAAGTACAACCAATTGAGTGCTTCGACATGGTCCATGTCATGATAGAAATCTCGGGCTGTGAACCCAAAACTGTGGAATTCTCCTTCCGGTGTCAGCAACAATGTGGTAGGTGTTTTCATGTTCATTACACCTGGGGGATAAACAAGAGAACATTATATTCAACAATACGCTACAAACCCCTTATAATTTTGGTCCTATTTTACCAACGTTCTAGCTAAAAAGGGGTAGTAACTCATTCAACCATACTATGGCCAAACATTATGCAATCAGAATTTGATGACCAGTTGCCTCAGGCAAAGGTCAATTCCTGGAAAGCTGGACTGATTCCCTATCTGTGTCATTGGCATTAGCTTTAGGACAATATGGTAAAAGTGGTCATTTCAGGGACAGGAAAGAAATTCTTTTGGAAACTACCAAGAAGCATTGTTTAACTACATGCCGATTCAAGAAGCATTGTTTAACTACATGCCGATTGGCCAAAAAGAAGTTTTCATTATCAACTGGACCAATCAGCAACATTGTTAGAATAATTTTACTACACACAAAAATTGGGGTGAATTATTTGCAAAGCTGCATTCTGATTGGCGATTAAAGTGAAGATATCATGTAATTGACCAATCAGAGGCAATGTTAGATCGGCAGTCATGTCTGAAGGGAGTGGGACTTGAGATGCTTCAAGGGGCAACTTCAATCACGTGATGTCTAATCTCAAAACCAATGCCCTAATGAGATAAACATGCAATGAAATATAAACATGTGATTTCGTACGGCATTCTTTACGGAGCAAACGACATTGTAAATCACGGGATGCCGTCCTCTTGAGAACAGAATAACCAGAATAATCAGAATCCCGTGCTTATTACCAGGTGGTACAGCTTATATTGGATAGAATGCCCTATATCTTTCTATAGAAAATAAAATTGGATGCTAACCTGGATCTCCGCCTTCCCATTTGCGCATAATCTGTATATGATACGGATCCCTGGAGAAACTATACGCATAACCACTGAAGGTTGTACCAAAATCAATGGCGATGACTACAGAGTGTGGTCTTCTTTGTGGTTCTGGGTAACTTGGTGATGACAGGTTGCTGTGGACGGCAATGGCACCATCCAAACTTACGTTACCACTCTCAGGTGTTAGAGGTATCATGTGACGACCATTCTGATCACGTGATTTGATTGGTGTACTTGTTGCATCTGGATGAGGGAATAAATAGATGGAGAGATAGGCTAGTATTAAAGCAAATTTATTAAAATTGGAAAGAATAGTTTTTGTTCACAAAACAACACAATTTTGAGACCAGTTCATAACCATGAAAACATAAGAGAAGTGGCGAAATTTTGATGTTCTCTATCATATGAAGATGTTGTGTTTGTTTGGTAACAATTGCAGGATCAAACGTTTAAATGTGTATATGTGATTCCATTCACATACAGCAAGGGTATGCACCATTCTCTAAAAGATCATATTGGAATCCTACGGTGGTATATGGTATTCCAAACAAAGTCCAAACAAATGAATTCCCTATGCTGTAAAAGGAATTGTGCATTCACACGGATTGAAAGTACGGTATCTTTGCAACTTGGGGTGGAAAATAGGTACTCAATTAGTCGATTAGAGGTAATATCGTATCCTAATTCCATTTGGCCGAGCTTTTGACAATCATAATCACCAATATACGCCAAATTTATTATAACTAGCAATTTTAAGGTTCTACGCCTTGGTGTTTGTATTATGTGCGTATTTAGGGTATCTTTAGTAAAGTATAATGTTAACCCTTCTCCTTATAATTGAACCATATAGTCCTAATCCTAAGCAAAATCGAACCAACCCTATTCCTAAATCATAAAGATCACTCTAGTCTAAACCTTCTGCTCATCCTTAACCCTTGCCAAGCTGTCAATAGCATCAAACACCTACCATAGGTCGGGGTAAACTTGAATGAAGTTGTCACTATGGACCACAATGGCCTCATCCCAATGGCATAGTTCAATAACCTCAATTAAACAATCATAGTGCAAAATTTGACCTAAAGTTGCAGAGTATGAGTTTTAGTACCCAAATTTTTCAAAGGTCATTCAATGAATGTACAAATGTATTGGGGTTAAAGAACTGTGCCTTGATAGATGAGCATGTTGTGGATCCTAGTGTGTGTTGTGCATTATTGTCTTGGGATTGTATCCAACAAACCTGGTTAACTCAGGTAATAGGTTACTGACTGGTCGGTAATTGAAGTCGTAAACCTGGTTAATTTGTGAATAGGATTCCGACTTGACGGTAATTGAATGGAAGGTCAAAGGTTAGGAAACCGGAATAATTTGTGAGTGGGTTTGTTGGTTCATAGTTTGACTGAGTTGTAACGGTAATTAACGATAAATGTCACGGACTATTCTCGGCCAACATCTACATCTACTGTAGCGTAGTAGCGAGAACAGACCCTTTTGGTGCTTGACACTAGGATCCATAACATGCTCATATACCAGGGCACAGTTCTTTAACCCCAATACATTTGCACATTCATTGAATGACCTTTGAAAATTTGGGTACCAAAACTCATACTCTGCAACATGAGGTCAAAATTTGCACTATGAATGTTTAATTGAGGTTATTGAACTATGCCATTGGGAGATGCTATTGTGGGCCATAGTGATATGAACACTTGGCCACCCACAAAACGTCTGAGCAAAAGCTTATTTGTACGAAAGATTATACCAGATGTTTGTGTCATAGAAATTGAAATAAAAATAAAACTGTTTTGGAAGTAATTATGTTGAATGAAATAATACTAATGAGTATTACAACAGAGTGTGTGGGAAAAAGTTAGCAACAAACATGATGAATGTGATGAGGTTAATGGATGTACATTGTGTTTGTACCTTCTTAACTTTGGAATTATGGAAACATTGGGCCTATGCAATTGGACATTCTTCCACAATTTGGCAACACAGATGGATTCTTCAAGTGTTTTCCATTCCCCGGTGTCATACTAAATACGTTTACTTATACTTATTTTAGGCCAACAATTTAGCAGTTATAAAGCCCAAAAATTTCCATAATTCCAGGGTTAAGGTGGTACTACACTACTACCCCCTGATAAATTTTGTGCCTAATTTGGCATTTTTTTTTTTTTTTAACTACACACTGGTAACAAAAGTTATGTATATTATATTGGCAACGAATCCAATTACTTCACTGAAATTTCAGTTATTCAAGACAAGTGGTTCATTATATATGTTAAGAAATGAGGTACATTCTAGCGGTACCTCTTTTCTTATCATAAATAACGTCCCGCTTGTCTTGAGTCACAGAAATTCCAGTGTAGTAACTGGATTCCTTGCTCCTATAAAATATACATAACTTTTGTTACCAGTGTGTTATTATATTTTGAGAAAAATGCAAAAAATAGTCACAAATTAATCAAGGGGTGTAGTACCACCTTGAGACCGACCGTTAGGGGTTGTGAGTCTCTATCACACTTATTTACCTGGTTCAAGATCGATGCTCATATTCAAACGACCATCAACTTTCTTCTTTCCTTCCTTCTTGTTCTTTTTCTTCTTTTTCATCTTTTTCTTGTCTTTCTTACTCCCCTTTGTTGACATTTCGAAGCTTACTTCACTGGCACTATGAGTAGATGACGGTATACCGACGCTACCGGATGCATTCAAATCTGGGCTGTCCGGAGGCTTTACATCTAGAGTCAACCCTTGCCTGGCATTTGATGAGATACCTGCCGAAAATAAGGTACAAAGTCATTAGACATGTCGTTACATATAGGCTATGATGATAACCAACCTTTCATCAATTGAACCTCTCAACAATATTGTGTACGATCACGAAAATTTGGGCACATTATCAGGATGTCAGAGAAAGAATCCTGCAGAAGATGCGCTCTGTGATACACCACCACAAGGGAAGAGCAGACCAGGTGAACAGAGAACATCATACCTGTCTTACACTCAGAAGCGAACTGTTAGATAACTTGTTTCAACCAGATGCTATAGCTTCCTTGGCTTCAAATCGTAGTACATGGAAAGACTTTGTGATCGCCTGCTCCGCAGCCGAACAATGAATCATTGATGATGATGCAGATAACCAATCATAGTGCACTTATGTCCACGGCAAATTGACCGTGACCTTTCCAGCCATAAACCTGCTTAGTTAAGATTAAACCGAGATATGTAGTACAAAACCATTATAGTAATCGATTGTCCAACGCAAATTTATTACCACGTGATAATATTAATCCAATGAGCGATCGAATTGTCCGCTACGGTCGACTAATCCAATTGATAATGAAGCTATTGACATGTACGGTCGGAGCTCCACTGACTGAGTTTTGGGGTATTTTTCACTGGTTTGCTGTCATTTACTCATCAAGGCGCTCCACCGTTATTATAAGGACTATGCTAATGATTGAAAGATTGACATGTAGAGAATAAACAATACTTGATTGAGAGAAAGTACTAAATGTGTACCTATTACGGTTTCGTGACACGCTTCTTGCAAATGTGACCAAGCCAGTAGTTGTAGTCCTTGCCCCTATAATATACAAATCTTACTTGTCACGTCACCAATGCACTATAATTTTTGAGAAAAATGCAAAAATAGGAACAAAATTGGCCAGGGGTGTAGTACCCCCTTAAGAACGGACGGCACTCTCTATTACATACCGCTTGTATTAGCCATCCCATTTGGTTGTCCTGTCGACATGTCGGCATTGATATCGAGTTGTGGGTTCGATTTTGTTTCTATGTCTACATTAGGAAGGGACTCTTCCATCTGGACTTCTCCTTTGACGACAACATCCACTTTTGGTTCCTTGATATCTGTCATAAATAATTGTGGGAATGTTTACGACTATTAGTGCATTTGGCTTCCTCCAGAGAGTGACATCAATGCTTACTACAGTGCGAGTAGTATTAAACCGCGCGGCGTTGACTCAAAGAACTGGCGTCGTGATAAAATGTAGTACATCGGTGCACGAGCGACATAGTTTAATTATCTTTATTTTTCAGGTCATCCGTTAAACAGGGTAGTTAAACTTAAACCGAGTTAAACAGTGTAGTAAACCAATGCAGAATCTTTATTAAAACAATGCAAACAAGCAAATAAACCTTACTTCGAGATACTTGGTCGAATTTCGTTCTGCACACAGAGACATTTTTACATGACGTTATGTCAGCATAGAACCTCATAATAATTATGTAAAATTTACCTCAGAACTATATAATATTTACTAAATTATTTTAAATTTCAATAAAGTAAAACAAACGTTATGTAAAAATATTTATCTGTGTGTAATATTGTCAATTCGAATTATTCCACAATCTTTGCAATGTTTGAAGCGTATTCTACATGTCACACAACTTACTAAGTTTGGGAGAATTCTGGACATCCATAGCAACATTAATTTCCAATGGGTGCGCAGGAACATCTGGACTGTCAATATGAAATGCAGCAAGTTTATCTCCAAGATCAAACGAAGGTTCTACATCAACAGCAGCATGAACACATACATCTGATTCGTGAACCTGCTGTAAAACAGCAGGATCATGATCTACATCAACATCAACAGCTGGTCCTGCTACTTCAAATGCAAAATCTTCATCATGTTCCATATCGCCAATATCAGTAAGAGCACTAAATAAATCCGTATCGGGTGGATCATCTGTTGCTGATGGCATGGCAGCGAAGTTGACGGAGATTTCCACTGGTTTGATGTCGATTTCTTCCACTGCATTACCTTCAACATCGACACCAATGTCACCTTTTGTCTCGACACCGTTGACATCGACACCGCCAGATATGTCGACACCGTCGAAACCGTTGACATCGACACCGCCAGTTATGTTGACGTCTCCTTTTTCGTGATTGCATATGTCAGGTAGATTGCTGGCTATGTTTAGTTTCATTTCATCAGTTGTGTTATTGCTGTTTAACTTCAAATTATGATCTGAAAATACATAGATATATAGATATATGAATATATGAATATATATGAATACCTTAAAAACTCGTCTACAAGCATATACGGTAGAGTGCCTCTGATAAAAGCTAAATTATTCCAGGCGCCATTATGGAATTTGAGCAAATAAATTACAGATCCAAACATATAAAAACGAGTATTATTGTACGATTTACGTCTGTTTCGTTTAATTAAGCTTTCATCAAAAACACTTTATATGCTTGTAGACGAGGTTTTACGGTATATGCATACATGTATATGAATAGTTTAACTCCATATCGTAATCTTAAATATGAACCCCACTGGTGTAAATGAATAATTTTTATGGGTTGATCTAATAATTATTATCCATGGTGGGATGTTTGGGTACATCGCTCATTAATGATTTCAAGTTTTCATGTTTATAGCAGACGAACAATGTTAGCCAAATAATATTTTTCGAGCAACCAATCATCATAAATCACAAATATGAATCATATACCAAATTAGACCCACAGGACACCCAATATGGAGGACGCTTACTTTTGTGAGGTTTTTGACCCTTTTCCATGGTAACGATGAAGAATTATGCATTTTGGAACATTCTGCCACATTTGACAACCAATATTATTTCTTCTAAATATAAATCAGCTTTTACTCATATGGATTTGTATGGATTTGTATATAATTTATAATCATCGTTCCTTTTTGCCTATACCAATCTATGCAGTTCAACATGTATATTAACATGGAATTCTATACAGAACCCCAGGTTGTAAAAATATCGACGGGATGATGTACTGTCGATGACAAAACAACCAGCATCCTATAATGTGTATCAAGTGATGATACGTAAAGGGACGCACCGCTTGATTTCCAGGGGGTGGAAGTTTGTAGGAAAAAAATGCCCACAAGTGAGAGAAGAGAAACATTTTGCCCCACTGACGAATAAAACAAATCCCCTAAACTCTGCATAAAGATACACTTAAAATTAGAAATAACAACATTTTTGTCTTCCTCGACGGCGATTTTTTAAAAATTCAGCCCGACATTCCATGCACCCCCCCTCCTCCTACCGAAATCTAATGGTATTCACCTTATGCTTTAACATTGATTATTTAGACATATTATATTTCTTACTTGAAGAAAAAATCATATAACTTTGTTCAACTCGATGATAAAGTAATATTAGAAACATTTTATATTTAGAATTGCTTTATAGTAATAATAAAATACAGTGTGACATAGAGCATGCGATATTTACGTCGATTACATTCATAACTAAGTTATTTGCCAATAAATGGATTAAAAACAAGGATATAAAAACAAACTTTGGAATTAGTTTATGAGTTAGATCCCTATGTTAATGACAGAAAGCATATTGAGTACTAGTATTTTGTTGATTGTAATCTGGGACAAATCATAGAATAATCGAGAACTATTTAAATTTTGTGATGCATGTAGCCTAATCCAGCGACTAACCTTGAACATGGAAAACAAGGTTTTTATTTTGTTCAAATCAAACAAAAAGAGACTTTCCCGCAATAATAATAACAAAAATTCCTTTAAAAAAAAGGAATGGGCGCCCAATGGGAGATTTGACGTGATGTTCTGAAATTCGGGAGGGGGGGACTCCCACTTTGGAGGTGACGCGTATGTTGGGAGACCCCCTTTTTCACCATCGCTGTCACCAAAAGACCCCATTACCAGCACATGCTCTGTCACCCAAAGACCCCTTATTTTTCCTTTAGATCTGTCACCCAAAGACCTAGACCATGTTTCCATCTGAACAGCAACGAGTCGTCTATCACTGATTTTCGAGGCTTCTTTTGGCTCTCACCCAAAGACCCCATTAAAATATTCTCACCCAATGCCCCCCTAATTTAGATCCAAACGGTCCCTCTCTCACCCAATGACCCCATGTGTTTTAAATAACTTGAGGATCTAGGAGAGAGTAAACAAGTATCCTTCCTCCGCACAGTTTTAAGGGCTTATCGCAACAACTAAAACATTGCAGCTCATTTATTTCGCATCTACACAATGCTTTAAAACGCCTCTAGGTATTTAATTCTTAATTCAAAATTTGCCAAACTCGTTTGGCTGCCTCATACACAATCTGCAAAATGGTCTTTTGTCCAAATAAATAGTCCACTACTTTCAATATTAATCTAGAATATAAAAAGTGTAATTCACGGGTGTAATTATATCGAGCAAGAATCTACATTTTTTAATTAAGTATCAATTCAGTGGTTTGTTTTATGTGTGTGAATTGATGATTCAACTTCAACATACGGTTAGGTCACAGAAAGCAGCTCTAAATACAACGTCTTTTAGAAATAAAACACGTTATTGTGGCGCCCTCTACGGAGGGGCCACATATTGTGGCGCCCTCTACGGAGGGGCCACATATAGGCATGTACTTTGTGAAATCTTCTAATTTCAGTCTTGCTAGATTTACTCCTTAATTGTTTTGCTAAAATTATGCCCAGCTCAGAAATAAAACCACAATATGCTAGGATTTTATTTTATTATTGTTTTCTGATATGCACGGGATAAAATGATGTGTGTATATTCTTTGTTTAAAATACAAAATTAATGGACTTATAAAAACACCAAATAACCCGTGACCTTTGTATGGTTTAAACCAGTTTACCGCCTCTTAGAACCCGATAGACGGTGACATTTGACCATTCTAATTATGTATGTTTTGAACATGTTTGCACATGAACTAGTTGTTTACAGTGTGAAGAATCTACAACATGCTCATCTATCAGGGCACAGTTCTTTAACCCCAATACATTTGTGCATTCATTGAATGACCTTTGAAAATGTGAGTACAAAAACTCATACTTTGCAAATTAAGGTCAAATTTTGCACTATGATTGTTTAATTGAGGTTATTGATAATATAGTGATTGCACACAGTGCACCTAATCCTTAAACAAACACCAATTAATTATAGTTGACCAACACAACCACTGAGCAAACATGAAATCACTAATGGTTTAAGTGCTTGAATACAGCTCAGTATCTTTGTGGTGACTATCTCTGATAAAAAACAAAACATTAATTAACGAAAATCAACCCTGGTCAGCAGAGAAAGGAATAAATTTGGAAGACATGACTGTGTTGAAGGTCAGAAGTTTATTTGCAAAAATAATATTTATTGTAATATGCCTAACTGCTGGGATGGGTTCCTAGCAAGGTAAAGTGAAAGAAACTCCAATGGCTATTTTGTCTGTTTAAAATAGAGTTCTATGGCCGACTTAAAGTCATAATTATGACGTAATTTTGTTATTTATTAATTAATTTTTAGCAGAATTAATAACATAAAAATGGGCTGTGCCCGTTTCATGAAGAATAACGATCGATCTTACCCTTGATTTAACAGGCCTGTCAATTTCTTGGTATTGTTTGATATGAAAGGAGGGTATGATTGTTTTGTATTAGTTTAAGTATTTCCTAGCCTCTCTTAGCCACATGGCTGGCTACAAAAGACACAGAGTAGCCTATACCTTATAAACTGGCATGAGTGCGCCGACCCCAAGTTTTCAACATTTCAGGATTGTTTCTGGACGGAGGTCGGGTGAAAAACGAAATTACGTTTACATGACTTTGTCGAAATTCCTCGTGTGACAAGAATGAGTGTATATGCTAGGGGGAAGCTTACTTATTTGTGTCTTCTAGTTATCCATCATATACCCTAGGCCCTGATAACGAAATTCAACAATATTCAATATCCAAAGCAATATCCTCACTACAACGGCCCCCAAAACAGAACTCCCACCCCACATAATCGCAAATTGACACGAAAGCTTCATTCCATGAAGCATTTCTCTCGTATTTGATCATCTTCTACTCTTCCCTAAAAAAATCATTATAATACCAAATCTAATCACCATGGAATTCACCATATCCCGTCCAGCTCACATTGGGCGCCACATTCCTTTTTTAAAGGAATTTTTATTTAATCTGAACCAGTTCAAACATTCATGTGCATAAGGCCAAATAAAAAAATAAACATGTTTCACGTCCCCTCCCGCTTCCTTTTTTGAGGTTTTCTCAAATAAATTTTTATTTTTTGTAATTCAGTTATAACTTTTCAAAAAATATGTCTAGGAAGTTGGGATGCTTTCTATAGCCTTGTTAAGATACAAGAGACATTTTAGGAAGGTTTTTTGATCATTAGAGGGGGTGTAACTCTCAGAACAACAAATAAAAAAGGGCCTCCTCCTTTTTCCAGGCGTTATTGTATGTACGGATTGTACGCTAAAACAGCTCTAAATATGGGTATTTACACCAATTTTGCGATAAAAAATAGAAAATAAAAAGCCCCCTCTTCCTCCTTTTTTTCAAAAACCCGGACGTGAAACATGTTTTATTTTTTACTTGGCCTAATCATATCGCGATTAGCAATCAGAAAATCACTTCAAAAACCGAAACCATTTGAAAGCTTTTCAATGTCAAAACCACGCAATTGGTCATATGAATTTTAAATACCATAACATTATGTATTCAAGAATTGCGATAGATGTTAATTACATAGTAAAGATCAGAAACCAACCCCAGCATGCATTGCGGTCGGTGAAGCAATTTTTGATTCTCGGGTGGGGGGGGGGGGGGTGGGTGAGGCAGATTTTTTTTAAATACCGCTGAAGTCGATGATTTTGTTTTAACATTTTAAAATACCTTTATACAGAGTTGGATGGGTAAAATATATCTTTTTACTCATCAGTCATGGGATATTTTTTGTCTCGCTAGTGGCGACATATTCTGTTGTCTCACTAGTGGGCAAAGTGCCCCCAATCAAATTAATGATGCGCCCCTTACCAGACTGAGGCAACGAAAAAACCCTGTTCTACGAGTAGACGGACCTTTCATGTGGGGCAATTAAGTCTTTCATATTTTGAAATACAAAAAAAAAAATCCTGACATTTTGGATATTTAGGCCGACATTCATTTGTACAGGATTTTTTCCCAATTTTTTCTGGGTCGGTCGGGCTAGAGTCTATGGTCGGGCCCTGCCGTAGAACAAGGGTCGCCTCAGCGCTTCTTTTTCAAACTTAGGGCCGATTCATAATCCATAATAATTCGATGCAACAAGTATCCGTTATTCAATTTGTTTCAATTCATTTTAATCTTCTAAATAACGAATAGTTGATGACAAGAAATCAATTATTATTGACGTCGAATCTGGTGGAAATATGTCTATATTTTCGATTTGACGTCAACAAACATTCATTAGAAGTTAAAATGACTGAAAAAATAATGGAAATAAACTGAATAACGAATGTACGTCTTGTGCATGTCGAATCAGGGATATCCCGGGTAGAATATTCGACGCCCAACAATAATTACAAAGTATGAACCGGCCATTACGATAGGGTGTTGAATGCAAGGTACTACCAGTATTCATTCATTCGTCATGTTCGTGGTGTCATGGGATTGTTTTACCGAGTACCTATTCTATTTCATGTGAAATAATATCAATAAATTGCACGGAGACCTAGCTTTTTATTTTTTTCCAAGTCGTAAGTTTAATTCATGTGTAACCTCCAATATTCTCATGTGGATGGGTTATCATGGGTATTACGCGCAGGTATGCCAAAATAACATTGCCATGCTGAGCATATCTGAAAACATACCTACAAATGTATAACATTTGTGCAAAGTTGGAAAAACATCACCATGATGTCATGGCCATTCACAAAATATGCTTCAAAATGTGATATTTTACTACAAAGTACTGTGTGTGAAGTTATTTCATCTTACTTGACTTCTGCCTTTTAACTAAACTAAACTTTAACTTAACATATACCTAACTTTTACCTTTGAACTAAACTTTAACTTAACTTAAAACTTAACTTAACTTACCTTTTACTTAACTCACACCTTTTCTAAACTAAACTTTAACTTAAGGGATCTAAAATGAGCGTTTATTGCGTTTCGATAGTATTTTTTGTGGCACATGAGAGCACCTCAGACCTATCGAATTGTATTCTGAATACGAAGCATGTCTTTCTGATATCAAATAATTTTCATTTTTGAAAATCACAATATAATACAAATTTTATGACAAATTATAAAAATTTGATATTTTTCGAATTTTGATATATAACAGTCCTCGAAGTAAATTATATAAATCTAATGATATATTCTTAAAGTGTATGTAGCAGGGAGGAAAAAGCCGACAGTCAATTGAAAATTTTGACCTTTCATATTGAAGATATGGATTTTTTTCCCAAAAAGACCTATTTTTTTTTTTGTTTTTTGGTAAAAAAATCCATATCTTCAATACGAAAGGTCAAAATTTTCAATTGATCGTCGGCTTTTCAACCCACCTACATACACTTTAAGTATAAATCATCAGATTTATAAAGTTTACTTCAAGTACTGTTAAATATCAAAATATCAATTTTCAATGATTTGCATAAAATGTGTATTAAATTGCGAATTTCAAAAATTCAAAATTATTTGATATCAGAATGACATTCTTCGTATTCAGAATGCAATTCGATATGTCTGATGTGCTCTAATGTCCCAAAATAAATACTGTCCAAACGTTCATACCCCAGCCCTTAACATATACCTTTTCACTAAACTAAACTTGAACCTAACTTTAAATATACCTTTATCTTAACTTAACTTATATACCTTTTAAATAAACTAAACTTTAACTAAACTTATTAATTTGACTTTACTTAAGGCCAAGTAAAAATAAAAATGTGTTTCTCGTCCGGGTTTTTAAAAATTAGGAGAATGAGGGGCTTTTTATTTTCTATTTTTTTTATTGTGAAACGATGCTAAATACCTGTATTTGGCACCATATGTTGGGTATTCGACATACAGATTGATATCTGACAAAAAGGAGGAGGCCCTTTTTATTTTATTGTTTTGAGAGGTAGGCCCCTCTAGTGGTCACAAAACTCTTCTTAAATGATGTATTATGTATTTACAAAGCTGTAAAAAAAGTTTCAACTTCTGAAACATCTGAAAGTTTACAAAATAAAAAGAAATTTGAAAAATCTTCAAAAAAGGAGGAGGGCGCGGACGAGAAACATGGTTTTTTTTTTACTCGGCCTAAACATGTTAAAGTGATCTGTGGACTCGGCGTCTCTGCCCGGCCCGGATTCGGATGAGGTGGACTACTTTAACAATAGTAAGGCAATGTTTACGATATAAATTAAACTTAACAATAAAGCAGTATTCAGCCTTTTTATTGTACGTAAAATATTGTATGTAACATATCTACGTTATTTAATCTATTGCCATTCTATTTCCATTAATGTTTAAGTTCTAACGAATGTTTGATGACGTAAAATCGATAATATATTTCTGCTAGATATTATATGTATATAACATATTATCGATTTTTCGTCATGAAACATTCGTTAGAACTTAAACATTACTGGAAATAGAATGTCAATAGATTAAATAACGTTACATATACCGTATGTTATATACAATATTTTACGTACAATACTCGGAGTCTGTATACGATGGTGATTGGCCTTACACTTAATTCGAGAAATTATTGTTCAATACCGGTAGTTTTAAAGCATTTAAAGTATTGTTTCTCATTTTTCCGATTCGCTTACTTCTCGTCGTATCAGTAATCGTGACAAAACTTGAAAATGAATTGATGAAGTACAATATTCACTTTATAATCTGATATTTCCTTTGCATTTAGATCCCTATTTGAAAATAATCACGAAGAAAATGTATAAAATATTGTACTTTGACGGAACAAAGGTGACTTAGTTGTAAACTTACGTGAAGGGTTCACCGCATATTTGTAAAATTTAAAATATGAAAATGTGCCCTGAGGAACAATAACGTACGCATGAGTAAATTCATTTAAGATTCCCCTAATCCAGTATAGCGTTTCTCTTATTATTAATGTAAGTTCAGTTGTAGATTAGCCGAACTTTCATACGCTAGGTTATTCTCTTTCAAACATTCCTCAAAGTTCCGGCTACTTTATCAAACTAAGGGAGAAATAAGTCACTTCACATAAATTAAATATTGTGCAACAATTTTAGTACGTACACCATAATAGGAAAATTGTTATTAATTATTTGAAAATACTTGGCTGAAGTTGCTCCCTTTCTACTGGGCTAAATCACACACCTTTGCATAGTATTTTGTGGGACCTGAACGCACATCAGCCTCGTCCTCGGATACACCAAATTGCATTCTGAATACGAGGACTATCCTTCTGATATCACATGATTTATTTATTTTTTAATTCGCGATATAATGTTACTTCGAGGAGTATTAAATGTCAAAAATATCAATTTTTAATAATTGCCATAAAATTTGTATTATATCAGATATCGCGAATTTCAAAAACTCAAAATTATTTGACATCAGAAGGACATTCCTCGCATTCAGAATGCCATCTGGTGATGCTTTTGATGTGCTCTCAGGTCCCACAAAAAATACAAGGGAGACCGAACCCTTTTAAAAGATCTCAAATACGCGCATCTTTTTTAAAAAAAAAAAATGTCTCATGGCTCGTATCTTTTTATGTGAACTTTTGAAAATATGAAACTATCTCACATTATTAAATGTTGTTCATAACCATTTTTGATTTAGGGCCTACTCATTTCTTATACACTTAAAATATTTCACTACACTTATCTGGCAACGACGAAGTTCTTTCACCCCAAATATCCGTATTCATTCATGGATTGACCCTTCTCTGTACTTAGGCTGTACTTGTCCCAAATTCGTGCTCAACTACATAGAGGTCAATTTTCAAGTTTTTACTTTCGAATGTAGGTTATGGAACTGAACCGTGAATATGAGGTTGTTATGTGTTGATAACTTTATTCTATTGCTTGCGTGGGATTATGATGACCTTTTGACCCCACTGTTTCACCTCAGATTAAATTAAGACTTTAAATTTTAACAGCATTGCTAAAACAGTACGATAAATTTTAGTAAAAGTTTGATTTACTCAATTCCGTATGTATGGGGCAGGCAAGTCATACTATGTTTTAACACTAAACATGCTAAATAACAAGCACAACACATGATCGAGAGAGTGAAATATTTATGATTTGTTGAACAAAAAAGTGCCTCAAAACTCTCAAAGATAAATGAAAAAGTAATGTATTTTGCTTCAATTGTCTCACGATTCGAAATACATCATCAAGTCCAAGGTCCAACAGAGCCACGCCCTGTATAATATTTATAGGTCTAAATGATAATATCTGAAAGGTATAGGCATAACACATGAAGTCCCGGGGGGGCACTTCAATTTGAAATGGATATAGGTGTAGGTCTGGCACTTTCGCACTATTGGGGCATTCGGTGAGAGCAAAATGTAAAAAATATGGGGTCATTGGGTGAGAGCATGATTTTTGGCATTCGGTTAGAGCAAAATGTAAAAAATATGGGGTCATTGGGTGAGAACATGACCTTTTAAATGGAATCTTTGGGTGAGACCCGAAACAGCGCCATAGAAATCTCGAAAATCGAATTTCTAGTTCTAAATGGCTTCAAATTTCTTTGTTTTTTTTCAAAATAAGTGACAAAATCGGTGATAAATGAAAGTTGCTGTTAAAATTGAACGTAAGGGTCTTTGGGTGACAGATCAAATGAACAAATAGGGGGTCTTCGGGTGACAGAACATATGTGTTCGTAAAAAAATATGGGGTCTTTGGGTGACAGCGACGCTGAAATAGGGGGTCTTAACAGCCCTACATACGCGTCACCTCCAAAGTTGGAGTGCCCCCCGGGCATGAAGTATCTTATCTTCCTCATGTTCCTGGGGTTTAACATGAATTATGAAGAGGTGGATTAAATTGGCCCCTTGATCAATTAATGTTGATTTTACCCCCTCCCCCCCCCTAAAAAGTTCTGGCTAAGCTACTGATGCACTGACATACCCTCTATCCTCACACATCCACATCCCACCTAAATCGGACTATCAAGGGACTAATCATATTATTGGTATCCTCCCCAGTAATTTACTCATGTTACACCCCAGGAACACGGCAAACTTCACCTGTTGCGTACCTTTCAGATATTATCATTATTATAGATATTAATTTCAATCGAAAGTATTACAGTTCATGTGTCCTATGTACGTGCCGGTACAACAATTATCCAACATCATTTTCGTGATAATGCCTTTTCGCACTGAGGTTAAATTTCATATCCATATCTGTTACAGTCCTACATTTTTGGCATCCAGTTGGCAAAACATTAAGAATTGTATCATACCACTCTTTGAATGGGTGTGAGTTTCTTTTCGACCGAGGGTTGCGGAAAATATGTCACATTGAATGATTATGTTAAGGCCCCAGCAAACACAAAAACGTTTTAAAAACGTTTTAAATAAGTTATATTTTGGCTTTTGGTTTAAGTAAAAACGTTTTAATAACATTAAAATGTCGGGTTATATAAAGGTCATGATTACGTTTTAAAACGTTTTGTATGATAACACACTACAACAATATTTTTAAATGTTTTCAAAAAATGTTATTGTAAACTATTTTTGCAAACATTTTTGCCAAATATTGTATCAATACTTAAATAACATTATGTTAAAATATTTGAACCCAGCAAATACAGAAATGTTCTTAAAATGTTTTTTCAAAACCTTTTAATAACATTTAAATGTCGGGTTATATAAAGGTCATGAAAACGTTTTTAAAACGTTATTGCAAATATTTTGGGCAAACATTTTTCGCAAAATATTTTTTCAACCCCAAAATAACATTTTGTTTAGAATGTTTTGTATCAAGTTTTCAAGAATGTTTTTGGAATGTTATTAAAACGTTTTTATACCCTTTATATAACCCGACATTTAAACGTTTTCTGTAAAACATTTTTGTTTGCTGAGCAGAAAATTATAAAAAAATGTTTTTTAAGGTTATGAAAACGTTTAATACTCTTAATATACCCTTTATATAACCCGACATTTAAACGTTTTCTGACAACCTTTTATAACCTTTTGCGAATGATGTCGAAAACGTTTTGTGTTTGCTGGGGCAGCAGAGTAGAGGCGGTATACCGTAAAAGTACATAATTATCTGTTCTCTGTTGACAAGGGGCAGTCTTCAGTGAACGGCTCTTTTCAGAGTCATCAGTATGCAAGGGGCGGTCTACATGTCTCATTCTTAGGTACTTTGTCCTGAAGAAGTCAGAGCTACTCCTGACGAAAGCTTGACAGTTCTAAACTTGTCCGGCGGTGAACCCGCTAAAAACCCACTAAATAGAACATAATTATGTTCTTCAAAATAATGTGATGATTTTGACAATTTTACAGACACGCCACTGCCTGGATAAGTGGATTTGTTTTATGCGTCCTGGATTTCTTTGTAAGGAATAAGAATTGGCAAATTTCGACTGCTCAGTGCCAGAAGTGGGTAAGTACACTAGCTGCCATGCCCATGTGTAGATGAGTACAATATACTGTGTGTAAATTGTCAAATGTTCACAGGGCAGCTATTGCACTTACCAACTTCTGGCACTGAACAGTCGATTAATTATTTCTCGACCCAATTAGGGCTAAGAGCAAAATTGTACAATTGATTTGTTGAGAGTCGTCTTCAGTGGCGGCGCCAGGATTTTTTTCGGGGGGCATTGGGGGGCAAAGTGAATTTCGGGGGGCAAAATTGGCAAATTTTGCGCAAAATTGCCGCAAAAAGTGGAAATTTACGTAATTTTGGGGGTTTTGCTTCAAAAGTGGGGGGAAAAATTGGGGGGCAAATTCCCCCCCTTGCCCCCCCCCGTAGCGCCGCCACTGGTCGTCTTCTCCTTGCTCTTTTCCTCCAATTCTATTTCTTTCTTTTCTCTTCATAGCCAACATTAACATGCTATAAGCTTTTAAGCTTGACTTGAAAATTTCGCTTCAGCCTGGTCAGATCCAAGTGTGTGTTCGCCCAGACCGATTGGTTAAACAAACAATATAGCATGATATATAGCCCTACTCACCAAGGTTTCCACCAAATTCTGCTCCTCCAAGACATGCCAATTTCCCGCCAATATCCACATCCGGTCTCTTTACTTCTGCTCTGATCTCCACTTCATCCACCACCTCCACCTGGACATCCGGTGCATCAACTGATGGCATCTGACCTTTGACATCACCATCTACAGAGACACCCCCTTCAACATCTGCATCCAATGACACACCAGCTTTGGCGTTGATATCCACTTCAGGACTTTTAGGTTTTTGCTTATTTCCTCCACCAAATTTTGGAAAGGAAAAGTGGATCGATGGAAAGGTGAAGTTCCTTTTCTTCCCTTTGTCTTTACGATTGATTTCCACATCTCCTGGAGAAGTTGTTACAGGAAGACAGGTTGGTGGAACACTGTTGTACTCTGCAGATCCTAAAAGAAAGAGGAAAATGTGATATAGAGTGGAACATCAAATCAATAATAGATGTACGCAGGCCCGTACGCAGGATTTTTTTTGGGGAGGGGAGTGCTGATTTTGAAAAAGTGAACCTTTTTTCCAGGGGGGCGATTTTGAGAGAAAAGGACTTTCTTCCCATAATTTGGACTTTTTTTAAAATGTGATTTTTTTTTGCTCGCTACGCTCGACCGCATGAACTGTCTTACTTTCGATTGAAATTAATATCTATAAATGATTATATCTGAAAGGTGCCAAACAAGTGAAGTTTGCCGTGTTCTTGGGGTGTAACAGGAGTAATTTGGAGGAGGATACCAATAATTTGATTAGTCCCTTGATAGTCCGATTATAGGTGGGGTGGATGTGGATGTGTGAGGATAGACGGTGTGCCAGTGCATGCATCAGTGGCTTGGCCAGGACTTTTTTTTCAGGGGGGGGGTGGGCATTGAAATTTTTACTGACGAAAATGGTCAACACTGGACTAACCGTAAAGTACAAAAAGATTCGAAACTCCGTACGACATTATACGTATGTATTAGGGGCTGTGCAATAATTATGAGCCCTGGGGAAGGTAAAATTTCCGAACGGCCCGCCAAAAATTGCTTGCCCCCCCCCCTCTCGGCCGTTTTCGTATACTGTTTTCCTAAGCCTTTTTAGAGCTTTTTATTTAAAAGGCGCCCCATGAGTGTGTGCCAAAATTGCTTGCCCCCCCCCTTTCGGCGCGCCAAAAATCCCCCCATTTTGCCCTCCCCCAGGGCTCATAATTTTTGCACAGCCCCTTAAATGTTTACAATCACTAGAGTAAATAAAGATTTATGCAGGTTTTAAATTCCTTCCTCCATGGATGGACTCCACGTTTCCTTAATATTGCGCCTAAAATCTGATTTCAATCTGTTAATGTCACTAGAGGTCATTGCCATGGTAACACAAAGCTAGGGCACGTGAGTTGAATTTTTGAGGATTTGTTGGGCATTAACCTTCTGGTGTTGAATTGGATGGTGTTCACTATGGATCACAATGGCCTCATCCCAATGGCATAGTCCAATAACCTCAATTACACAATCATAGAGCAAAATTTGACCTCAAGTTGCGGAGTATAAGTTTTTGTACCGAAAGTTTCAAAGGTCATTCAATGAATGTACAAATGTATTGGAGTTAAAGAACTGTGCCCTGATAGATAAACATGTTGTGGATCCTATAGTGTGGATGGTGTTGTCAAAGATCGTCACAATGGTTGCCAATGAATGTCTTGAGCAGACAGTCTGTGCATGTTAAATTTTGTTATTTATAAAATGTACAATCTTATGGGTTATTTGAATTTAAATTCAATTCCGTTTAGTGGCAAATTACACAAATATAACGGTTCAATATGTTTTACTATATTTGGTATAGGGTCACTAAGGACCGACCAATAAAAAGAGTGAGTACTATTTAAGTTTAATTTTTAAATAAAATATGTCACTTTAAAATATCAATTTACTTTCCACTAACATTGTTTGTCATTGTACATGTAGCAACTTTGTTCAGCAGCAAGGCATTAGCCAGAGAGGTGTCCAGGTGTCATTTGGACACCCTGTTTTCAATTTGGACACCCTAAAATTCTGATTTTTACAATGGAGTGAATAGGAAGTGGACACCCTGATTTTGTAGAATAAGGTATTTTTGACCATTTGGACACCCTAAAGACACCCCTCTGGCTAATGCCTTGTTCAGCAGACAGACGAGGTCTGCTTGTTTTCTGTTGACAAGGGTCTTCAGCGAACGGCTCTTTTCAGAGCCACCAAAATCTTTTACATTAGCAGACAGGCGAGGTCTGCTTGTTCACTGTTGACAATGGGCGGTATTCAGTGAACGGCACATTTTCCTCTCTCTCGTACAGAAGCAAATCACTGGAATCCTAATAATATCATACCATGTGGCCTGCTTCGCGTAAAAGAGAGAGGACACATTGTTGGTAATACTCACGCTGACTACTTATCTTTGTCCTAAAATCGAGAAATGGCCCATAAGCATGATAAGTAGAAGATTGTAAATATTGCCAAGATTTTAGGTGAAGTTGTACATGTTATAAGTAGACCGATAAAGTGAAAGCATAGGAGGAGAGGGAATAACAACATCATGGACCGAGACGAGGTTACCTATAATCTTTGCAATCTTTACACACTATGGAAAGGTTGATATTTTCAAAGTCTTCTAAACAAAACCAAATGTTACTCACTAGTTTGACGGTGTCGCTTTTCATGGCCGAAAGCATCATCAGAATATTGATTGATGATCACATCCGGTTGGACGAATACAGTTGGACGAATATGTTTTTCGTCCATGAAAAGGAAACCGTCAAACTAGTGAGTAAAAGAAGAATTTGTATATTTATTTATCTTCAAACCTGATGAATCTATTCAGTGACTAATTGAAAGGTTGGCAAGACTTGTTCCCATTGTGGTCGAGATACACAACACTGAAGAAGTCTGAACAATCACACTCACCTTTTAGACCAATGTCAACATCCCCAGCTGGACCACTATTGTCGATGCTTCCATCACTAGATGACCTCCCATCACCCAATGACCTCGTGGCACCACCGTCAACATGCAGATTTGCAGAGACATCTGGCATGTCCATCTTGACATCTACACCAGCTTCGCCATTTACTTGCCCTTCAGCTCCGACTCCAACGGCTTCGCCATTTGCGTGACCTTCAGCTCCTACTCTTCCATTCGCTGCCATTGACGCATTCTGATCCTGTAACGCCCTTGCTCTGGCAGATTTGAAATGTAGTGACGGAAGAGTGAATGCTTTCCTTTTAGCTTTTGCTCTCTTCTCTAGTTTCGCCTTACGCTTTTCTTCTTTGGTTTTAATATCTAAATCAATGGCAATGTCTTTGGTTCCCAGGTTGAGGTCTTTGTCATCCATTTTCGCATTCGATTTAGGTGCGTCAATGTCCATATCAACAGATGGCACTTTGATACCATTTGCGTCGATGGAACCAGATGGCCCTTGTGCTTCAACTTTGCCATTTACTTGAGATATATTTACATCAGTGTTCAGTTGAAGATTGCCGTCAATAACTGGTGTATCTTTCACGATGGCACCACCATTGGCATGAGGTAAATTGAGATCTGCATCCTGCTGGAGTTCAATCTTGAGGGATGCATCTTGAATATCTACATTAACTTCAGGATTAGTCATTTGAATGTCTGTATCCTGTTGAAGATCGATCTTGAGCGATGCATCTGGAATACCTGCATCAACTTCAGGTGTAGTCATTGTAATGTCTGTATCTTGTTGGAGATCGATATCCATTATTGGATCCTTAATGTCTACTTCAAGATCAGGTTTTGTCATCTTGACATCAATGTCCAATTGAGGTTCAATCTTAATTGACGGATCTCCTATCTGTCCATCAACATCAGGCATCTTAGTATCTCCTTCTAGACGGATACCATTAACTTCAGACAAAGGTTTCGGTAAGCTTACATTCACATCCAACTCAAGACTGCTAATATCTGACGAGTCGACACTTGGATCGCGAGGCGGCTTCTTTGGTGCTTTCATATCTAAACTTGCACTTCGTTTTACATGTATTTCTCTCTTCACGTTTGCATCAGTCACAACATGTAATGTGGCTGTGTTGCCATCATCCTTCACTCCAGCAACCATTGTCACTTGAGGTCCATTTTGGATATCTCCATTTTGGGCATCACCTCCTATCAGATCATCTGTATCTAAAGACACATCTGCGTTTTTGCTGGTGGACGCCTTCTTACCACCAAACCACGGGAAATGGAAATGGAATCCACCCTTTGTATTTTTCTTCTTTTTATCGCCAACATTCGCGTCAATATTGCCCGTTGTTTTTACATTTACATTTGCCGAGGGAATTTCTACTTTGCTCTTATTGTCTATCTGTTCAGTTCCAGGCTGATCAATGTCCAAATTCACTTCAACGTTATCAGGCTTTACCTCGCCACCAGGAGGAACGACGTTCGTATCACCACCATCGCCATCAACACGTTTAGTGTGTGGCACTGACAATTCTACCCCTTTTGGGCTTAAATCCCTTTCTCCTGATTCTCCTATATCTAAATCAATACCACCTTCCAGGGATCCATCGGTATGTGCTTCCCCATTGGGTTCTTCGACGTCATTCCCGACCAATACTTTCGTTGACGCTCCACTGAAATCGATTTCTCCCTTAATACCCAAATCACCATCTCCATCGTCAACATCCTCATCTTCTTCTTGTATTGTATCAGAGTCATCAGACATGTCTCCCAGATCTAACTTTGGCACATAAAGGTCTTCGTCATCATCGTCTAACTCCAGACTGAAATTCATGTCACCACCTGAGCTATCTTTTCCACCGGCTTCTTCAATAGCATGTATTGTTTGCGCTATCTCTTCCAACAGCGCGGATGTAGAGTTGTCATCAGCTGCTACATCAACAGCAACATCTACATCAACATCACCTGCAAGGAAAGCATTTGTATCAGCAACAACCTTCTCCTTATCAGCAGTTTTGTCCAGATCAAGATCAGGTGGCGGTTCCTCTAGGATCAAGCTGGCACGAAGGTCTGCTTCTGCTATATCAGCTTCCATGAAGCCGATATTGGAATGCATTCCAGCCAGCTTCACTTCGATGGCATCCATGGCATTCATTTCGTTGCTGTTTTGGTCTTCGGTGACGAATGAATCAGAAATTTCTGTAGAATGAGAAATAAAGATATAAACAAAGTGATAAGCAATTATTTAAGATATATCACTGACCTTTTAAAGTGTGCTTAGGATGCTTAAAATCTGCAGACGTACAAATGAAAGATGTATTAACGTACCGGTATTATTTATCAATGAAATCACCGTGCATTTACGCAGCAGTTGCAACACGTCATGAAAGTATTGACATCTATGTTTTGAAACACAAACATTAGTCCCACTAAGACATTTGATATGATTCCAGAAGCTAACACACTTTAAACATGTTAAGGGGGTACTATTTTTGCATTATTCTCAAAATTATAGCGCATTGGGGGCAAGTAAGATATGTATATTATAGGGGCAAGGACTACAACTACTGCACTGGAAATTTTTTTTTCAGCACAGACAATAGTTGTGGAGTTACAGTCAAAAATGAGAGAAAACCAATATTTGATCAATAAATCAATAACTACTTGCTTTGAGTTGCTGAATTTTCATTACAGTAGTTGTAGTCCTTGCCCCTATAATATACATATCTTACTTGTCACCAATGTGCTATAATTTGTGAGAAAATTGCAAAAATAGGCCCAAAATTGGCCAGGGGTGTAGTACCCCCTTAAAATAGAACTTTTAAAATCACGTAGCAGAATGAACTTCCACAAGTAAAATATTTTGTGTTTCATGTGCTTACCCACAAATAACTCTTTGAACCGACTTTTTCTGGCAAATATTTTATGGACAGGTACAAGATGTGTCCTATTATCATTTAACCGATAAGGAGTGTAGCCAAAAGGTTATATGTCAGTATGTATTAAATATTAACCACCTCACAAAAAGAAAGTCCCCATGCACTCATTTGAATGGGCATAATTAAGACCAGTATTATAAGTATCACTAGTACAACCGTGACAACTGAAGCTGGTGTCAACTTTTAACATTTTCGCCAGCCCATAGGGCTGGTATCTAATTCTGAGATGGGATTTGTGTACACTAAAGATTAGCTAAGATTATAGCCTTCTTCTATATGTATGAATTGTTTTTTTTACTTCTTGTGGTGGAAATGTTTTTGATGTCTGCTAATTCGATTTGCAAGGAAAAGAAAGTATGTTTTGCCGTTTCAACGAACGAAAACGATTGAGTATTGCCAAAGTTATGTTTGAATTAATTATGACTTAAAAAGTTATCATAGGTTAGGCCTACACATATAAACATAAACTTGTTCAGCTATCAGCATATCAAAAAAATGACATGGTCAACAATTAGTAATTAGCGGGGAATGATCACTGGAACGAGGTCATATCAGTGGACTACTGAGCATAGCATGATGTTTGGTTGCCTGTGAGTGCATAATTGATATGTTGATAACAGATCTAATAATGTTGTAGAATCAAAATCTTCATTATATGGACCACATTGAAGTCAAAGTAATTATCTATCCTATATCCTGTATCGTTTTATGGATACAATTGACTCAAAATGTTATTGACTTTAACATCAGTTTTGTCTTTTCAACGGGAAAAATCCGATGGAAAATAAAGTTTTTAGGGGCTAGCTATAATATTGAACAATATATCCCATATTTTGACATGCACTTATAGAAAATAAATAAATTATTTTACTTTATAAATTATAAATGCTGTAAAATGACACATAACTAAAGTGAGGCCACTTTCTATCTTTTTTATTTGATTCATAAAATTACATTCAACAAAATGATTGAAGACTGAGAAAACACACAATGCAGACTATTACAGAATGGAGTAGGTAAGATGTCATGTCCATAGCTTTGCAGGAGTTTCGGACTAACAATCAACACATTCAAAAAATACAGTTTAAAAGTGAAGATTGTAGTGAATGATCAGTCCTTTATCATGTGCTTGCCACTATCTACTTTATAGTAAACTATACATTGCGAAATAATATAAAATCATTTTAAAATAAAATGTGCATGTAAGTTGAGTTTACATAGCGAATTAACTAACAACTGCAGTGTATTTCTTGATTTTAATAATAAGCATGGGTAAAAAGCAGTAAAGACAAAAATACAGAACAATTTGGAGTAATGAATTAAAGAGTTGACAGGAGATAGGAGTTAATGCTTTTTGCTGTTTCAGTGTGCATGTTCTCACCATTGATGGTTTGGTGAACTGTCATGTAACGTGGATGTAAGCGTGATCCTAAAAATGCCTTTCACGGTGACCCAAACTATTTACAAGACCTCTTCTGCATTGAGGCTGGCCTTCCCTTTTAAAGGGAATTTTTATAACAACTAGTATGGTACCAAACGTGAAGAAACCTGAACAATTTTAACGCATTCATTCAATAATTTTGTTTAGCGTTCATTCCGATTTCCTTTACAACATATGTTTGGTATTATACTACAGCTTGCCAAATTAGCCACACATTCATATCAAATTGATTTCAATGCTTTAAACTAATTGTGTTAAACATTACGTCCACTTACACGAGTGGGTAGTATCTTTTTGTGAGCTGTTAATATACAGACCCTTGCAACAACCGTGACCAAAATCACCAACTCTTTCAACCCAAACTCAAAGTACTCAATCATTCGCTGTTTCAATTCTATTGTTACTCTTGAAGCAGTTGCAAAAGCTGGAATTTATTGGTGTAATTAAACTTGACCAATAATTATTGTGAGGTACGACGCGTATTTTCAATTCGTGCTAAAATCAATTGTTGACATAAAAATTGTGACATATGCAAGATGCTTGCAAATGAATCACGAATTTATGTACTTCTCTCAGTCCAGTAAATTAATACGGGCGATAAAATTCATTATTGCTGTGGTTTTGTGGCTTTCGTATTTGATATCAGAAATTTATACTAGTACGTATACGATATAGGCGAGGCTTGCGATGCAGGTTGTCAACCCAAAGAATATTGTTGCTAATAGAATGAACCAAGGGTGTCCCGTACCTCCTCTCCTTTTCATTGCAAGTGCAGAAATGATGGCATTTTATTTTTTGAAGCCAGCGACTATTTAAGCCAGTGGCGTAGCCAGGAATTTTATTTTTCAGAAGTCGGGGGGGAGGGAGCAAGGTGACTTTCAGGTGCGTATGGTGTAATTGTAAAATATAGCCAAAAAGGCCAAAAAAGTAAACAATCCGGCAACCAGCATATATGGTGCCCTCTTCTCTCCCTTGCTAATAAGTCACTGCATATAAAAGTGTCACAGAAAATTGTATTCAGCAATTTCTCTGCTAATTATTTGCAAATTGCAACCGGCACATATAAAATCGTTAATGCAATGCATGATTATAACAATGACGCCCATTATTTGCTGCAACTTTAAAATGTCAGCATTTTAAAAATGAACCAGCAACAAAATAGTACAAGGACCATATTGTCGACGTTTCAGCTTCATTAGTCATATAAAACGGGTTTTGTGGGGTTCTGGAGATAGGGTAAAAGATTAATAACTTTCTGTACTTTTGTTAAAGAACCAATTTATGTATATACTGTAGTGTAGAGAATTAAGGCATGACTCACAACCCCTGCACGTAAATTGAGAACAGTGTACCAACATTGTTGAATTTATGGGCAGATAATCAGATTTATTAACATTAAAATTTACATTTTTGTATTGTCAGGATTAAAAACAAGTTTGTTTCCTGTACCCAAGCACATTTTGTATTAATTGGGAACAATTTTACCCCATTCGGGTTTTTTTTTTCAACTGAGAAATCAACAAAAATAATATTTTTAAGAAAAAATATTATGACACAATTAAATTGCTATCAAGATTTTTTCTCATACATGTTGTTTACCAGCAACAATTACTAAATATGATATGAAAATCAATCCATATTTTTTCTAAAAAACTATGACGTTCATATCTAACATACTCTGGCTAAAAATAAACTCTGCACTGAATTGAGGTATGTATGTTACATATTCTGATTCAACAAACTTTAATAATATAATTTTAAAAAATTCGCATTTACGCATTTAGGTTTTCAGGCCGATAGGAAACTAACTCGTATTTGAGCCTTTGTGTTTGGTTTGTAACAAACTATAACGTCTTGCACTTAAGGTTATTAATTATTTTAAACTGTTGTGATTTGGTAGTTCACAGCATCTTACGAATGGTAGTGAGCTTTGGCAAAATTGCATTGCTCAATTCATAGCGAGCGTGTAGAAGAATTAAAATATCACAGATATACTTTTATAGGTGCTGCGGTTCTTGAGTTACGTTGTGAAGAGGGCTGAAACAACAACACTTTTGTAAAACGTAACTAATTAACAACAATAAATTAAGCAAGTTTGCAGAGTATACGATTTGTAGAATGAACTTTTGCAAAACATCAAGGTGTTAATTTTCAATAATATATTGATCTAGATATTAATGAAAATCGTTTTTTAGGTTGCTTAGACCAACAATACCTCGTCTACCCTTAAAGAGCCTTTACACTTAAGTTTAAGACACATGCGCTAACATTTATATGAAGAAGCTATAGTACCAGGCTTTGAATTTGAAAACATTTTTGGTAGGTATCTCAGCACATTCGCCACTGGAAGTTATTAGTCTCAAACCCGGATAACGCTTAACCCTTAACGTCCAAATAGCTCTAATATTAAACGGACGGATATTGAACATACCAAATAATTAATATCAATATCAGTTATTTCATTATTATTTTGAATGTGTTCACTGCCTATAAGTGCATGCGCAGGAGTAGAAACTGGGGTAGTAATAGGCTACATGTATACATTTTGTAGTTTTGAAAAGGATTCTCTTTCACACTGAATCAATCAATGTCCCAGAAATAAGAATATCTCATCAATGTAAGGCCAAAAAAAGTGTTTGTTTGCCCAGACATGGGGTAGAAAGGAGTGGGTCGGTAGGTCGATTTCCTTTTTTTTTTTTTTTTTTTTTTTTTTAGATCTGTACATGTGTTGTAGCAAGTGGGGTAAGAGAAAATATACGACATTCAGCCTTACATTTTGTACTAATTGTGTCAAACTTTTAATGAACGTGTATTACTTGTTGGGAGAGAAATTAGACAAAAATAATGCATGCGCGCTGATGTCGATGTGTAGCGCAAGTGCATTATTTTGTCTAATTTCTCGAGCAACAAGTAATACGCGTTCATTAACCTATTTGAATTGTATTTCATACCCGAGAAGAAAAATACATGTGATTTTTGCTGTTTTTATAACAAACTATCACTAAAAATGTTGGAAATAGGACCAAATATATATGCATCAACTCGCCCGAAAAAATAAATAAATCCTATGCTATGCGATAGCGTGCGAAAGCACTGCGCGTACACAATCAATGTACTCCGCACTAAACTGCTTTTCTGATTGGCTCGCTTTTATATAGGAGTATATAAATGTATTTCAACCTTAGCATAAAAGTTTAACCTCTTTGGTAACAAAACCGGGCTGGAGTGCAAAATCCCAGACCATGTATGTACTTGTCATGCTTGGTTCTCTATATTGATGGCTAAATGGGAAAAATAAAAGCTGTGATTGCCAGGAATGTGAATTTTCAAGTGTCATTTGGCTTTTTTTGGGGGGAAAAAACATTGTTTTCTTTATTTTTATATCATTGTAAAAAAAAACACTTTTTTTTTTTGGCCTAAGGGGTCTTCCAAAATATGAAACTGTACCCCTCAAAACTGGACTTTTTGGCTCTTTTAAACTGCATTAAAGTAAAAACTGAGCCAGTTCTGTTTAATTTTAGTGGTTGTTGTTCTTCTTTGGCTATCGGTATATGCCACAATTTTACACGTAAGTAACTTTTGATAGCTGCAAGGGAACACAGGAGCACGAGACTTCCATTGGGAGAATCATGTCATTCACAAACGTCAGTCGCAAGAAGACGCGGTTCTCATGGATCTTCCTACATGTATATCCATATTAGTGTCACTATGGACCATCATAGCCTCATCCCAATGGCATAGTTAAATAACCTCAATGAAACAATCATACTGTAGTGCAAAATTTGACCTCAAGTTTCAGAGTATGAGTTTTTGTACCAAAATTTTCAAAGGTCATTCAATGAATGTGCAAAATGTATTAGGGTTAAAGAACTGTGCCTTGATAGATGAGCATGTTGTGGATCCTAGTGTATGTCCATTATTTAGCGTGACTGACTGACCTTATAAACATTGGGTACCAAAACTCATTTACTCTAAGAAAGGTCAAACAAAATTTTTACTGATGATTGGTGTCTATCATTGAACTATGTCGTTGGGTATGAGTGTATTTTGCCTGCAGCGAGGGACACAGCAGGGTTGGCCTTATCGGGTCACTCTCTGGTATTTTGTGCAAATTGCCTTCTTGTTTATATACAAGGGGATTAAGGCTAGTCTGTCTCTCAGTCTTCGCAATATTACCGTAAAACAATGTACATACATGAATGTAGTCTTTGTAGTGACATACACTGGGCCATATGGAAGAACAGGGGAATACTTAAATTTTCGGTTACGGTTCGCTATCTCTAAGGTTCGCTATCTCTAAGGCTCGCTATCTCTAAGGTTCGTTATCACTAATTACGAAAAAGGTCCGCTATACCTAAGGTTCGATATCACTAATTTTGAAAAAGGTTCGGTATTTCTAAGGTTCGATATCACTAATTTTAGATAAGGTTCGCTATCTCTAATTTTAAATAAGGTCCGCTATCACTAATTTATTGAAGGTTCGCTATCTCTAAGGTTCGCTATCACTAATTTAAAATAAGGTCCGCTATCTCTAATTTTAACAATCCCGGTATCCCTAAGGTTCGCTATCTCTAATTTTAAATAAGGTCCGCTATCTATAAGGTTCGCTATCTCTAAGGTTCGCTATCTCTAAGGTTCGCTATCACTAATTTCAAATAAGGTTCGCTATCTGTAATTTTAAATAAGGTTCGCTATCTCTAATTTTAAATAAGTTTCGCTATCTCTAATTTCAAATAAGGTTCGCTATAGCGGTCCTTATTTAAAGTTAGAGATAGCGGACCTTATTTGAAATTAGAGATAGCGGACCTTATTTAAAATTAGAGATAGTGGACCTTATTTAAGATTAGTGATAACGAACCTTAGTTATAGCGAACCTTAATCGAAATTAGTGATAACGAACCTTAGAGATAGCGAACCTTAATTAATTAGGGATAGCGAACCTTAAACAAAATTAGTGATAGCGAACCTTAGGTATAGCGGACCTTTATTGGAATTAGTGATAACGAACCTTAGAGATAGCGAACCTTCAATAAATTAGTGATAGCGGACCTTATTCAAAATTAGTGATAGCGAACCTTATTTTAAATTAGCGATAGCGAACCTTATTTTAAATTAGTGATATCGAGCCTTAGAACTAGCGAACCTTATTCTAAATTAGTGATATCGAACCTTAGAAGTAGCGGACCTTTTTTTAGGTATAGCGAACCTTTTTCTCTATTAGAGATAGCGGGATTCTGATCTCCATAGACTTTACACGTTAGTGATAGCGAACCTTAGAGATAGCGAACCTTAGAGATAGCGGACCTTAGAGATAGCGGGATGTCACCAAATTTTCCCCTGAATATGGACCCAGTATAAAGAAGAAACAAACAAACAAACAAACATGCAATTTATACGATTCATCATTCAGTGTTTTAAATGGTCTATGCTTGTATGCATATTAATTTTGATGAATGAATGACTGAATGAGTAAAAGAATGAACGAATGAACGAAAGAATAAATAAATAAAGAAAGAAAGAAAGAAAGAAAGAAAGAAAGAAAGAAAGAAAGAAAGAAAGAAAGAAAGAAAGAAAGAAAGAAAGAAAGAAAGAAAGAAAGAAAGAAAGAAAGAAAGAAAGAAAGAAAGAAGAAAGAAAGAAAGAAAGAAAGAAAGAAAGAAAAAAAGAAAGAAAGAAAGAAAGACATGATGCAGTCATGTCTACAGTAGAATTCATCTCGACCTTTGCAGGACTTAACCCCATTAAAAGCTATTAAACCAAGATAACACTCATTGAAACAGCTCAACTGATTAAATCGGATCTTCTCTGGTTGTGCACAAGTGACTGTTTTCATGTGCGATATCACAATAAAGCTGGTATTCATAGCTTCAGTTGGGTAACCGATTATAAAGGAAACGAAAGGAAACAATGTTATGTGTGGCTTTGTTCACGAAATCAGACAATGTCGTGCTTTTGTAAACCAGCATTCTTGAAAATGAGCAACATAATGATTTTTGACTTAACACGGTTTAGAAATAATTTCTTCATATTTTTGGTGTTATCTGTCGTTTACATATCCTTCCTAAAACACCAAAGTACGAGTATTTCCAAACATCTAAATTTGCTAAAATTTAGGACATGTTACAAAACTATATTGTCTAGAATTTTAGAAGAGTACTTTTAATATTGGCCGGTTATTTTTCACACAGCGACGTTAACTAGGCAATGTACTATTACCTATAACATTAACTAAAACACCAAAGTACGAATATTTCCAAACATCTAAATTAGCTAAAAATTTAGGACATGTTAAAAACTATATTTTCTAGAACTTTAGAAGAGTACTTTTAATATTGGCCGGTTATTTTTCACACAGCGACGTTAACTAGTCATATCCCCATACTGTTAACGTAGGGCTATTTGTAAAGGTCACGCGTCAATGGGAAAGAGCACTGTGTATTATTGTGTATAGGAAAACGGACAGTAACTGCAGTATGAAAGAAAGAAAGAAAGAAAGAAAGAAAGAAAGAAAGAAAGAAAAAGAAAGAAAGAAAGAAAGAAAGAAAGAAAGAAAGAAAGAAAGAAAGAAAGAAAGAAAGAAAGAAAGAAAGAAAGAAAGAAAGAAAGAAAGAAAGAAAGAAAGAAAGAAAGTTACAATTGCACAATATAATACACGCGCTTCGCATTGATTTATTACAATAAAGTTAAATTCTGGGAGCTAAAGCTGGAAACGGGACGGTCATTGGCTCCATTTTGCCAGTTCGCACGTTGGGCGAATTTTACAAGACGTTCCAGCTTCTAAAGATAACACTACTTTCAGTGATTTTATCGATATCTACCTCTTTATGACTTTTTCATCCTGGGCACTGAAGTTCATATCATCGCTGGAAATCACTTTACACATGTATTAGCTTTTTTTAAATGTGTGAAATTATGACGATGCAATACGATTGGTCATTTCAAGAAAATGTTAATTTTCAACAGGACAGCATCATCACTGAGGGTACGGCCAATTCTTATAAGTTCATTTTATCGAATAAACGTGACCAATCCCTTCTCGTCACCAACAAAAAAAAGTAAGTCGGATCTATTTTCAAGCTCAGCGTGCAACCTGGGATATATCAACAAGCTCCTCACTTCCACCCAACGGCCATGTTATTAAAATAGCTAAAAAACTATTCATTTTTACATCATACAAAGTTTACAAACTCCTAATTCTTTAAACATTTAGTACTCGTATATGTTCACCTCCGTTTTTTAGTGAACTTTTAATTTGGAATAACCAAAAATCATATAATGAAAATGTAATAAAGGTGACTTTGGAGGCAAATTTAAGATTTGATATCAAGGCCTGTATGCGTTCCAGCAACCAGTATGATTTCCAGCAACCAGTTTTTGAAAACAAAAACTGCTCCGATTTAAAACTACATATAAAACTATGAAAATTCGCTGTACATGTACCAAATGCTGAATTGAATTCCTTTTAAACATAATTTCCATTTTCATCCTGGAAATTCTAATTTTTCTGTAATGTTTCACATCATCCCTTTCTGTTTTTAAAATATCAGGATAAGATTGTTTATTTGTTTATTTCAAGAAGTTATAACTTTTCTAGGCCACCATCATCAGGGTCCGTGGGACCAGGTGAGTATATGGTGCATGTGACCAATCCCTCCTCTTCACCAAAGAAAAAAGTAAGTCGGATCTATTTTCAAACTCAGCGTGCAACCTGGAATATATCAACAAGCCTCTTACTTCTGCCCAACGGCCAGTCGGCTACGTTATTTTCTAGGTAAAACTATTCATTTTAACATACAATTTCATTCTTTTAAATTGTCCAACAAAACAAAATTATGAAGATTAATTCTATAGTACATGTTCACCTCTATTTTAGTGAACTTTTAATTTGGAAGAAACAAAAATTATCATAAAAATGTAACGATTGCCGGTCACAAGGTGACTTCTTGGGACAAAATTTAGATCTGATATCTGTATCAGTATTCAGGGGTTAACTGCGTTTTTGATTGTTGATAACAACAGAATGCTCCAATCTAAAAACATCATATAAACCTAAATGAAGATACACTATTCATCCGTTTTTTCCTTTTTATCATAACATTACAAAAAGTTTCATGATTTTGGAGATGATAATTCTAATTTTCTTAAAAATAGTTTTCTAATATTACAAATTCTTCCAGTATCTGCATTGTCTTGTCATCTGACAGAATAGGTTAACCCTGACACTTGAACCTCGTATTTTGTTACCATAATAATTATCTTGTTGAAGGCAAAACAAATCACATCCAGCCCTCCACATTCCTATGGTCTAATTTACCGTGTACAATAAGTAGTGCTTAAATCTAAAGATATCAGATAATTTGAAACCGCCTTAATTGCTTCTTGGAAAGGCGTTGGTTGGTTATAAGGGAGTGACGGTGGTGGTGGGAAGAGCTGCAGAGTTTGACCCTTGGGCGTGAAAACAAAAGAAGCTGACTTCTAAAAGTATATTATAGCAGCAGGTCTACTCATCTCACAATGCTGTACATGTAGCATCATTCAAACTCAAATGGTCCCAAATGGTATAACAAATCTGAACCAATCTATTTAGTTTATGAAAGTTTGAATGCAATCGAGGTAAAAACAGGGATGCGACAGGAGGGCATGGGGGCATTCCCCAGAAATTAAAAAAAACTGCAAATCAACAGCAACTATTAGGCTTTGCCTCTTCCCTGGTTTTGTTACTCCATGTCATAACAATAAACCACTGACAAATTTGTAGCAAAAAAGGAAAAAGATTAAGTAAATTGTCCAATTTTTAACCTCCCTCTGATTTCACTTAGGCCCCATGCCAACCCCCTCCCCCCTGGAAATATCCTCGTGCTGTCACAGACTGGCTACAGAATAATTGTATGCAGTATAGCATTAAATGCACCTTGTCAAGTCAGCCGATCATAGAAAGACATGACATTGATGAAGGAGAGGATTGTCAACCTAAAAAATATGTAAGCTTGTAGAATGCACCAAGGGTGTTCTGTACCTCCTCTCCTTTTCTGTGTAAGTGCAGAAATGATGGCAAAATCTATAAAGACACTGAGCTGAGAGTGAGAGCGTTAAACATTGTTCAAAAATTATCAAAAACTTTCTTTACCAGAGCAAATTGTGATTCTTGTTTTTTATTGTTTAATAGCCAATAAACCAAAACATATATCGAGGATGTGAATTCTTTTGCAGTCCAACTCAACTCGTTGTATGTACATAAAGAAATACACATCTTCAATAATTGTGAAGTCAATTCCCGGAGCCAATAATACATAAAGTTCTTCTGAAAGTTCATCCTGTATGCATTAAGGTTATCAATTATTTTAAACTGTTGTGATTTGGTAGTTCACAGCATCGTACGAATGGTAGTGAGCTTTGGCAAAAACTGCATCGCTCAATTCATAGCGATTGTGTAGTTGTATATATCATGTACTTTTATAGGTGCTGCGGTTCTTGAGTTATGTTGTAAAGAGGGTTGAAACAACAACACTTTTGTAAAACGTACATAACTCATTAAAAACAGTAAATTAAGCAAGTCTGCAAAGTATACGATTTGTAGAATGAACTTTTGCAAAACATCAAGGTGTTATTTTTCAATAATATAATGAAAATCGATTTTTAGGTTGCTTCGACCAACAATACCTCGTCTACCCTTATGTTAATTGCATTATTATATCCGAATCTTTACATACGCACGTAACGCACATAGATATTTTCCAAAGCCATTGCTTTTGCGTCTGGTTTCTAAGAACAATTAAAACTTTATCTATTCAATCGACGAAAACTCATTTTTGGGCAATATTTGACACTAAATTCTTGGAAGAAAAAAAAATGAAGTATTTGAATAATATTGCAGATGTGCATCAAAGATAGAAATTTTGTTCATACTTATGCTAAGGCGCAATATAAATTCCGTTTATTGTATTGTTTATTGTAAATTGGACTGCATGGGTATTAAAAGGGCATTTCGTGATCCACAGCCTCATCCCCCCACTTTTCTCAAAAAAAGTTGAGATTTTTATATCACTGGAAACCGCTGGCTACATAATGTTTATGTACAAAATATTTCTTGCAGATTAATTCGTTTAGCAAAGATATCGTGAAATTTGAATTTCGTTCTGGTGCACCAGAACGAAATTACAACGCATTGTCTATGGAGCAGTGTAATACACATAATCATGCATAACTCGCAAACGCAAAATCGGAATCAACTGAAATTTTGGGAATATGCTTTTTCGTGGATATGTACTGAAAAATGTCATAAAAAGAGGATGCTAGGATCACGAAACACTCCTTTAATAAGTACGGCATAAGTCATTGTTAATACGCTATAAAGACTATTACGGCGCGGATATGTCTGAATTCGTCATAGCGTCCGTATCTGGAATATTACCAGATCGCGGTACACCGTCATACGTAGAACCGACCGTACTTTACGTACGGGGGGGGGTGATTGGGATGTGCATGTAAATAAAAGTGGGTGCGGGGTTGTATTTGTGGGATGGTTGTCAGGTGTGAAGTCAGTGTTTGTGAGATGTATGAGGTTGTGAAAAGCTGAAAACGATTATAAATTTTTGAATGGAAAGTAGAAGGATTCTATGAAGAGTGCGTCAGGGGTGGCCATTTTCACCAATGTGTTTCAGTATATCTGTAGAAGCAGGAGATATGGCAGTCTCAATGGGTATTCAATCAGACCAATGCCCAACAGATACAACGTCGGTACATTAAAGGCGCAGTTCAATAACCTCCGTTTAAAAATCAAAGCTAAACATTTGACCTTAAGTTGTGGATAACGAGTTTTAGTACCCAACACATTTAAAGGTCATTTATATAAGTATACACTCACTTGGGGTTATTAACTGCGTCCTTCTGGATGAGCATGTTTAAAGTCCTGACCTATTAGGAAGGTGGTTTGCAAAGGTTTGGTCGTAGTATAAGCAAATAATACTTTGGTATAAGCAAACACACGAGTAAAATAAACGAAGAGGGGCGGGAGCAGCAAAAGTATTTTTATCGGAAGTTTGAACAGATGAAGTTTTTGTTTTAAATGACATGATATTATGAATGCAAGCAATGTTGACGTCAAAGTTTGTCAAGTTGTAATCAGAAGTGTTTCATGCGATCTCACCTATGACACGTTCACATATCAATCATATTATAGTCTGATTACAGATTCACAAAAAGATATTCTATACTTCCCATAATGCATTACTCCTATTTCAATTTTCTGTACTGATTTGTTACATACTGCAGTTACTGTCCGTTTTCCTATACACAATACACAGTGCTCTTACCATTGACGCGTAACCTCTACAAATAGCGTATGTTAGAAGTATGGGTAATTGCCTAGTTAACGTCGCTGTGTGAAAAATAACCGGCCAATATTAAAAGTACTCTTCTAAAATTCTAGAAAATATAGTTTTGTAACATGTCCTAAATTTTTAGCTAAATTAGATGTTTGGAAATATTCGCACTTTGGTGTTTTAGTGTATGTTATAGGTAATATATAGTACATTGCCTAGTTAACGTCGCTGTGTGAAAAATAACCGGCCAATATTAAAAGTACTCTTCTGAAATTCTAGAAAATATAGTTTTGTAACATGTCATAAATTTTTAGCTAATTTAGGTGTTTGGAAGTATTCGCACTTTGTGTTTTAGGAAGGATATGTAAACGACAGATAACACCAAAAAATATGAAGAAATTATTTCCAAACCGTGTCAAGTCAACAATCATTATGTTGCTCATTTTCAAGAATGCTGGTTAACAATAAGCAGACCATTGTCTCATTTCGTGAACAAAGGTCCACATACCATTGTTACCTTGTGTTTCCTTTATAATCGGTTACCCAACTGAAACTATAATACCAGCTCATTGCGATACCGCACATGTAAAACAGACACATGTGCACAACCAGAGAAGATCTGATTTAATCAGTTGAGCTGTTTTCAATGAGTGTTATCTTGGTTTAATAGCTTTTAATGGGGTTTAAGTCCTGCAAAGGTCGTGGTAAATTCTACTGTAGACATGACTGCATCATGATCTAGTGCAACATAGGTCGATAGTGACGAAATATACCTAAATGAACAGAATACATCCAGCCGGGACATCCAGATCTTGTGAAACATGTTTATCGCTGTTCTTCTCCACCCGACTCATTAGCTCAGTATAGGTAGAGCATTGGTCCGGTGATTCGAAGGTCCCAGGTTCAAACCCTGGATGGTCAGTGAAACTTTTTCACTGGCTGTCATGTGGACTGTGGAGACTTGTGTTAAAAACCTTTCTCATAATTCATGATAATGTTTATTTCTTAACTGTACTATCGACCCACTATCGACCCATGTTTAGCCAGTCTATTCTCAAAATGCAGGCGGCGTAGGAAGCGCAACACGTGACGTACGAGGCTGGCGAAGATACAGGGCTGACAGCCCCATTTTAAATACACGGTTAGCAATTACAAATGGAAAATTAACATACTTGCAGTGGGGTACACGGTCGTACCCCGACGGTTTTAGAGTAAGATAATTTTGCTTTGACACCACATAACAAATTTAGAATTGTTTGTGACGATTTCATGATTATGTGTAATCTAATGGCGACCTCAAAATTGGCGATATCGCTTCCATCACCGCCTGCAAAATGAAAACAAAGAGAACTTCATGTTGCGTGGAGATGCATCATGTCACAAAGGATTCTGGGAAGTGTGTGTTATCTACTCTGACAGAATCACATACAGACATCTTAATATCATATCTGTATGCTCAAATTATTTCGAAGTATTGTTTTCTTAATAATAACCCAGCTTTTGGAACCGTTCAGATTTCTAAACTACCAAGTGGTGTTTGGACAGCAGGTAGGGTCATATCATAAAATGAAAGGGTCAAAGATCAAATGTTATCCTTATGATTGCTGAATGCTGACATACGTGTTTCCACGATCATTGTTAAAGTATCGCAAATATGTTTTAAGTTTTTTTATTATTATTATTATTAAAACTGGAAATTAATAGGCCAAAGTACAATCAAATACGTTTGCTTTATCAGTTGGATCATGGCTGGATATAAGTAGGTCTGTAAAAGTAGAGACAAACAAATAAATAAACACATTATTGGTTGCTATGGTAACGAGCATTGGGTTTCCACAATCCCCTACGGGTCAAGTTCATAAGGTCAGCATACCTGGCATAGTAATGGTTTCATGAAGTAATCTAAATCAATTGTGATGCTTTGACATTGACCTAAATGCGTCACCTATAAACGTGTGTGACCACATGTAGGCAATGTTCATTTGGTGTGGGTGTGGGGTGTGTTTGCATCACATTGATTCCGAGGACTCGAACGGAGGTCCTCTGCCAACGAAGGGATCAGATCATAACATACACATGATAACGCGTTGGAAACAGGACGTCCGGTGTCCTGTGGCTATGATTCGCTACTCCCCATCCCCTTGCTTTTTGACTTTCCGAGGATTTTATATTATTTGAGGAATAAGTCTTGTTTACCGACCTATATAAATGCGTCACCTATAAACGTGTGTGACCACATGTAGGCAATGTTCACTTGGTGTCGGTGTGGGGTGTGTTTGCATCACATTGATTCCGAGGACTCTCTCTGAACACGGGTCCTCTACCAACGAAGGGGTCAGATCATAACACATGACGTTTTGGAAACGGGACGTCCGGTGTCCTATGGCTATGATTCGCTACTGACTACTCCCCATCCCTTTTTGACTTTTCGAGGATTTTATTTCCGGTGTTTGATAAAGTCTTGTTAGAGCAATCCGACCAACCAACATGACCAAGGGCCTTCGGAAAACTATGTTGTGTGGGGGTGCGTGATGTGCCAGGTGTAGGGGTGCGCGGGGTGTGGGGTTGCTGTGCGGTGCGGGTAGGCCATTTCGCGGTGGGTGTGTACTGTGTTGGAGGTGGGGTGGGTGTTGTGGGTGTGTCGTGGCTCGTGGTGTGTGTGCACTGTGTTGGAAGTGGGGTGTGCGTATCTCTGCATGACCTAGATCCATCAAATTCTGAAGTTGGGGATAGTCTTGAAACTTTCAGGTGGCCGATCCTTCCTTCGCCATATCATGACCATGTCTCTCCGTTCGAGGTTTCTATCACTCTCTATTATACGCGTCTCTATCTGTGTCTAATGTCTCTGGCTAGATCAAGACTCTCACATCCCTGGCTAGATGGACTCCTTGCTTGATAAAGGCCTACTAATATGCAATATTTAGGCGTTAATGCGCGTGTAGGCAGCAGATCAGCGGTATCTCAACATACGGACCAAACGTGTTTTCATACAGCAATACAAATGCAAATCATTCATCACACCTGATATACCCTGCCGATATGTTTCCCGAACTTCCGAAGGCTTTCCACCCCAATGAACACTTGGCAAGACCTCAAAAATACAATTTGCCTGATGATATTGCAGATTATTGCTCGTAAACATATTCCAGATTGACTGATAATCAATAGGGCCTACTTAGTAACCAAAAGTTGGTCAGCACCCAATTTTGTATTTTCATAAACCACACATAAATTTCGCAACAACCTGCTGCAGGGCCGGGTCGACGGATCCCAGTTGGCATGGTTGGGCGTTCACCATGTACACCTATACAACATACTTGATCTAATTTCTTGACATGCTGAATTTAACGAGGGATCAACATCTCATCATGAGATCAATGCCTACTGCATGCCCATCTGAGTTTGTAAATATTAAAAGGTATTTTGCGAGTTGCAACTCGCACATCCACACCCGGGATCCACACCCGAGTTTCAGTTGATATAAGAACAAAAGCATTCGCTACTTTGTGCAAACAGCGGCCATTTATGTGTTATAAGTGTACATTTTTATGACCATATTTGGAATCAGCATAAAAATGCATTAAAATGAGCACAAACAAGCCTAGTATTGGTTCAGTGGTTCTTGAGCTAGCTCTTGATATTTTGAAAAATATCTACAAACAATGATTTCAATAAAACCCGTATATTTTGCACCACCAGCTACCAGGATCTCAAACCTGCGTAAGTGCGCATCTGCCAGCAGGCCGCAGGACGCAGTTCTTTCACATGATTTAACCCAAATATATATTTGTATACATGCATAGAAAGTGCTTTGAACCTGAGATAATTTTCAGCAATGTTTTGTAAATTCATAAAATTGAAAATGTAATTCACCTTCGTTTGGAAACGAGGCCAGTTTTGTGATAAAATGTACTCGACTTTTCCTGCGTTTGATGGCTACCTACTGCAGGTGTGCCCCAAAGTTTATAATTGCATTGCTAGACAGAACAAAAAGGATTTCACAATTTGCTAGAGACAATTTGAAAGAAAGCTACAATGCAGTATACTTTACAAATTACTGCATGTTTGTTGACAAATGTGCACAAAATCGCTTTAATCCCTCCGGCTGTTTATGTGAACCATATATCGCACCCGCCCATTTTCATGGTGCACAGGTAAAATGGTATAAAGTGGGTGGAATATAACTCATTTCTACATGTACATGATGTAAGACCAAACGCTCTGGACCATGGGACCAAACGCGTATTATAAACAAAAAAACATTCACCACAAACCTGCACCAAACTGGAACTCATTTCAGTTGATTGATTTTAATTTGTGTATTTTATATAGTTTAGTTGTTATAAGATTAAGAAAAACTATTAAAGAAACATTTAAACCTACCTTTGGAATCTTTGGCATCCAAGAACGGAGGAGCCGCCGTATGATTCATCCCACTCGTGCCACCAATGTCAACATTCACATCTACACCTTCACCAATACTCTCCTCAAGTCTTGTACTATCCGCCTCTTCCTCTTGTTCATTGAACCCCGTGTCTCCAGAGACAGCAAACCCTGTCGACACTGGAGCACCTGCCGTGGTAGTCCCGTTATCAAACTCTCCTCCTTGACCCGTAGCAGCCATATTTGCCCTTGCCTCTATATTACCACACCCACTTATATTAACATTCCACTCTGGTTGCTCACTGCTCACTTGATCACTTTTCATTCCAATTTCGCCTTCCATTCCATCAATTTTATCTTCCTCTGGTCTTTCCACATCTTTATCTTCCACTTTCACTTTTTTCTCAGGTATGTCATCTGACCCAGTTGAATCAGTCGCAGCAACAGCATCATGACTTGTCTTCTTTCCTTTACCACCAAATCTAGGAAACGACAGGTGCAACCTCCTCTTTTTCTTCTCCCCTGATTTACCACTTTTCCCTCCTACGTGTCCTTCCAAAGTCAACTCCTCATCCTCAGAAGATGACACCTTCTGATCATGTTTAAGTTGCTTCTGAGCATTACTCTCTTGCTCCACCCCAGCTCCAGCACCAGCACCGCCACCATCTGCATCTTCAATTTTCACTTCCGCATGTCCACCACTTGAAAGTTGAATACCCCTCGATACCTCCATGTCGGAAACAGGTTTCCTAGCGGAGGTCGAGGAAGGGGAATCACCTCTTATATTGCCCTGTAATTGCCGGTAAGTCCCAGGCGTACCTGAAGTAGGTGTCTCAACGTTCGAATTGACCTCACATTTGCCTGACGAAGATGACGACGGTGACGCAGTTGTCTTCAATTCTACAGATATCGATGTCATTGTCTGTTGTTTTGTTTCAACTGAATTGAAGACACAAAACTTGTTAATTAACTTCTAAAACTTGAAAAACTGAAAATCATCTCATTTCAATGATCATACAACAAGTTTCCATAGTACAAGTTCCATAATATTCCATGTACATATCCATATCTCGGTATAATATCACGAATATTATTAATAACACCACCAGCCTTGATTCTACTCCATACATCCCAATGTTATTATCCGTTGGCTCAGTGCGCTTGGTTAGCTTTCTTATTTTACGCACACACCCCTCTGTGCTTCGCTACTCATTTTCACTACTCCACGCGTGAAGTTTGGAAAGAGTTATTAGACTCTTACGCATGCATACTATACTTTAGATGTTTTGAAAATAGAGGGCACTACATGTAGGACAGCAGTAGTTAAAGGGACATTCAGAGATTTTGAGTTGAAATATCTTTGAACAAATTTAGTTTTGACATTTTCATACAGTGAGGACAAGTAATATTGCTATGTCCACTCCCATGAATCATTTATCATTTAGTGTGTCACTGACATCACAGACATTAATATAATTATACATTTTATTGTGAGGCTGTTATTTTATCTAGCATCAGAAACATGAGAGAGAGAGGTAAATTGCATGAACACAGCGGTTCACACAAAATCATAGCCATAACCCTATCCATGACACAAACCAACATAATAAATATATATAGTACCCTCAAGTTTAGAGTATAATATAATAGTGCTGATAAAAAAATGATCTGATAATTAATTCATTTATTTACTTATTATATTTGGCAAAAGCACGCGGGCAATACCCAATAGTGCTCAAAGAGCCCTACAACGTTTTCCTGCACCTTTTTAGGGCGTAATATAGAAAATGTGCCCAAAACATCTGTGCCCCAAATCGCTTGCCCCCGCCCCTTTCGACCTGCCAAAAATCGCATGCCCCCCCCCCCTTATTGGCCTGCCAAAAATGCTTGCTCTGAAAAATCTTTGCCCCCCTATAATTCACCATATTGCGCACCCCCTTTTAATATGTTTAAGGCGCGTGAAAGTCGATTCCGAGTTTATCGTCCCCCGCCCGCGTCACTTTTTGGACACCAAAAACACCCGCGTCAAATTTTCAAAAATGCCAAAATTATTCATTATTTTCAAAGTATCAGTGTTTTCACCAGTTTTAGCAATTGGAAACATATATTTTTGTTTGTAAAACATATAAATTTATAACTTGGAACCAAAACCAGGCTCTTTTTTAACTTTTCTAGTCCCTACCCATATAAAAACATGTTTATAAATAACATGTATGAATCAACACTCACTTTAGGTCAATAATGAAATCTGATGAAATAATGAAAAATGAAAAATGAAAAAGTCACCTCACCAACCTGGGAAAAAAAGGGACGATAAACTCGGAATTGACTTTCATGGGCCTAATGGTCAAATTACCAAATATTTGAACCAGGCCACGCATCCATGCACTGTTTTTAATTTTCCAATTGCTGCAAACAGGGACACATGAAATTTGCTGCCTTATTTGATTGCTGTTTTGTTGTTGTTTTGTTTGTTTGTTTGTTCGTTCGTTGGGTTTGATGGGTGACTGGTTTTGATTAAGACAGTAATTCTGAAATGTTAAATGAGTTAATGAGGAATGATTCTTTACTTATTAATTTTTTTTCGGTATCCATGGTATCACTTTGATCATTTCTTTTGTGGGTTGAGTGGGCAGTAGTCGATGGGGGATTGAGTGTTCGAGGATATAAGTTTTCCAGGTCGGAGGCATGTGGTGGAGTCTAGGCGTAGCCAAGTGGGAGTTGGTGAAAGGTCACTCAGTGGAACTGTGAAATGCGATCTAACTGATTACTGCAAATTCCTTGGTATGTCATGGAGTAGTAAAGACTTAAAACATTGGCGGGTTTGACAGCCAAGTTCACCTACATAATTTGTATAATCTATATGTTAGTGTCAATATCACTTATGAATGTTTTTAATGCGTGTCCCAGTAAAGACAAACCATATGAACCATTTGTTTTCGTGTTCGTGGACTAAAAAATGTCTACTATTACCACCCCCCCCCACCCCCACCCTGGGCCTCCAACCTCATCTATATTAGCTTTTCTAGACCCAACACAACCCAAAGGGTAAGAGCGGTTGTAATTCACCTTAAGTATTAGAGATTCATAATTACGCAGGAAGACTAGGCATATATTAATTTTTGACAGAAGGGACCGCTTTCGCTAGTCATGCCATAAACAAAAGGGAATAAACGTGATAAATACAATATTGGTCCACTGAAAATTTTACTTCTTGACGCTTTGTATAAATCTTTATGAGTTTATGTAGAATTATTGTAAAACGGTTTAAAACGCTCATACTCTTGCATCGCATAGTAAGCCCCCAAGTTTACAATGCTATATTATTTATGTAAAATAGAGGGCTTCAGTAAGAAAAAAAAGGCCGTTCCAGGCAGGGACTGCTCATAAAAAGGACATTAATTCACCAATATATATTATAGACGAGTCAATTTACGTATGACCTAAACAAAACTGGAACACCAATGTTTTTGCTTGGTAGTGACTCTAAACACCCTCCTGAACAACATATCCAAAAACGGGTAAAAAGGGCACAGGGGGAAATTGGTAATTTGCATCTACCGTATTCAAAATGGCCGCTAATCATGACACAGACCTCAAATTTCAAAATTGGGATTAACCATCTAATTGTATTCCTCTCATTATTCGGATTTAGAATAAGTATAGTTTTACGTATCTCCGATGTACAGTTCTTGAGTTATAGGCATAAAGGTCAAATGTTATATTTTTGTCTCCACCATTTTGCACAGGAGTAAAAAAATAAAAAATGCTCCGATTTTGATCAAAGTGGTCTCAAATTGTTTCACTTGGAACAATATTTTAAACAAAGAATAGTTTGCTATAGCCTATCTAAGGTATTTTGTTACCTGCGTAACATCACGAAATAGGTAAAGGTTCATGATTCAATGAGCTTTGAATTTGTTGCCCTGTTACCCAGGTATAACGAAACACCTGCGAGCAAACTATTCTTTGGTTAACATGTTTTTCCAGGCGGAACCATCACTTTGAGCGAAATCGGAGCATTTTTGATTTTTTTTACCCCTGTGCATAATGATGGAGACCACAATTTGACATTAATCACCTTTATGCCTACAACTCAAGAACTTTACATCGGAGATAGGTCAAACTAAACTTTTTCTGAATCCTAATAATGAGAGGAATACAATTAGATGGGATTTTTTTTTATCCATACCCAATTTTGAAATCGAGGCATGTATTTTAGCGGCCATTTTGAATATATGCAAATTAAATTTTTTTCCCTGTGTCCTTTTTTTTGTCCTTTTTGGATATGTTGTGCAGGAGGGTATTTAGAGTCACTAGCAAGCAAAAACTTTTTGTCTAGGTGCGCCCATTTTGATACTTAAATTGACTCGTCTAGATTCAAATTTTGGACGCGGCTCGCGCATTAGACACTGTGATTAGACGCATGATCAGACAGCATCACCAGCACGCATTATATTGATTTAACTTGGCATAAAACACGAATCACCGCACATAAAACGCTTCTCATTAACACCCACCCACACCCCGTATGTAGGTGTTTGGTTGTGAGGACACCCAGACTAGACCGAAAAGTCAGCATTGATGATTTCCTTGCTTACAGTTGAACAATGAGAAAAGCAAAACATGTATGTAGGTGTTGAGTTTTGAGGACACCCTAAGACTGGAAAGCCTACCTTGATGCATTCTTTGTTTACATTTGAGTACAATGAGAAAAGCATTATCATGTATGTAGGTGTTTGGTTGTGAGGACACCCAGAGACTGGAAAGTCTACCTTGACGCTTTCCTTGCTGACAGTTGAGTACAATGAGAAAAGCATATATCATGTATGTAGGTGTTTGGTTGTGAGGACACCCAGAGACTGGAAAGTCTACCTTGACGCTTTCCTTGCTGACAGTTGAGTTGTGACTTGAGGACAGATACATCAAATATTTAAGTTGTATCGATAATAAATAATCCTGCTCTTTTGATGCTTTCCTTGTTGACAGTACTAATTGAGTATAATGAAAAAAAAGCTCATAAATATCATGTAGGTGTTGGGCTGAGAGGACCGTGCCACAGAGACTGGAAAGTCTACATTGATGCTTTCCTTGCTGCCAGTTAAGTATAATGAGAAAATCATATCTAATGTATTATGTGTATAGGTGTTAGCTTGTCAGGACACCCCGAGATTGGGAGATCTACTTTGATGATTTTTGTGTTGACCGCATTCAATTTACGAGTTATGCATAGGATGTGGGGTGTGTTGGGGTACCGGGTGTCACACCTCAACAAGCTCCAACACATCCACCCAAACCCTACGTATAACCCGTAACGTAGAACTACACTACCCGTTCCAGAAAAATACAGCACTAGGGTGGTGGGTGTCGAGCTTAATTATCACATGATTATTTGGCAGAATAAACATAGTCAAAAGAAAGAACACAAACTTCAAAATACTGGGGAAACTGGGACTTATCTGTTCGAGACTTTTTGTCTCAAAATTACAGGCTGTAATCAGTTTAAAAACTGATTGGTACACATCTCAGTTGAAAAGCCTGCTTTTGTAAATGTAACATTGGATCCTCTTCAAATCAGTAATTAACATAATTAACAATTATAGCTTGTTAGGCTCAGTTTCCGACCTTTTATTATGATATTGATCTACAAATTAGGTGGATCTTGCAACATGCATTTTGATGTAGCAGACTTGTCCATATAATCACTGGAAACTAAGCTACCAATTATTTTTATACAGCCTTGATCATCAGTTGACAAACTGCATATATTGTAAACGTGGTAAATACACACAGACTCACAAAAATATGCAATAATTTCATTTTCGGATTTATTCTGGGTTGTTTTAATATTACACTTTCAAAGTACATAATAAAGTCTTCATACGAGTACTAAAAACAATAATATCTGCGATATACTGTCTCAAAGTTGCAGTATAGCAGTAAGCACATGTGAATAATTAGCAAAACTGCGGGAAATATAACTGGCTATATACATCTTGCAAAATAAAATACAAACAAGTATTTAGCATTTCAAAAATATAATATAATGTGATCAATATTTTCAAAAATATATGACATTATTAAACGTTATAACATATTGCACATTGGTAGAAAGAGCGTTGGTATGCACTCTAATTTCACACTATTCAATTTTTTTGAATAGAATTCCTATTCATTCATTTTTGATCCCGTAAGTATTCGTTTTGATGAGATATACTATTCATTTTTTTATTAGATTTTCACTTTGAACCGACAATCTTATCAAAATGAATAGTTTCCGTTTTCTTTTAACAAGTAACTTTTCAAATTGCCAAGGTGTCCAACTCATTATTTGATAGGATTACCCATTTCACTTTGAAATGATTGTGTTAAGTCCCCCTCTGACAAGACAAACTAAGCAAATTTCATATTTGATAAGAACCTATTCAATGTTTAACAAGAACCTATTCATTTTTTTAAATGACAGGTAATCGTATCAAATTGGATGAGTTCCTTGTCATTTTGATGAGAATATCCGATTCATTTTGAAGAGAAATCTGTTCATTTTGAAGAGAAATCTATTATATCCTCATCTGAATAGTTTCCCATCAAATTTGAAAAGTTTCTATTCAAAGATGATAAGATCGTTTTAAGAGTGTGTTTGTTTTGCAAGTCACATTGCATTGAAAACTCGTCTTGTCATTTGATTTGCCAATTGCTATCGATTATTTTGAGCGTCAGCTGCAAAAAAAACGACTATTGCACTTCGCGAGAGTGCAACATAGACCCCCCTAAATGTTTGCAGGGGGCGCCCCACCTAAAAATCATAACAGAATAAAAGAATAATTCAATAATAATTGCCCTGTACATTGTTTTGGGCCCAATAGGGTAAAATTGCAACATTTTTCCGCGCTTCGCGCTCAGTCGCCGCTCACTAGGCCACAAAATAGCAAACTCATCTCATTTGGGGCTTGCATAATTAAAAAAGTCCCAGTAAAACCGGAACAAAATAATGCTCATCCCCGGACCCCCTCCCTCTAAATGTCGATCCTTCCGCCGCCACTGCCGCTGATTGACTTTATACTTGAATACAGACTGACTGACTGACTGACAGTACCCCGGATGGGGTTCTCCCTGCATGGTTGAAGGTGTACGGGGATGTGCCACAGTTTTCGGATACCTTTTCAGAGATGTTGGTATATCGATGGGTGGGGTTTCAGTCTGAAGACCAACGCGTAGGTATAGAGAAAGTCAGCATCCGAAAGTCTGTGTGGCACATCCCCGTAACCTTTTTTTAAAGATCCCCCCCCCCCCGGACTGTACGTCTATAATCCATGTAGATTCTTGATACTACCTGATGAGGATTCTTCAGGGACTTTCAGCTCCTCTGCACGCAGAACTGTACGTATTGACCACAAACTCTATTTGCGATTGTGACAAGGCAGGTAATGTACCATGAACAGGACATTTTAAAACAGAGCTCGTAACCCCTACATGTTTCAAGCATTTCTTCAACAGAGGTGAAAAAACATGTCATCTTCTAACAATGATAATCCACTCATATTTAATACCTTTAGATCTGGGACAGTAGCTAGCTAAAGTCCTAAATAGCGCATCAACATCGCTGGAACGAATTTGGGTACCACTATATCTACCCTTTAGGACGTTGTCAATCACTCTTATCTTATCCGGGCCTATTTGTGGGTTGTTAATATCTAGTTCCTCAGGCCTTACCTCTTCTTCAGAACTGTACGTATCGACGACAAATGCAATTTGAGATTGTGACATGGAGGAAATAAATAGGTGCATGGATGAAACATTCCTTTTGAATAATTGACCCCTATATGCTCTAAGCATTTCTTCAGCAATGGTTGATGGACTATGTCATCACGTGTTAATGATAATCCATACATATCCAATTTCGCGAGACCTGGGACACTCGCTAAATTCCTGAAAAGAGTATCAACATCGCTTGGACGAATATGGATTGGAACATCAATTATGCCAATGTATAGTACATCCGTCGGGTCATTCGGGGAATTGCCAGAGGTCCTCTTCTCAATTTGACATATTATAGGTGGGTAGCTAATATTTAATTCCTTTAACTTTGGAACACACTTCAGTGAACGAGTCAAGTGTGAAAACCCGCTCTGGATATCCTTGTTTTCTGCCAGATTAAGCGTTCTCAGTTCAGGCCACTGAATCAGATTCTCGGATAGAAGTCTGATCGCGTTTCGTTTAAGATCAGTATCTTTTAAATTAAGCTTACGCAGTTTACAGAGGTGTGCGGATTCTGTTATTAAATCCTGCATTGCGGTTCCAACTGAATTCCCCGACAGATCCAATACCTCTAATTGGTGCCACTTGTTTAGACATCCATTTGCTATGATACCTACTTGCGCCTCTGTAAGGCACATCCCTGACAGAACTAAGGTCTTTATTTCCATGAACATTGCGCAGCTAGAAAGATTAAACACGAGTGCACCTAGCCCCCTGTATTTCAAGAATGGAATCCTAACCTCAATATGTTCTAGCAATTTTGCCTTTTCAAAATTTTGAAATAGGTAGCATATATCTTCTGGTTTCACAACTATACCTTCGAATGTAATACTCTGTAACTGTGGGAGGAAACGTAATAAGCGTTCAGTGCAAGCTTGGTTAAGAATCAAACCACGCAACTTAAGTTTCTGCAGATAGTCTGAACAAATAGACTTTAAAATTGACAATGAAGGACTCGAATGATTTTTGACAAAATCCAATGCATTTCCAAGTGGCATGATTCCTTTCCCCCCAACATCTAGTTTGCCATTCAAACGTACCTCGACAGTGTTGATCTTACTAAAACGTCTGATCATTTTTGCACAAGCGTTGCCAGTGACATCTGTTAGCACTTCCCCTAACATGGTAACCGAAAGGATTCAATACTTTGCTGGTTTGCCGCTTTTTTGTTATATCCACGACAGAAGTGACTTAAGTATTTGTTTCCTGGTGTATTACCACTGATCACAACGTTCAAGCTTGACAGATTTCGGATACAACCAATAAAACCACCGATATTTTCAACTTCCTGAACTTTCAGTTTATCATTACGGAATTCAACTGTAACTGACCTAAGAGATGATGATACATGTGAGTTGAGCATTAATCGAATGCATTCGATTCTACTGAATCCTGACTCATGGTCGCCTGCCGCAATGAGGTGAATATGCTGAATAGTTGAAAGCATGTCTGAGAGGTCATGTTTAAAATAATCGAACTTATGAGCTGTGTTATAATCGTCAAAATTAATTGCTAAGACCTTTAATTGGAAGAGCGGTCTTAATAATTCCAAACAGCTTGGACCTTTGTTACTTTCATTTTCGTATAAAAGCTGCAAAGGCGTCTGAAAGTGCATAAAAGTGTTATTCTTTGGAAAGAGTGGGCCAGTTTTGATACTTGAAAGAGCTTGATCAGAGACTTTGCATTCATTACATAAAAAACTAACAATTGGTTCTATAGTCTTTTTGGCAAAGTGTGGATCTAATCCGCAGCAAAACTGCAAAAAAGCTGTAGGCGGTAAACTGCGCACTGGTGGGCTAAACCACTTGTTCAAACATTCTTCGCTGGTTTGCACTTCTCGAACCAACCAATGCGCTGCGCAAAACAACTTGAAATGATATTGAGAAAATTCTACCACTTCTTGCTCCTCTAAGCCCGACGAAACTGTTTTTCTTGTTGTTAATCCCAAGTCACAAGATTTTTGCAAACTATTTTCATCAAAGAGTTTGACATCGTAATAAACTGTAGGCACATATAGGCACCGAATCGCAACTTTCCCGATCTCTTGTAACAAATGGGTTATTTCAGTTTTATAATCAGATCCCCCCATTGGGCCTCCCATAACACTACGTTTGTTCTTTGCCATACAAAAGACAATTTCTTGGAACAACTGGGTCATTGTTATTGTAATCAGTTTCTGATCTTTCCATAACAGACATATCATTCCGGCCAAAGCGGGTATGCGAGCTAAGGAAATCAATTCTTCTGAACTGAAAAACTTGTGCCAAAAGAACCTAATTTCTGGACTTATATCTTCAATTGATTCCCTAACCTCAAAAAACCTAAGTAAATACTGATTTATTTTTTCAATCGCAGTTAAACCTAGTATTTCAACTTTATCATAGATTTTGAACCTTTTGGCTAGAATTGATACCATACTTTGTCTTGATGAAACTATTACACGGCTTTCCGGTAGCAAATGGTTGGAAAGTAAGATATCCACATCTTGCCCACTTTGCCCACACGTTTCTGTTCCTGATGTATTTTGATCATCAAACCCATCAAGAAGAAATACTATAGAGGAGGCATTTTCTCTCAAATATGATTCTAAATTAGGATTAGATACCTTAGGAAGAAGTTGCTGCTGGATATGATCAACCAGAGTCATACCCGGTTGAAAATGTCGGCAATCTAACACAAAAAGCAGTGTAATCGTATCAAAAATGGAATCTCTATTTCTTGTAGAAGACGAAACGTGTTTTGCCCATTGGTTAGCTAACCATGATAGGATCATCGATTTTCCGATCCCTGGGATTCCATACAATATGAGTCGATTGCATATGTTACCCTTTGCATCAATCATATCCAGCAGTTCTTCGCATGTCGACACTGTCTTACGTTCTTCGGTACATTTACTATACTGTTTACTGTCTATTCTTTGCATATCGGGTACCACGAAACCGGTTTCGATGTCTTGGTACTTATCTTGTAGCAGTGGCATCTTACTCAGACTTGTTCGGTAGAAAGAACTCAGTTCCTTGCGACACACGTTCGGGTCAAACACGCTTGCTGAAATGATAGAATGCAATACAAGGCAAATTAACATGACATAAAATTTTCAGTAGCACATGAAGAATAAGTACCTCTGAACTGTAAAGCTATTTGTCGCTGTCACAGAGGTGCCTCAGGTGGGCACAATTTATCTGTGACTTTTAAAATCACAATGTGCTCTTACGTGACGCAACCAAATCCGTCTGCAAGTTCGGGAATGCATGCATAATTCCCGAACTAGGAGGCGGGTTTGATGTCAGACATGTATTCCCGAACTAGTATGATTAGGAGACGGATCTGATGTCGGACATGCATTCCCGAACTAGGAGACGGATCTGATGTCGCCGCGGGACATGCATTCCCGAACTAGGAGACGGATCTGATGTCGGACATGCATTCCCGACCTAGGAGACGGATCTGATGTCGGACATACATTCCCGAACTAGGAGACGGATCTGATGTCGGACATGAATTCCTGAATTAGAAGACAGATTTGGTTGCATCAATGTCCTGACTTTTACCAGGAAAAGAATCGTTTATATATAGCCTTTATTGGAGTTCTCGTTCCAAATTCTCATCAGTTTATACGATGATGATTATTTATCTTATATATAATCTCCATTGCTCCAGTAAAATCAAGTGGGATTGCAGAGGCAACGGGGATTTCTGCTTTGACAATAGGGATAATCCTTAATTGCTACCAAAAAAAGCTTCAATACCTTTTTCCTTCGTCACCTTATGGGCGGGTTGCTTCTTTTTCAATTCATCCGTAGTTTGTTGAAGTCGTTGGTCCAAACGTTCCAAATGTTTTGTTTGAGTGTGGAATTTGTGGTCAATGTGCTTCGTCTGAACATAAACTTTGTGGTCGAAGTGCCGCGTCTGTACTTGGAGCTCTTCACAAACAGCTGCTTGTACATCATTTACGCTCTTTCCAATGTCGGTTTTCACGTCAAGTGAAAGTTGATTGAAATCTTGTATCATCTCCTCGAAGCGATCAACGGAGTTTTTGGACGTCATTAGCTACAGAAAGAGTGAAGAGGAAAGGGAACGCAAAAACACACCTTCTTAAAAACAACCAAATTTTAGTTGACAAATAAGATTCAATTTAAACTATTTACAATATCGGTTTACAATAATAAATAGTTTTGATAAGAATATCATTGCCTTGGTTAGTTGAACTTTGTATTTCGAACTTAATAATAGTGTTCACGGTTTTATCTAGCATTTGTTCACTATCTTTGTACGATATCTTTGTTCTGATCGGACAAAGTTACGATTGCGCCATAATATTTCGGAAAACCCCTGATACTATTGTGTGTTGTCTAGTGCTTTAAATGCTGATGATTTTATTTTTCTTTAATTGTTTTGTCTGCCCACACCACCCCCCACCACCCCCCACACCCCCCCCCCCCCCCCGCTGCCTACACTACTGCTCGTGTCATTTACAATGACCAGTGGAATCCTTCTGGGTTTGTTTGATTACTTGCTTGAAAATGCTGTTTTTGATCAAATCGATTTCATATGATATTACCTACCTCATGCAAATGGTATCTTGTTTCTCGGTCCAAATCACCGGTGAAAAGAGCAGGATGAAGTTTCTTGACACAGGTAACAAGTTGAATAAGATGAGTAAAACATTCTATGAGGTCAAGATCTGAGCATTGCAGGTTTTGGTTGACCTCCAGGTGAGAAAGATGGTTTCTTACGTCAGAAATCTATAGTTGGAAAAATCGTTACCGTAACGAATTTTGATTAATTTTACAATTTTGTGACACATACCTCGTCAAGAATCAACAATGAAACAACCTCGCAATTTCAACGGTCGTGGAGGAATAGCACACTGCAGGCCCTGTGCTTGACTCTGATACCTGTATGATGATCTAAGATATTCCAAAGGAGCGTCGTGGTTTGCAAACAGGGCTAGTTCTCAGTTCGCTCGCTATTTGTGGGACGTCGCGGGGGAGAGGGACACATTGCAAACAGGGCTAGTTCGGGGGCTAGTTCTACTGCTTGCTTCGCATGGTATTCGATGGGCGTCGTGGTTTGCGAACGGGGAGAGGGATAGTCTGGGATGAAATGAAGGTCGGATATGAAAATTTGTGTCAACGTCAAATAGATGGATCAACGTTGTTTCACCGTGGACGTGCGACCGCATTTTCAACATGACATCGACCAAATTTCAACCTTCAGGGCCGGATTTACCATTGGGCCCGGGCCCAGGGCCCCAAATTTTGGGGGCCCAAAATTGCCATGTGCATCTTCCATTTTAGCCGAAAACACCATGTTTTGGGCAAAATAGGGGACAAAATTGCAAATTTTTGCGCGCTTCACGCGCACTGGCCAGTTATATAACAAATTTGGGCTAAAATAGTCTAATAATTATTGAATTTTTTCGCGCTCTTCGCGCGCAAATGTCCAAGTACAATATATACTTATCTCCCTCTGACGGTAATGCTCCCACCAACAAATTTGACCACTTGAGTGCACATGCCCTCCTCATGGTGCGTTCGGGGCCTCCAAATTTTGGCCTGGCCCAGGGCCCCCCAAAAGGTAAATCCGGCCCTGTCAACCTTAATCAACTTCAAGTTTAACTGCATTGAAAAACGGTGCGGTGTTGGGATGAAATCATGTTCAAATCTAGGAGTTGATACGTCAACGTGGAATCAACGTTGATCATCAACCTATAGGTCTAACTAAGTTGACGATCGACGAGTTGATTGATTCAGCGTTGATATGTCAACTTGAGACCACTGGGTCACCCACCCACCTTCTTTATAGCAGTCAAAGTTGCTTGGTCTCCGGTGTGAAATACTTTCAAGTTCATCATTATCATGATCAAGCACGCCGAATCAAAATCTCCAAAAACACTGAACATTTTCCCTTTTGGAAGGCGCAAAACAAATGATTTGGCCACTTCGATTGGGCTACCATAAAATAATTTAGAATCCACGTTGCTCCATGTAATTGGTACAGAGGCGACGCCTTCGATTGTATGTCCCCAGTTTTCGCAATTCGCACAAAATTTTACCGCCGATTTGTTGCTGCTGCTCGTCGATTTCGGTTTTTTGTTACTGGGACATTGGTTCGGTAGATTTGTACAGTCACCCAAACTCTGTTTTTTCTGCGAGTGCCAATTTTCTATAATAGTTTGAATACACGGTGCAAGTTGCTGGCAAACATAATTTAATCCTTCTTGGCACTTCGTGAAATTGTCCTTTTCCGCTCGAATCAGTTTGTCATGTCCTGCAGTAGCCATGTTGGTAGAAGGACGTGGTGTGGTGTGCCAGGATGATATGAAATGGCACTTACCCGTTAGCTCCCGTTGTTATCTTTTATAACGGTTTTCGGTTTGCATTGACAGTTTTGCCTGAAAAAAATTAAAGCGAACGTCGCCCCAAATGCATGATAGCAGCTGTGATAAAAATCATTATTCTGAATTCTCACTGAATGATCTTGATGTTTGAGAAAAGGTCAAAGGGCAGTGGACCTCGACCATCGCACAAAATATCGAACAGAATATACGTTACAGTTATCTCTTCTTGGATGAGCCTCCATCGATAGGCCTACACAGAGAAATACAACTAACTCCAAATCTTGTGAAATTCATTGTTACCAAATGACTTTAATTTTACTGATGTTATATAATATTAATAAAGATCCCACTAACTTTCAGTACTCGATTAAGTAGTAGTACACTTTTTTGTAGTGCCGAGTAGAAATTACAAATTTGGTTTTGTTTGATTCCTGAGAATGTTCGCTACCATGACAACTGACATCAAGTGACAGTAATAAATTCCTTTTTAGAAAGGTTTTGGGCGCCAAGCGTCAAATTGTGCGCAATATAAATTTAAAAAAAAACCCGGGAAAATACTGGATGACGTAGTCGCCACGAACACTAAACATGCAACTATAGGGCAAAGGGTGTTAGATCCCCAATCAGGTTGCAGGTCACAGTCTGAATGTCCTATTTTCTAGTTCATTGTAAACTGTATTTCATTCAGTGCATGCGGATCTTGACGTTAATGTGTTATCTTAACAATAATCATTGTAGGCCTATGTGCATGTAACTTTTAGTTGATTTAGTATTTGTGGGATCGGATAAGTATCAAGGTAGATTTACCAATTTCTAAGTGTCCTCACACCCCAAACACCTACATACATGAGATACGCTTTTCTTATTGTACTCAGCTGTCAACAAGGAAAGCATCAAGGTAGACTTTCCAGTCTCCGGGTGTCCTCACAACCCAACACCTACATACATTAGATATGCATTTCTCACTCCCTCATTTCAAATATATAGTTTTGGTTTCTCTTTTGTTCAGAAACCAAAAATCAAGGGATTAAAAAGTAGAGCTGATCTGATCTGCAATCATAACACTATTATGCTGGGAGGGCACAGTATAGGGTATATAACCAGAAGTATACAATAGCCTATTGTGCTAACATAATTATTATCATGATTGATATCGGAAATCTATCCCGCGGACGACAGTTGATGCTCTCTGTCGAAGGTAGGTGGCATATTACACGAGTTTTATAGGCCTAGAAATCATATACATGCGCGTATACTGAAGGATGGGGTGGGGTGGGGGAATTTGTTTGTTTGTATGAAACATAAACGATGCATGGAGATGATTTGATTATGAATTAGTTTATTATCCCCGGGAAGCACAACCCATACCTCTTTAAGAGGGGGCTCCCCTCCCTATATAACCACCGCTTTCCTAAATTACCCCTTTCCCCTCCTCCTCCCTTACATTCGATATCTTCATCTCGAGCTCTCCTCCCCCTTCTCTTTCACTTCCTATGCTCTCTCTCATATGTTTCTCTCTCTCCCGGCCCATATCCCCTTGCCCTCCAACCCCCCCCACACACACACACACACACACCCCAATCTTCTCCCCTCTATCTTCTTCTTTTTGCAGTAAAATTTGCTTCAGTAAAAGTCATTAGGTTATTAGAGGTCATATAATGGCCTTCCATCGATTCTGGTACATGGGATTAAGGACATGAATCGATTTTGTTTATAGCACCTATACAATTACAGTAATGGTCCCTTTTGTTATGTCGAATGCAAATATTTCGATGGTCTATATATTTTCACAGTGAAATCAGCTTAGGCTATTTCGTAGTCTCAAGCCAATGCTTTCAAACTAAATCAATGCTTTCAAATGTAGACTGTTTTGTTCGACTTCTCTGCTCGTGAATATTGCACTGCGAAATTTAAACATTTCTTTTGTATACTTAGATCAGGTAACTCGAAAATCCTGTAATTTTATTCGTCACACCACTTATAAGAAACTGAAACCAAAACCGAAACTACCTGTCACAAATGTTTAGTTTTAAACAAAAGGTAGAAACAAAGAGTTCGATATCTTGTGATTCAAGTGGTTAGGCAGGACAATAGGAAACCACATGACCAAAACCAAAACCAAAACTAAAACTATATATTTGAAATGAGGCACTGTATGCAACTGTCAACAAAAGGGTCAAGACAGACTTTCCAGTTTCTGGGTGTCCTCACAACCAAACACCTACATACATGAGATATGCATTTCTCATTGCACTCAACTGTCAACAATGAAAGCGTCAAGGTAGACTTTCCGTCTCTGGGTGTCCTCACAACCAAACACCTACATACATTGGATATGCTTTTCTCATTGTACTCAACTGTCAGCAAGGAAACCACCAAGGTAGACTTTCCGTCTCTGGGTGTCCTCACAACCAAAACCTACATATATTAGATATGCATTTCTTATTGCACTCAACTGTCAACAATGAGAGCGTCAAGGTAGACTTTCCGTCTCTGGGTGTCCTCACAACCAAACACCTACATACATTAGACATGCTTTTCTCATTGCACTCAACTGTCAACAATGAAAGCGTCAAGGTAGACTTTCCGTCTCTGGGTGTCCTCACAACCAAACACCTACATACATTAGACATGCTTTTCTCATTGCACTCAACTGTCAGCAAGGAAAGCATCAAGGTAGACTTTCCAGTCTAAGGGTGTCCTCACAACCCAACACCTACATACATTAGATATGCATTTCTCATGCAACTGTCAACAAAGAAAGGGTCAAGGCAGACTTTCCAGTTTCTGGGTGTCCTCACAACCAAACACCTACATATATTAGATATGCATTTCTCATTGTACTCAACTGTCAACAATAAAAGCGTCAAGGTAGACTTTCCGTCTCTGGGTGTCCTCACAACCAAACACCTACATATATTAGATATGCATTTCTCATTGTACTCAACTGTCAACAATGAAAGCGTCAAGGTAGACTTTCCAGTCTCTGGGTGTCCTCACAACCAAACACCTACATACATGAGATATGCTTTTCTTATTGTACTCAACTATCAGGAAGGAAAGCATCAAGGTAGACTTTCCGTCTCAGAGTGTCCTCACAGCCAAACACCTTCATACATTAGACATGCCTTTCTCATTGTACTCAACTGTCAACAACGAAAGTACCAAGGTAGAATTTCCAGTCTCGGGTTGTCCTCACAACCAAACACCTTCATATATACATTAGACATGCTTTTCTCATTGTACTCAACTGCCAACAAGGACAGCATCAATGTAGACTTTCCAGTCTCTGGGTGTCCTCACAACCCAACACCTAGCTACATACATCGTACATGCTTTTCTCATTGTACTCAACTGTAAGCAAGGAAAGGACCAAGGCAGACTTTCCAGTCTCAGGGTGTCCTCACAACCCAACACCTACATGCATCAGACATGCTTTTCTCATTGTACTCAACTGTAAGCAAGGAAAGGATCAAGGCAGATTTTCCCGTCTCTGGGTGTCCTGACTGTCCTCACAACCAAACACCTACATACATTAGATATGCTTTTCTCATTGTGCTCAACTGTCAGCAAGGAAAGCATCAAGGTAGACTTTCCAGTCTCTGGGTGTCCGCATAATCCAACACCTGCATACACTAAATATATCGGCTGATGGAGCCAAAAAAGTTATATGCATGGGGTGCTGGAGCAAAAAAGGTTATCTGCCTTGTTTAATGATTATCAGTTAACATGTTTGTGCACTAAGCAGCCCATGCAGTTAGCCTTTATTGTGATCCAAGCAGTCTATACAAGAGATATACATTTTGCATTGTACTCTACTGTCATCAAGGAAACTATCAAGGTAGACTTTGCAGTCTGTGGATGTTCACACAACCCAACATGTACATATATACAAGAATCACTTTTCTTATTCTTTAAATACCACTAATTATGTATTACACGGGTTTCAATGGGAAAATGGCTAATTTCGGGTGAAATTTTCTCATATTCAGAACTCTCACAGTTAAATGGCACTAATATCAGGTGAAACTATATGATTTAGATGCCAAATGATCAAAAACTTAACATAGGTTGACCTGAGACTTTTCTTGTTTTAACGCACTGAACCGTAAACACCTTAAAATGACAGTGTGCCCTCGAAGCTGACAGTTACAATATGGTAGGGTGAATATTTACTAAAAACCGAAGCCGTGCGTATGAATTTTGGTACTATTACAACAAAAATGTCATATAATGAGAGAAAATATACCATTTTGAAGCATCAAACCCTAAAAAGTACTTTTTTGGCTATATTACTTGATCAATTTCAGTGATTTTAATGCAGTCTTTTCAGATGCCATGCAAACAAATAGCATACCCGCCAACATTGAAAACCTAGAAAACAGAGTACATGGTGAACGTAGGGCGCAAAGCGCCCGTAGTATCGCCTCTGACGGCGGGGGGTCCAGGGGCCCGCTTAAGGGCCCTTGGTGGGGTCCAGGGGCAAAGCCCCGGTGGGGGTGAGGGGGCGAAGCCCCCAAAGCTAGAGGGTTTCTACACTGTAAAAACCCTTAAGCCCCTTCACATTAGACACATTTTATAGAAAAACAACAAGGTGAAAATGAAGCCCTAGGCTTTTATACACTTTGAGGAGGGATTTATACTCCATATCTAGCAACAATTTCAACACATATTTGATGACTACAACCTTGTGAAAAATGTGAAAAAAATGTGAAAAAACATTCTGGGACCTGTTTTTATAAGTTTGAAAAATATGCTTCCTTCACACAGAAAATGTGCTTTTAAAAATGCAGTTTCCTATACTTTTGTACATAACGATCATTCGTTGAAGCAATTTTTTGGCTTTATAACAAGGCCTACGTGACTGATAGGACATTGATATGATGCACAATACAAAGGTGAAAATTAAAAAAAATTCAATTTTTTCTTAATTTTTTCAAAGTTTTTGGCAACTTGAGAACCTCTAGACCTATTCTGAAGGTTGCATTTGAGGAGGGATTTATACTCCATATCTGGCAACAATTTCAACACATATTTGATGACTGCAACCTTTGAAAAAATGTGAAAAAACATTCTGGGACTTGTTTTTACAAGTTTGAAAAATATGCTTCCTTCACATAGAAAATGTGCTTTTAAAAATGCAGTTTCCTATACTTTTGTACATACCGATCATTCGTTGAAGCGATTTTTTGGCTTTATAACAGGGCCTACGTGACTGATAGGACACTGATATGATACACAATACAAAGTTAAAAATTCAGAAAAAAAAACCATTTAACAAAAAAGTTTTTGTTGACTTTGGAGAAACACTAGACGTATTCTGAAGTGCTAGGATCATTTACAGATGATTTGAAAAAAAAAAATCGAAAACATTACAAAACTAGAGCGGTTCTCGGCTTTCGCGGTTCTCGGCATTCGCGGTTCTCGGTAGTGTGGGTTGGTCCGTATGTGACGTTTCTGTTCAGAACCTTGTGTGACCCTTCCCCCGAAAAAAAATCATCCGCCACCACTGGTTATAACAAGGGCCTTGTAAATGCAACTGGTGAGACAGAGCCTCGAATGACGTTTGTGTTTTCAGTCTGATTTCAGTTCCCTAACAGGTACAAAGTTTACGCATTATCATTAGGCCTACCAAGTATTGTATGTCCTATAATCTCTTATGTATGACATGGATCTTTACCATGATTGTGCAAGCCAAAAAATATCATTTCAATACCCCAAACATGCGTTAAAAAAAGACCATGTTTTACACATGCAACCTCAAGTTTAGACATATAATTTAATTTTCCCTAAACCCTCATGCACGGGAAAAATCATGCCGCCACCATTGGTTATGACAAGGGCCTTTTAGGGTGCACACCAGTAAATAACCCTCACTGACTTTCTGTACAGACAGGGGCCGGGAAAACAACTCAGTTCTTCAAAACTTCCCCTTTCTGCAAACAGACGGTCAGATGACGACATCCATTGTAAAATTTAATATATGGATTTCAGGATTTTTTTTCCAGAAATATTGTAAAAAGTTCAACCTATAACCCATACAGCTAACGCCACCTCACAAACAGCTTGGTGTTTCTGAAATGTAACACATTTTGAAAGTCGTCATAAAAAGTCGGATCCTGCTAAATTTACACAGACAATCTAATTTACAGGCCTAAATGATGATTAAATATGAATCAGGGCCTAATAGTTGCCTTTTAAGCCTTTTCTAATGTATTACATTAAGTCATATTGCACATTTCCTCGTTTCAAATACTGTTTTTTTCCTTCCAGGGTGTAGCTAGACTTCTCCGTACTCCACTTGCCAATTGTGCTTCTGGCTATTGCATTTAAGCTTAAAACTCTGATTATTATTTGTGCACAATTGATAGATTTTCACATCTAATCTTTTCAGTCACCGTACGCCCTCTGTTTGTTAGCTTCCCAAGTGGACTACTGACTTTGGATTGCGGATAACTTTTTAACACGGGATTCTATGGAGAGTTAGGCCAATTTCTGGCCTAACTAAAATTGGTCATGATGTAATGCATCTTTAAATGAATCTGGCTTGTGATTGGTCCCCAGATATCGTTATTGATTGAACAAATTCATCAGGACCGGTAGAGTAAACTAGTAAACCAGAGTTCGTAGTATCTGATCCAAGAAAATGCACTTACTGTGTACGTTTCAACAACCACTGTTGTCTTTGTCAACACTTGATGAGGAGTGACTGCAATCTACTGACAACCAACGCTAGAGGGATATGTAAAATCAGGCGGTTTTTGGCGATTTTAGCCATTAAGCCCCCCCCACCGCATAAATCTGAAAGCCCTCTGAGCCCCCCTCCTGGAGACGCTATTGCAAAATCAATGGAGAGAAACTATACTACCTTGTTTCTTAATAAAATGTAACGGGGTACATCAGGCAACTATGAGAGCCAAAAAGGCCTCAAATTGAGCAAAGAAAGACATTAATTTTCACGTGCATTTCAACCAAGACGCTTCATTAGTGGTGTTCGCCCTTAATGTCATATTATCATGACCGTTTTATTTTGTTTTATGTTAAGGGCTGGGGTATGAACGTTTGGACAGTATTTATTGTGGGACATTAGAGCACATCAGACATATCGAATTGCATTCTGAATACTAAGAATGTCCTGATATCAAATAATTTTGATTTTTTGAAATTCGCAATGTAATACACATTTTATGACAAATCATTAAAATTGATATTTTTGATATATAACAGTCCTCGAAGTAAATTTTATAAATTTAATGATACATTCTTTAAGTATATGTAGCTGGGAGGAAAGGCCGACGATCAATTGAAAATTTTGAGCTTTCGTATTGAAGATATGGATTCCCCCCCCCAAAAAAATAGGTCTTTTTGGGAAATAAAATCCATATCGTCAATATGAAAGGTCAAAATTTTCAATTGATCGTCGGCTTTTCCTCCCAGCTACATACACTTTAAGAATATGTCATTAGATTTATAAAATTTACTTCGAGGACTGTTATATATCAAAAATTTGAAAAATATCAAATTTTAATAATTTGTCATAAAATTTGCATTATATCGTGAATTTCAAAAAATGAAAATTATTTGATATGAGAAAGACATTCTTCGTATTCAGAATGCAATTCGATATGTCTGATGTGCTCTCATTTCCCACAAAAATACTGTCGAAACGCTCAAAACGCTCATTCCAGATCCCTTAAGTATATGTCATATTACATGTTTCACATTTGTACGATTTTAAATAATTCTTTATCATGTTTATAGGACATGCTCTGTTATATTTTTATATCCTCTTTTCATTCTTGAAAAGATAGATCATGCTTTTATTTCACCCATTGGGTATTTCTTTATTAATTTGTGTTTATATGGCGATTTCAAGTGGGATAATAACTCCTGGATGACGTAAGCATAATGTTGATAGATTTAAATATCATTATAAATAGGCACTTAATAATAATGATATTGAAATAAATTGATAAATAGATAAATTAATAGATAAATAAATAAAAGATATATAAGCCTAGATAAATAATAAATAAATGATAAACTAGGAGTAAATTGCAAACATTAAATATCTTAGAGCAAATGAGCATTTAATAAGTTTTTGCGACAAATATTTTGCCCCTTCTTGTACGTTTTATCATTATTTTATCTTTTACTAATTTTTTTTTTTTTGGGACATGCTCGCTTATTTATTTTTATGTGTTCCTCTTATCATTTGTGAAGTATTTCTTTATTTTTGTTTTAGTACAAGTGATCACTGAGTATGTTTAACTGTGGAAATATCGGTAGATAAGGTGTTTTTATTTCACCCTTGAGTATTATTTATAAGTGTATCAACATACATTTCACATGTCATGATTTTTCATTGTTTTATTTTAAAGCAATTCTTTATTGGGGTGCATGCTGTCATATATTAGGTGTTTTTTTTTCATGTTCCTCTTGTCATTCTTGATAGATGGCTGTTTATTTATGTCGCGTGTTAAGTATTTTTTTAATTTTTGGTCGAAGTGTATAATTATCATCACATGCTGTACGCTGTTTATTTATTTCGCCCTCATTTTCTTTACTTTTGTTTTTAGATCTTTAGTTCTTTATTTTTGTTTCTGTGAATATCATCCGAAAAGTAGGCCTTCTGCACATTATGATTTTTCCTTGCTTTATTTAACTCTTTACTGGGGTGCATGCTCTCTGCTGGTTTTTTCATGTTCCTCTTATCATTATTGACAAGATAGCACCTGCTGTACGCTGTTTATTTATTTCGCCCTAAATTATTTCTTTACTTTTGTTTTTAGATTTTGAAGTTGATATCATGATATCACACGCTATGTTTTATACCAACCGCATTGTCTGGTTAAAGACAGTTCTTGTTTTAAATCCTGAATACAATGTCAACATTCAGTTCGTTCACCTCACAATGCGGTGCGATGTTATATAACTGTATATATTGCAGGGTTGCCAAACCCGCGATGTAATAGGCCTAGGTCAATAGGATGAGTTTTGAAGATTTTCCTCGCGACAATTTCCTGTCCTATAGACACCAATTGATGGTTAAGAAAAATATTGCATGACTTCTCAACATTGGCTTACGCGACTTCTGGTAGTTTTTTATCTCATAGAAACCAACGGTTGATAAAAAAAAATATTGGGCGACTTTTCAATGATTTGACCCGCGGTTTGCCCTCATTTGTTTGGCAACCGTGGTCTGTGTTAAGTGAATATATTTCGGTAAGAAAATAATTATCATGTAGACAGAACGGACAATATAGTCATAGGCGCTCTCCTCCATTTTGAGAAATATACTTTTACACACACACTACATTTATAATTAAAATGATCAGCCTTAAAGTTTTACCTTTTAGTGGGTTAAGCCAAACCTAAGTGGATAAAATATAAATCAACACTTCTGGCACTGATTGGTTTCCGTAGTTGTTATATGGAATACGAGCTGTCTGTAGCTACAAAATTGTCTGCAAATCGGCTTTTGCCGGGCCTCTCTTTTCGGCGTTTTTCTCATTAAATTAGGGTCCCGTTCAAATAAAAAATAAACTGGTGTCTAGATGTAATCACAGTTAACACACCAGGAAAATTATAGAATACACAACAACCTAGTTACACCTGTAGACTGCGAACAAACATGCACCTGGCCAGACCTGGCCGTAAAACAAAGTGTTCTCCCTACGGATACCCTTAAGGGTCACACAAAAATTACAGTTTGTTATCTTTAATATGGAAACCACTAACTAATGTTTACCTCTTCATCTATCACAATATTATACATGCATTGGATTTCCATGCATTTTATAATATGTGACTCCTCGCCACAACTGAGCCCGGATGTCGCCAATCATCATTTTTGAGATATTCAACCAAAATATTCTGCTTGAAATTAGCTTTAAAATGATGTATATCATGTCTATAGTACTTGACATTTAAGTAGTGAAAAATCAATAAAACAGTCAATAAATCCTTTCTTTCCTATTGTTTATTGTTAAGTTCGATGGAGCATATCTCAATAGTGCAGGTAGTAAATTTAACTAAAATGACATAGTCTCCATAAAAGCTTCCACGGAATATAGAACAGAAATGGCAAAGACGCCATGGAAACTCCTACAGAAATAGCTAAGTCGCCACGAGAGTGATCACGTGTATGAGGGCGGTATAACAAGTCCATTTTATTTTACGCCGTGGTGACTTTGTCATTTTTGTAAAAGTAGACACGGTAGTCTATTGACCCAGTCGCTTAAAACGTATTAAAATCGTATTAATACTGGTTGCTCTTGCTCATTATAGTCTTCAACATTCAAGAAAATAATGTGTTATTAAAAAAATTGTCTGAAGATAAGCCGGGCCTGAAGATAAATAGTAACACATAATTGACAAAAATTGTTAAGTTAATTCATGTATAAACTGAAGGGACTTAATGTGTTAATATTGGCAACATTTTTCAACTTGAAAGGGATATACTCTTATTTGAGTAGATATGAAGCGAACAATATATATTATATTTACAATCGAATTTTATCCTCCTGTCGTTTACATTGCACACAATATAAATGATAGGCCTATACTTAATTATAACTTTTTTTATATCCTCATGCTTTGTCTTCGTGACGAATCGGTTAGTGCTATAATACGCCTAATATTATAGGCCTACGTAAGATGCGTGATATATAGCATGACAAGACTACAAATGTATAAAAAAAAAGTATAAACCGACTCAGTATAATGTAGGGCCATATGGCATATATAATATTGAAATAGGCTTAAGGAATTGGAGCTAATTGGACAACAACGTTTGTATGGTGTTTTTGTGGAGCCATCAGACACACCAAATTGCATTCTGAATACGAAGAATATCCTTATGATCAAATCATTTAGATTTTTTGGGTGGGTGTAGTTCTGTCCTGGCAAGAAGAAGTTTATGTTCACTAAGTCATCTGACCCCGGGCCACGAGGCTCCCAGTGTCATCTCAGGTCAAATTACTAAAAGTGTCGTGTGGATATGAAACTTGGTAGGTACAGTCACCATTTAGAGCCAAATTTTGGAAGGTCACCCAGGGGTCATCTGAGGTCAAATTACTAAAAACTGTCGTATGGCCATGGAACTTGGTGGGTAGGCCCTACAGTCAACATTTAGAGCCAAATTTCTGGAAGGTCATTTTGGGGTCACTAGGGGTCTCTGAGGTCAAATTAGTAAAAACTGTCATATTGGGCATGAAACTTAGTGGGTTCAGTCACCATCAGCCAGGTAATCGCGCCCGGCCGAGAACCGCCAAATATGGCTATTAAACCGCGTTGTAGGCCTAATGATTAATATTATCATACCGCATGCAGTTGATAGCACCGTATTATCATGACTATGTATGCCTAGTGTCTAGCAGATCGCTTGTTTCAAAGTATTGTCATGACTATGCTAAACGAGCCCATGCACAAAACTATGACTCCCAGATTTCTGATGGTATAATATTATAAGTTTTGTGGAGCAAGGGGGATGATGTCAGTGATTACGAAGTGCCCCTTTAAGATTGGCTATTAACTTGACACCAAAAGACCTATAAAGCATAATAGTGAACTTAGACTAGAGTGGTAGGCCTATACCGCAATTGAACACTTAAAATGATGCTGTGACGTGAACACTGCTGGGTCTATATTTTCTATATTAAAAAGCATGATAGTACATACCATGTCATACATAATTAAAACTGGCTATATACCATCTTATGGCCTTGGAGCAAGATGATGATGGGGGATGATGATGTTCATTATACGAAGTGCCCCTTAAGATTAGCGATCAACTTGACACCAAAAGACCTATAAATTATATACGAACCTGAAGAGGTACCGCAATTGAACTGCATGCTGTAGATACTGGGACTATAAGGGCATAATTATACACACTCGTATATATATATTATAATTTTCTATATATGGAACACAGCATGATACATAATTAATACCATCTCTACTGAGATAGCACATGTAAGATTGTGTAGCTTGCTATCTATAGTAGATAGCACCGATGAGGGTTTCTGGTGGTACGGTATACAATGGTACAAACTTTTTTGGAGTAAGCATGTAAAAAGCGTATATTCACACTAACAACAACCCACACACCCCACACATGTATACCTGCAGACCCCACGTTCATCAACTATATCTTCAATGTATAGGGCCTAATTTATAGCTTTTGATTTTGAGCGCAGAATTCAGAAAAATAGAGTTTGAACTCACTTTACATTATATTACACCCATGGCGACTTTGTCATTTTGGTAAAAGTAGACATGGTGACTTCCCTATTTTTGTAAAAGTAGCCACGGTAGTCTATCAATCCAGTCGCTTTGAAACGCTTGTTGAAAATCGTAATGCTGGTTGCACTATTCGAATCCTCGAAACTACTGTTTTGTGCGACGATAATTATACATTATATTTTATCATTGCTGTTTATAATGTTGTTAGTGTTTGTGGTGGTGGTGGTGTGTGTGTGTGGGGGGGGGGGTGTTTGGGTTTTTTGGGGTGGTGGTGTGGTGATAGTCTATCATTCATATATAAGTTCATTCATTCATTCATTCATCCATCCGCTCGTTCAACAATACATTCATTCATATATTCGTCTCAGATTCATTCATTCAACAATTCATTCATTCACTCCTTCATTCATTAAAGATACACATCTTGTAATCTTTATAAGATTGTAAATCATTATTTTATAAATTCAATCTAATAGTACTGCCATACTGGAACTATAAAATTTGCAACTCACTTTGCTCGTGTTGCGTCCGAAAACTTCGGATTTCATCAGGCATCTGATCGGAAGCAACGTAGCAAAGCGAGTTGCAAATTTTAGTTCCAGTATTATTAGTATACATTGTATATAGGCCTAGGCCTAGATTGAATATAATTATAAAATAATGTTTTGAACTACTGGATGAATAATCTACACCAAGATATTGTAAATCATTATTTTCTATTAATGTATGCAGTGCATATTTTAATAATTAGATGTCGTAAAAGCCTATCCTATATTTTGCATATTATCATATCATATAGGCCTAATTATCTTCATCGAATTATATCCCCAATTGTTCCCATTGTTTGCGTGTACAATAGGACATTTGCATATGAGCCGATCACATTGGTCAAGTTGATCATACTTCCTGGATTCCGACCACTTCAAATAATTATCCTCTATTATTTAGTCATACGTTTTTATTTCAGTAGATATGAACCAAACAATATTATTGAATATTATTAATAATAGAATTATACCCCCGCTATTGTTGCTATTGTTTATGCATATAGTGCGGCATTTGCATATGAGCTGATTACCTTGGTCAAGTTGATCAAATTTCCTGGTTTCCGACCACTTCAAATCATGATAGGCCTACTGTATAGTTAAAAGCTCTTAGCCTATATCAGTAGATATGAACCAAACAATATATATTATTGATAATCTATTGTTGCTATTGTTTATATAAAATTTGCATACTGAATCACGTCGACACTTTCTTGATTGTGACCACGGACCACTTTATCCTCCATAGGCTATAATAGACATATAATAAGAATAATTATAATAGGCCTACTATATAATATAATATAATATGATATAATATAATATAATATAATATAATATAATATAATATAATATAATATAATATAATATAATATAATATAAAATATAATAAAATATAATATATAATATATAATATAATATATAATATAATATAATATAATATAATATAATATAATATAATATAATATAATATAATATAATATATAATAATACAAATTATGACATGAAAATGTAATACGAAGCATGTCTTTCTGATATCAAATAATTTTCATTTTTTGAAAATCACAATATAATACAAATTTTATGACAAATTATAAAAATTTGATATTTTTCGAATTTTTGATATAACAGTCCTCGAAGTAAATTATATAAATCTAATGATATATTCTTAAAGTGTATGTAGCTGGGAGGAAAAGCCGACGGTCAATTGAAAATTTTGACATTTCATATTGAAGATATGGATTTTTTCCCAAAAAGACCTAATTTTTTTGGTGTTTTGGGGGAAAATGCATATCTTCAATACGAAAGGTCAAAATGTTCAATTGATCGTCGGCTTTTCAACCCACCTACATACACTTTAAGTATAAATCATCAGATTTACTTCAAGTACTGTTAAATATCAAAAATATCAATTTTTAATGATTTGCCATGATGTGTATTAAATTGCGAAAAAAAAAAATTCAAAATTATTTGATATCAGAATGACATTCTTCGTATTCAGAATGCAATTCGATACGTCTGATGTGCTCTAATGTCCAAAATAAATACTGTCCAAACGTTCATACCCCAGCCCTTAAGTAGGCCTACAAAATACCGTTTATAATAGTGAAATAATTATACTCATAATCAAGGTTTAGGCTATGCAAGGCCTATACCGTATAGTACGGTATGTTAGCCGCAATATATTTTGGGCAAATATGTGTGCAAAATACGACACTTTAAAATAGTAGGCCTAGGCCTATTTTGTTTAGAATGTTAGCATCAAGTTTTCAAAAATGTTTTTGAGTGTTATTTAAACGATTTTATACCCTTTATAAAACCGGACATTTTAACGTTTTTTGTAAAAGTGTGTTTGTTGGGTAGTGTACTAAGCTCAAATAATCATGGGTCATGAACATTGGAGTCGCCAAATCCCGGTGCGTCTCTGTCTCACGCCAAGCAATTCCAAAAAGTTGACATGTTATGAGGCCCAAAAGTTTCCATAATTCCAGGGTTCAGACCAACCTTAAAAGGATGCACAAAGGATTGAGGTTTGGTGTGAATTTACTTTAACAGCAAGTAACAGGATTTGATCAACTTTGAAATTCCACACCTGTATAAGCAGCCATTTTGGATTTATGCAAATTAGGTACTGTTCCACTACTTGGATTTTCGGGGACTTCTTTAATAATAATGTTTTTTGAAATGAATGGTGATTAAATGGATTCTGTTGCAATTAGTGATGGGTTAACCCCTTACTCATCTTAATTTGATTGGCCTACTAGACCGTGTTCCAACCAGCAAGTTTGCGTAAAAGTTGACAACCAGCTTTTTTTTTTAAATTGGGTATACTGAATTTGATTCAATTGTCTGCCAGGCAGAATTTTGAGACTGTGACCCTCAAAAAGACCCAATAGGATAGTATATAGGGGGGCAAATTTGATACCAAGAACACTTTCCAAGATGTCAAATTATTCATCCATCCCAAGGATCCCAGATATGTTTGTGCGCATACAATCTACAGTTAAGAAGTTATGGGACACAAAAGGTCCAAGTTCGAATTGCTTGTTGTGAATGGGTCCAAAGTTGCTCCAACTTTAGTAAAAATCAAGACAAATTGTTCATCTACAATCAAGTGCAAATTTGCTGGGACACTTTCATAGTTCAATGACCCTCCCCGCACCCCTTATTCTATGTTGTATATACCAAACGCCTCATTTTTAAAATGGCCTATATTTTTGCTCCAACATTGGTTGGTGGGGGAGGAGGGGATTCGAAATAGGTTGGAAACTATACAAATAAAATATCACATGGTGGACTTCATATGACCGGTTTTATTGAACAGATGGCGCGAAATATGAACAAGTGTCCCAGGGAAATTTGCACTTGATTGTAGCTTAGAGGCTTCAGAAAATGAAAAGTTTGCACTATCTACCATGTCTAGTTAGTATGTTACACGGCAAAGAGTTAAATAATGTTGGATTCAATAGCATTAAATATTTATTTATCATCTCTCTTCATAGTAACTATTCTTTCCCTGAATCACTTGAACTTGAGGAACAGTTTGCCCCCATTTTAACAAAAAACGGAGCAGCTTTCATTTTTCAACCGGCCTGTACAACATGCAAATTGAATTGATCTTAGACATGCTGAGCTTCATAACTTTGTAACTATTATTATGTTCTATGTGCACAGATGTTACTTAAATTTTGTGATCTTTAGGCCCAGACGAAGATTGATATGTTTTTAGAGAATTTGGAGCATGTTTTAAATGTTGTATTAAATTTTGTGCTATCGCATATTTTCTTTGAACTGAAATGCTTAAGGGGGTACCGGTACTACACCCCTGGCCAACTTTGTGCCTATTTTTGCATTTTTTCTCAAAAATTATAGCGCATTTATATCGCGTTAACGTTGTTAGTGATGGCAGTGTGAAGATAAAAGTCTAAGTTAGAAAACCTTCTCACACAGACCAATACGTATACGTATGAGCTTTGAGTTACACCACCCTCAGGATTGGAATTAGATAAATGCATGCACTGTGTAGAACACAGGATTGTAAAGTAAACTTTATAAAGCTAATGATTATGATATGTACTTTGTATGTATAGCTGGGATGAAAAGCAGACAATCAATTGAAAATTATGACATCACATATTGAAGATATTATACCGTATGGATTTTTTTTTCCAAAAACACAAAAACAAATTAGGTCTTTTCGGGAAAAAAATGTATATTTGAAAGTTCACAATTTTCAATTGATCGGCTTGGTCGGCTTTTCATCCCAGCTACATACACTTTAAATACATATCATTAGATTTAATATAAAGTTTACTTCAAGGCAGACTTGTAGTACCCGTACTCGGGTCCCAATTTCCAATGTCCCCAGACCCGTACTCATGCCAGATTTTTTTGAACACCCTATAATGTGAATTAGATATTTATATGTATAAAAGTAATGCCAGTTTTAGCCAAAGGAAATTTTACATTAAGTGCTCTGGTATGAACGTTTTGACAATATTTTTTGTGTGACATGAGAGAACATCAGACATATCAAATTGAATTCTTCTGATATCAAATAATATTGATTTTCTAAGGTTTTTTCTAATTTCTTATTTTATTAAGTACTTTGAACATCAAACAAAAACAATCTTATAATAAATCATGCAATTTATTTTTATACATGTTACAGTCTTCGAGTTTTCCTTTTATGCCTTAAAAGTTGTTTAAACCCCACGGAATTGCATGACACACATATTCCACTGCATAAATTAAAAGCTTGTTAAATCCTTAATTGCTTAAGTTTAAAATTAAGATTAACACTATGAAAATGCAGTTGTACTAAGTTAGATGCACCAAAGTGCAGAAATTCTTTATGCACACCAACTTCCCATTGGAATTACACAGAGCTCCTCCACTTCCTCCACCACCCGACTAATTAACTTGATTAAGCTTGCTTGTGACAACAGTCAAAGGTCAGCTCATCCAGCACCCCCGTTTCCTGTTTCATTGTTATGCAAATAGCGATCGATCAGCGTGGTGACTTTGCCTGTTTGGTAATAGTTTCCGTGGACATTTCAAAACACACCATAGGTCCATAGCGTCCTTCACGATCGATATCCGTGGTGACTTTGTGCTTCTTGATTTTTCTTCCGTGGAGACTTTGTCGGTTTGGTAAAAGTTTCCATGGAAAGTACCGTGGTGACTTCCTACTTTTTGCTCTCATTCCTAGCTCAATAGTGGCACTGGCGACATCCGGGCTCAGTTGTGGCGAGGAGTCACATATGTGCTAGATGAAGAGGTAAACATTAGTTAGTGGTTTGCATATTAAGGATAACAAACTGTAATTTTTTTATAATTTTTTCCAATTGTTTTCAAATTAACTGTGAATGATCCTAGCACTTCAGAATAGGTCCAGTGGTTCTCCTAAGTCGCCGAAAACTTTGGAAAAGAAATTTTAAAAAAATTATTAAAAAAAATTAAAAAAAAAAAAAAAAAAATTTCCCAGAAAATCGGAGTACTCCGATTTTCGGGGGTTTAAAACTCGGGAAATCGGAGTAACTCCGCGAAAATCGAAGTAGTTGGCAGGTATGAAATAGTTACTCGTCATATTTCCATGTATCGCCCAGGCCTATTAGTGGTATGTAACCTCTAGGTGTCTACCCAACATCAAGATACACAGGATATGCTTTTCTCATTGTACTCAACCAGTGTCAACTGACAACAAGGCTCATTTTCCAGACTCTGGGTGCCCTCACAACCAAACACCTACATACATTAGACATGCTTTTCTCATTGCACTCAACTGTCAGCAAGGAAAGCATCAAGGTAGACTTTCTAGTCACTAGGTGTACTCACAACCCAACACATACAACATCAGATATGCTTTTCTCATTGTATGCCACTGTCACCAAAGACAATACGAAGGTAGACTTTCCAGTCTCCGGGTGCCTTTACAACCAAACACCTGCATACATGAGATATGCTTTTCTCATTGTACTCAAATGTCAGCAAAGACAGTATCAAGGTACACTTTCCAGGATCAGTGTGTCCTAACAACCCAGCACATTAATGCATCAGATACGTTTTTTGATGCAACACGCCACTAGGATAGTAATAAAAGAAATTCTACAAAAACAAAATATTTTATTATAGTTCAATTTTATTGTAACATATTTTTTCAAAAATTGTCATGAAATAATATTAAATGCTTACAAATTCAGATAAGCACACAATCACATGCATTTAAAGTTATCTACCCTGACACTAGTTCTACATTGATAATGGCATGAGTGGTGGGTGGTGAAAAGGCAAGGTCATAGTCGTATATCTTGCTACTTTTATATTTCCTGCCAGTTTTATCTTTTTTCTATGGGTTGTCAGCATGTTTCATTTCAAAACTTTCCAACTTTAACATACCACCCCCACTACAGAACTATTCCCTCTGAAATTCATATACCGTAAACGTTCGCCTAATAGCGCTACGGGTTCGCTTGACATAACTGGAATTTTAGACACAAACTAAAACTAGAGCAACTGTGCCCTTTGCAAGGGCACGAGGTAAGTTAGGCGGATGACTGTGACGATCTGATCAAGCAGCAATACTGTGCTGGATAGTATTAATTTTAATAAGACTGTTTCATTAATTGCCGTTTTAATATACCTTGATCGTGGAAAGCTGGCATTTTGAAAACTTGACCTTTGACCTCTGTATGGCCGCCTTAATGACATTAAATGAATTTTAAAATATTTAAAACATGTTCAGAATGTCATAAGGATCATTGCATTTAAATTTCAGCTCAATTGAAGCATTTTGAAAACTTGACCTTTGACCCCTTTATTGCCCCTTAATGACCTTAAATGAATTTTAGAATATTTTCAACATGTTTAGAATGTCATAAGGATCATTGCATTTAAATTTCGGCTCAATCGGAGCATTTGGAAAACTTGACCTTTGACCCCTTTATGACCCCTTAATGACCTTAAATAAATTTTAAAATGTTTTAAACATGTTTAGAATATGTCATAAGGATCATTGCATTTAAATTTCAGCTCAATCGGAGCATTTTCGGTTAAAATGACCTTTTTGACCCCTGTGACCCTGGATGACCTCTGACGTTAAACAAATCCATAAATTTTGTAGCCAGCTACCCAATACTGCTTGTGACTGAGTTTGGTAAAAATCCGATTAAGGATGTGGAAGTAGTAGCAAATTGTGAGAAGAAAGAAAGAAAGAATGATTGTGACGATCTGATAAAGCAGCAATAGGCCTACTGTGCTGGATAGTATTAATTTTAATAAGACTGTTTCATTAATTGCCATTTTAATATACCTTGATCGTGGAAAGCTGGTATTTTGAAAACTTGACCTTTGACCCTTAATGACCTTAAATGAATTTCAAAATATTTAAAACATGTTAAGAATGTCATAAGGATCATTGCATTTAAATTTCAGCTCAATTGAAGCATTTTGAAAACTTGACCTTTGACCCCTTTATTGCCCCTTAATGACCTGAAATGAATTTAAAAATATTTTCAACATGGTTAGAATGTCATAAGGCTAATTGCATTTAAATTTCAGCTCAATCAGGGCATTTTGGAAAACTTGACCTTTGACCCCTTCATGACCCCTTAATGACCTTAAATAAATCTTAAAATGTTTTTAAAATGTTTAGAATGTCATAAGGATCATTGCATATAAATTTCAGCTCAATTGGAGCATTTTAAAACTTGACCTTTGACCCCTTTATGACCCCTTAATGACATTAAATGAATCTTGAATTTTTTTAAAAATGTTTAGAATGTCATAAGGATCATTGCATTTAAATTTCAGCTCAATTGGAGCATTTTGAAAAACTTGACCTTTGACCCCTTTATGGCCCCTTAATGACCTTAAATAAATTTAAACATGTTTTAAACATGGTTAGAATGTCATAAGGATCATTGCATTTAAATTTCAGCTCAATCGGAGCATTTTCGGTTTAAATGACCTTATTTGACCCTGTGACCCCTGGATGACCTCGGACGTTAAACAAATCCATAACTTTTGTAGCCAGCTACCCAATACTGCTTGTGACTGAGTTTGGTCGAAATCCGATCAAGGATGTGGGAGTAGTAGCAAATTGTGAGAAAGAAGAAGAAGAGGAAAGAAAGAAATGGCAAGAAAAAAATAAGTTAGGCTGCACGCCTAACTTAAGTACCTCCCATAAAAATCCCACCAGCAAATAAAGTGCACATACCCTTAATTCTTGTTGGGATTTTTAGAGAAGGGAGCTCTCTATTTATACATGAAATTTACCCCAGGCAAACTAGCCCAGGAGAACATTAGGAGAACATTAGGAGAACATTTACGGTATTGCTTTAGTCATCCATATCATTTAATGACAGGCAGCATCCATGGATAATGTATCCAACAAATTGTGTTAACTCCCTTTGTCTCATGAAAGCTAAGATTTACATCTGGCCACACACCAGCCACAGAATGTGTTAGGAACCATGAATGTGTACAAGACACTCTAACTGGTACCAATCTACCAGGCAATTTATATACCGGTATTGTCTTCTCCTCTTGTCTCTTTTGATCTCAGTAACATAAATTATTCCAACCTAAAGTACTATGGTTTGCCTTATAATTTGGGGCTACTGGTTAGACGAAAGTGTATACTTAATGGTTACACGAGACACCACGACAACTTGTGCCTATTTATGGTTACAAAGTATTTACGTTATGATCATAGAGCAAATGTTGATGATACAAGGTGGGTAAAACTCCAATGAAAGCTTACGCTTGGCAGTTTTATACAATACCATATTTGTTGTATTTATATAATGTTCGCTAGTTTTATTATATTGATTGTTTATTTTAAAGACATGATTGCAATGTTTCATCAAAGAGATAGCAAAAATGGAACACTGGTTTGAACAGCAACATAACAAATGGTTCAGTTTGATTTCAGGTTTGGCCTTTGGCAACATCAATACTTATAGAATGTGTCCTTAAATCACTATTAAAATGATACATCTTCAATTCATGGCAGGAAAACCATCTTGAAAGTTTAATTGAAATACATTTGAACCATTATGACATTGTTGTTGAAACCACATACTTTTGAACAAACTTTGTTCCTTGAACCACCCTATACATAAAATTTACACCAAGTGCAAGTTGTATTAAGTTGTGAAAGTGTACAACACTTTGAAAGTCATAAGTATACCAAACACAATGTATGCATTTACATACATGATTTTTAGTAGATCAGGGTCCATTTCACTAATAACATAAAAGCTCTGTAAGTCTCCAAATAGAATTGTAACTTACGATCAAAAATCCATTTCACTAAAATGATTTACGATCAGTACCGTTCATAAGTAATAGGGATTTACTACAGGAACCCTTAATAATATTACGTCTAGTAAACGGGTATTCGTAAGTTATCAAGAATGAAAAAAACCCAGATTATTGAATTCAATTAAAAATATTCCAAAACACTAATTTTTTGTTAAAGCTGCAAAAAGTGATTACAAATCTAGCCTTGTACAAAAATGGGCAAATTTAATTAACATTGAGAGAGATTTTATATCAATTAAGCAAATTGTACTATATTTGATCTTATCAGTGCCCTTCCCCCAATTAGTATCCCCACTGCATTTTTCTGACTTGCACCTGACCAACTACATGTAGAATGAATCCTTTGTCTTTTACACCGCACATGTATTTGTGTGATGCTCGTACCGTTTTGGACTCGCGAAAATATTTTCCCGCAACTTTGGTTTTGCGATATATATGTGTACATCCATATATCAAAATGATGCACTTGTCGGCTGCTACATATGTCTTTTTTTACATAACAGCTAGGAATAAATACCAGACTCATCTCCAGTGGAGGTCACTTCAAGTCATCCCCAAGTCACATGGTTAATGAATGTTCTCTGTATTCCTAATACATAATAGCTAGGAATAAATACCAGACTCATCTGAAGTGGAGGTCACTTCAAATCATCCCCAAGTCACATGGTTTAGGAATACAGAGAACATTCATTAACCATGTGACTTGGGATGACTTGAAGCGACCTCCACTGGAGATGAGTCTCGTATTTATTCCTAGCTATTATGTGAAATGAGATACATGTAGTACTAGCAGCCGACAAGTGCATCGTTTTGATATATGGATGTACACATATCGGTGTCGTGTCTTTTATACGATCGCACTTATAAGTTCTTAAAATATGTGATCAAACACAAATATGATCAAAAGGTCAATTTGTACACAGCTGCGAAGTCATGACACTTTCTTTGTACACATTAAGTTTATCAGTCTTCAACCTGGACATTGACCGACAGAGGGCAGCACTCTAAATAACCACCCCCTTTTAGCATGTAATTGGATAAAAAACAGTCTTGACATTGAATTTCAATGCTTCAATGTGAGTATACAAATTTAATAATATTATTTAGATATTAATATGTGAGAGTTTTGATTATTAAATACAAATAAATGCATTATTTTAGGAAAAAAAAACATTTATGTTAGTCCACATATTTGCTGGGGATAAACAGTTTTAGGATTCTGCAGGCAGAGCAACATGAACTGATCACGTTTTTTCAATTTTTCTACCTTTTTAATACTAAAAAAACCCATGGTACTTAAATTAATCTGAATACAAATTACAAACTGATTTGTTAGTTCAAAAGTTGAACATAAATACCTCAAAACAAAGAGAGTCTCCATGTGATCAATACTGATCATAACTTTGAGCACAATTAATTAATTAATTAAAAGCAATAAAATTAATGTGAACACAGGGAGAATTGTGCAATAAGCAAATCCAAATGATCTAGAAAATAAGGATTGAAAGAAGTTTGATACGATTTGACAAACGTGGCAAATTGAAACAAATTATGTGGTATGAAAATACATAGTCCAACATGTTCCACATGCATGTTTGATACCAATTACTGCCAATACCTTTGCACAGCAATGATGCTGCAAACTTTTTGAATCGCACCGAATTTCATTTTCATTCAATCTGAGACCATAAAGCATTCAATCATTCAACTTTTCGATCATTGTGATTTTTACGCAAGTATGGTATATCTAGCGGTATCTACGTTTACACGTTTAACGGACCACAAATTCACAATCCGTTTAGGAAAATCACTAACTATTTAAACGTAAAAAAACAAAGTAATTTTTTAAAAACTTTTTTTAAAACATACGTTTACACAGTTAACCGACCCGATTGTGGTCCGTTTAAACGGATAGACAAATAACTGTTAATTTACACCCTAGTGGTATCATACATGTACTGCAGGTAATTAAATTCTCCCCATGTTCATATTGATTTTCATGCCATTGCTTTGACTTAATTGTGCTTAGCAATACAACCACTGGAAATAGTGAGACCTCTTTTTTGAGGTGTTTGGCTTTCAAATAGTGCCCATAGGCACTGGGACAGGCACTCATTGTTTGGTAAGCTTCTTAAAAATTATTTATGAGGACTATGATGCATTAGTGATATTGTGCTAAATGAGAAGACATCTTACACTTCCCATAATGCATTTAATTTTCTGTACTGATTTGCTATCCAGTGCATGGGTCAATAGTGACAATATGTCATGTGCCTCTATGAAGATAACACATCCAGATCTTGTAAAATATCTTGACTATCAACCCATGTTTAGCCAGTCTATTCTCACAATAAAAGCAAAGGGAACCCGTATAAAGAAATGGGAGTATCATTTGATGAAATGGGAGTGTCATTTGATGAAATGAGGTGATGTATTATGTTGCAAAGGATTCTGGGAAGGGTAAGATATCTTCTCTACATACTTCCAAAAGGGCTTATTTTTTCCACACCCAAAAAGTATAAAATTTGCAAGCTTACATACTGCCGATATCAAAATGTTGCTACAAAAATGACTGGGCCCTGTAACACATAACAAGCCTTGAATGAATGCTGAAAATACTAACAAATTTAAAATACAACATAATTTTAATTCAAACACTTTTCATTATCATAATTTTAATTGCAAATAAGAACAGTTAAAATAATTTCAATTATCACAAAGTGGTACGATCTGCTCCATGTTGGAAAAAGGAGGAATTTTTGAAAATTGAGATACTATACTATTTATTATATTATCTTATACTTTATGTTATCATACACTGAAAACACCATGGGTCTAGCATACTTGGTTCTATTAAAAGTTCTGAAGTTTTGTATAAATTTGTATATATGTATTTTCTGATGTATTTTATTGTTTTTCTTACTCCATATTTTTGCCTTTATCTCATATTTCAAATTTGCCGCCTTTGGCCCCCATGGATCAGATTGTGTCACAAATTATCATCAATTAAACCAGGCCAATCTATATTTTGTAGGGTTGAATATCAGGGCTTGTTCTCCTTTTACCCCTTTGAGATGCATAGCAACACCTCACCGAGTCATACACAGCTGACAGTTAAATATTAATAGTTCTATTATAATATAGTTTTATTCAAAATTTGGCTATATATTCAAATTACTTTTGTTTTTTTCCAGACTCGCTTATTCTGCTTTATACAGTACCCTGTACAGTCCAACCTCTTTTATCTGGCCATGATGGGAAGAAGCATTGGTCGGATAAGTGAAAATCCGAATAAGTGATCATGTGTAACTTTGCATTGAATTGTTTAAACTGGGGCTGGGCAACAAAAGAGTACTCATACATGTATGGGGGTAATATCACACTGAAAGATGGTATTTGAGTGTAACATACATTGAAGATATGTCCTAAATGCTTCAGACCATAAAGGATTAAAAGTATTAAAACATATTTTTCTACGATGATCACACTTAGGCCTAAAAAATGTTTGACTGCCGTAACATAAAAAAATAGGGTAGGCAGGTCGGGATTTTTTTAAAATTAATTACCTGTAATTTATTAATTTTATGCAAAAAAAAAAATTCTAATGCCAGGCCAAATTTTTGGGTCGGTCGGGTTACGACAATCAAACAATTATTTTTTAGGCCTTTAAGAGATTGGACTGTAAATAGATTTGCGACATTGTTCTCAGTGTTATAATACTTAATTAATTATTCTATTATAGATATACCACAGCTCACATTTCATTGATCATACAAGCTCAAACCAAACAATTTATATTGAAAGAATCCTTTTTATAGCTCAAATTGTAACTCTCCATGGGAAATTCAACAATAATTTTCCAACGGAGAAAATATTTTCCTTGACCTCCCCGGGACTAATTCCTTCATTTACATGCAAAAGGTAATACATGTATTTGATCTATAAAAGTTAGATATCTTTATATTATATGCACATCCACATGTAACCAGGACTAAAATACATGTAGTATTGATATGGGTGGGTCATTTGCAACGGAGTGTACACTCTCCTTTATACCCAGAAGCAAAAGTGCTAATTTTTTCTTTCTTTATCTACAGATCTCAAAAACCACAAGGCCTGTGGAGCTATAAACATATAATATACGATATTGGGAGATTCTCAAAGTTCTTGGGAGTTTGAAAAAGTGTAAAGGGCATTGGACTTTGACCACTGCCTGCACTCCTGCAGTAAAGGGAACAGAATTAAAACATGCATTAACCCTAACCCAACCAGAGCTCACTAAAACTCACTATTGAAACCACTGCTCATGCATGCATTCCACATGATGCGATGATGCAATCAACCCAAGTCATATACCCAGGGAATAATTGCTGGCCGGGCCAGCGTAACCTCCGTGGCTACAGGCAAATGATCTTCTGTGTGGCCTGCGAGCCTGCGAGGGTCCGAGGTTCAAATCTTGTGGGTATCAAGTGACTTCTTTGTTCATCTTCTCTCCTTTTTCGTTTCTTCTTTCCCTTCCGATAGCTAAAAACACGGACACGGTTAGGGTTTTATGACATATAGCTCAATTCTGTGGATCCATAGGTTGCGGAAATCAGCATGTTTTTTAGATCCAATTTGGGCAAGTAATTGGATGATTATTGACAGGCAAACTTCAATTTCAAGCTAAGACCCTGTTCAATGATGTACATGTCGTCGTTGGGCAGGAAAAACCTGTGTCATTGGCCCCTGAACATGTTTAAAGCAAAATCTTTTATGTAACCTTTTGGCAGGTTTGTTTTAAACATGTTCAGGGGCCACAATCACATAGGAGGTTTTCCCAGCCCATCAACGATGTATGATAATTATTGTATTATTTAAACTCGTAAGATATTTAACATCCAATCATTAAATAACATGGATGCATTGATTTACAGGTAAACATATGTGACACGATCAAGGGAAATGAGTCGGATGTCGCTAAATATTGATTTTGAGATATTGGCAAAGAAAGTGTTAAAATTCTTTTGTTTTACATTGTTTTCAGCGATTGATAAATTGATGTAACTTCACAAAGAAAAGTCGTATCAACATGGGGGTTTCAATTTCTGAAAGCTGTAAATGTCCTCTTTAGAAACATAGGCCTATGTAAAACTCATTTTTGACCAGGGTCGACATGTGACTCATTCCCCTTGATATTACACCAAGCAAAAAAAAAAAAAAAAAAAAAAACTCTTCTACATACCCTCATCATCAACGGGTAAGATACAATAATTATGTACAATACAAAAATAAATCAATATTTACATGTCTAGTACAGTGGTTTATAGTGCACTAGCCTATAAACTTGTGTTGTTTCAACAGACTGACCAGGGGAGGAGGTACTTAGTATCAGCGGCACACCCCTACTACATACCCAAATCAAACTTGAGTAGCCCCCGGTAGACTGAGCACACTTTTTGCAGATTGTTGCGTTCCACACAATTCCTATAGGACTAGGACAAAATCTGAATTTCAAATCAAATTCTGCCAAGTGAGGCAATCAAAATATTAAAACTCCATGTAACTAGTTATATTTATGTGACCAGGGGCCCATTTCACAAAGACTTACGATTGATCTTACGATTGAATTAATAGGGGATTATGTGTGGTGGATCAATTGTAAGATCATTTGTAAGGCTTTGTGAAACAGGGCCCAGATCTGATCCTAATCAACATGTTGCTGTTTCGCGCGTGCATCAATGCGGTGTCTTTAAGCGTGTACGTTCATACGCCACCACTTTGAGCATCCGCTAGATACTTGAAGCTGCGCCCAATGAAATGCGCACTGATGTCACTACCACATTAGGCAAAAGTGAGGACAAAAACAGTAAAAAAATATTTATAGAAAATAGTTCATAAAGGACTTTGCAAGCAAATATTCAAGAGACCTGCCGATTCTATGGAATGCAATAGAATGCTTTGATCATTTAAAAATTGGTATCACAGTTTTGCACTTCCTTATTGGAGTCGTTATATTATACTAGTCTAACTCATGAATATTTTACACCAAGGGTATATCTAATTCTAACTGTGATCATAATTTGGAGTTTGGAGTATTTTCCAACCTGTCATAAAAGATGGAACCTTACATAAGTATCAAAAAGAATAATTGTAACTTTGTCCTAGCCCTATCCATACAACTCTCAAAACCATTATATTGGAAGCTTACTGAAATCTTAAACGGAAGCCTTTTTACAATTACATAAGTACAATCAGCCATTCAACTACCTGCTAAATCAGCTTACACACCTACTCCTACATATCTCACGTAAACTGCACACAAAAAAATATCATTACACTTCAATATAAAGATGCCACTTCCTGAAGAGATTAAAAGAATTGGTTCTGTGCATTTTGATACCTTTCTTGTCACAATACGACTAATTCCTTCAATTTGTATCCATTTAATTATAAAAAAAGGTAAGTTTGATCTAAAAATTACAACATTTCTATTGATTGTCCATCATAGAAGACATGACCTTAAGGGGGTACTACACCCCTGCCCAATGTTGTGCCTATTTTTGCATTTTTCTCAAAAAATATAGTTCATTGGGGACAAGTAAGATATGTATATTATAGGGGCAAGGACCAGGGTTCGAATTCGTTTAAAAATTTTGCGTAGCAGTTTTTGGCTAATTCCTCACAATCAGGATACTTCCATATACTAAAGCACTATAAAAAGTGCTATATAAATGCAAAATTGGGTAGCAGTTACTTCAAAATGTGGAGCAAACTGCTATGCGATACAGCCGAATTCGAACCCTGGCAAGGACTACAACTACTGCGCTGGAAATTTTATTTCAGCACAGACAACAGTTGTGGAGTTACAGTCAAAAATGAGGGAAACCACTATTTGATCAATAAATCAATAACTACTTGCTTTGAGTTGCTGAATTTTCAGTACAGTAGTTGTAGTCCTTGTCCCTATAATATACATATCTTACTTGTCACCAATGTGCTATAATTTTTGAGAAAAATGCAAAAATAGGCAAAAAAATGGCCAGGGGTGTACATGTAGTACCCCCTTAATCTCCCACACTGGGGATATATTTCAAAAGTCACCCCTTCAGGTAATTCCATTTGAAAATTCACATCCCTGTGTGGAAAATTAAGGTTGTGTCTCCCATATATAGCGGGTGTGTGGATTTCAACAAATAGCTCAATTCACAAGGAACGTCTTGCTGCCAAACAAATCTTGCTTAGGCCAAAAAAAAAAAATGGTTTGTCTCAAAGCTCACGAGAAATTTAAAACAAATGCGAAATCGATTTTTTTTTTTTTTACTATTTTGAGAAAAAAGTCTGATTTTCGCCGATTTTTTCTGAAAAAAAAACTAAAAAAAAATTTTTTTTGGAGCTTTGAGACGAACCTTTTGTTTTTTTTGGCCTTATTTTGGTATTATATTGTGTCTTGTCTCAAGTTGAGAGTAGTAATTGCATGTTGGATTTCTTAGTGACCGATTTAAATTATGCGCGCTAACCTAATACCACAGGGTGTATACACACGCGTAGAAGGGCGATTTGACCGTGTAAACGCACTGATTCGAGTCTACCACTACAAAATCCAACATGATGGTGTTACTCTCAACTTGAGACGAGACACAGTATACATGTTTTATGTTTGTGACTTTTACAGAATGAATAGCCCAAGGCTGACATTATAAATTGCCTCAAGTTTCGATTACATTACACATTTGTTTTTTTTAAAGATGCATTATTGTCAGTAACTATCCACAGGTTGCACATACAAGTACAGGGCAAACCTGCAACAGATTTTGAAAGTCAAATCAAGGATTCAAATGTGCATGAATGATGAAAGTCCCATCTGCAATAACTGCCACGTGTCATGTGTACAATACAATTATACAACATACAATGCAGAAATTGTCAGATGTTTATAGGGCAGCTGTTACATGCAGATATAGGGCCTTCTGGCATCACATGCTTGGACCCTTGAAATTATCCTTGGTTCAGGAATTTAAATAACTATCAATCATCAATTTTATTAATTATTAATTTTCCTGTTAACTTACTTTTATACTCTTATCCTGTACACACATTTTGTCAACCTACCTGCATGAAAGCTCTCAGTCTAACATGATCTCTCCCTTTGCATTTATACGTGTATGTATGTATAATGCATTGCACAATGCCGCTATACCATACACAGTTAGCGTACATGTGCTTACTATTAGCACTTTTAAAACATGCACACATGAAGAGCCCCATCCACAAACGTTTAAAGGGTTTTGAGCAAATCATCGATACACATAGTTAAGTAAACCTGCAAATGTGTGTCTCAACCCCATTAGCTCAGTTGGTAAAGTGCTGGACGTTGGTACAATTTCATGTTTTCAAAAACGCTCGATAGTAAGCACATATATATGCTAACTGTCATACAGGGCTCGAAAAAATGTTAATTTCCCGGGAAGCAAGCTAAATTTCCCACAATTTATAACATGTTTTTATATACAAAAAAGACACAATTTCCCTCCAAATACCAGAATTTCCCTGCAAACACCAACATTTCCTGGGAATGAGCTTCCCCAATTCCCCACTTTTTCGAGCCATGACTGTCAAGTTAGAGTTAGAGTAGTGCCAATCATTGATCTTATGCATCAATTTAGCCATCCCCTACTAATGTTGCTATGTTTAATTCTCGGACACAACATGTACAATTTGAAAGCAAAGAGTGTGTCCACATGCATTGATGAATCTGACGCTGTAAACTACGCAAGACTCGGAAAAAATATACACCAATCACACTACGCTATGTTGTTACTATCTGTCGGTCGCTAAGGTCCGAGCTTCTGCATGCTCACACATTTGACACGGCACATACTTTTGTCCGAGAATTAAAAATAGCAACAGTATGTCACCTAATTACATTTACGTTCACACTATATAGTGTAGTTTCACATTGTACGGTACAAAAAACAATTATTACAAACACTTTTTAAATGTTGCTACTTTAGCTACATCACATTCACATAGATTCTACTATATGTAATAACTTTCTTTGATGCTACACATTGGAGTAAATAATTATTCTAGAATCATTCTACATGTACCACTAAGTAGACTAGATATATAATAAATGTATATTGCATAATAACCCAAGTTTTTAGGGGGCAGTAAGAAGTGTCTTGTTTCTTCACAAATCGCTTAATTGCCATCACTGTATGGTCAATATCATTCTGATAATTCAAATATTCTACAAAACCGGTAAATTCCTCCTTATGTCAACAATATTTAAATACCATAATGTTGTTGGGTGCCGTTTTTTGTAAATAAATTAGGTGCATGTTTTTGAAATTTAACAGCCTCAGTGTGGTGCACAGATATTTACATCACTGAGCATCAATTATTACCAATACCACTTCTGTCTCAATCACTGCACAAGTAAATATATAATTATTATTATGTATTAGCGTAGCCATGCAGGATTGTTTTCAGAGGGGTCCGAGAGAAAAATAACTTGACGAAAAATGGAAATTTCTTGCACCCAATTACTTCTTCTTTACTCTCATACTCGCCATCAATTTCCCAAAAGTGTCCACATTCTTGACGTTGTTCGGATGACTGAGCAGAAGATGTTTCTTGAACCAAGTGTAATTACGGGACAGATAATCGCAATAACGCGACATTTGTACGTCGAGTAGCCCAAATGGCGTGCCACGTGGCGCTTCAGAGACGTCGGGGTCGAGAATCGCTTGTGACACTTGGTGCACTTCAGTTGACTTAAGTTGATTAACGAATCAATGTTCTGCAATTTACCCGTTCCGGATTTGGCGCTGGTTTTAGTCGGTGCAGGGGGCTTCTTCTCCGCTGCTTTCTTTGCCATGATGTGAATCTGAACATGACGCCTTAGTGAGCTGACGTACTGGAATTGTTTATTGCACTCGATGCATCGATTCTGGCGCTTGTCCATCAGTAGCATAGTTTCGTTGCTAGTACTAGAATTCTCGTCCTTATCCAGATTTAGTCTCTGTACCACTCCCGACGAGATGCTGCGATGATTCAGCCGTGCTTGTCTGATAGGCGTCTCACGTTTCGGAGATTCCGGTGCTACCATTTTGCGTGCGCTCGCGGGCGATGCCGACCGGCTGGAGGGATTCCGCAAGACAACTTCCGATGTCTTTGAGGAAGCAGACAGTGATTCTGCATCCTTTTTGACAGGGGCTCTCAGTTTTGTCGGAGTTGACAGGACTGGAGATGCACGTGAATTAGTGGTTGAATCTAATCCACGATCGCTTGAGGAATCACGATGCTCGCAAGCAACCTGCTGGCTCGTTCAACCATCACAATCGGCACTGTGACCTTTGTGGGTTGTACTTTACTTGCATCCCCATTCTTAGTTTTGTCCAATTTGACCTCTGCATTTTTATTCTTGTCCGACTTGGTTTCTCCATTTTTGTTTTTGTCAGAGTTGTCGTCATTTTTCTTGCTGGTTTCCGTCTTCTTGCCACCGTCGTCAGAATTCTTCTTGATGTCCTGTTTCGTGTGTAGGGTATGAGTGCTATTGGTATCATCCACCTCATTGTTGACAATCAAATTGATCCATAAACCAACCTTCATTTTCTTGATGGCTTTGGATATGAGAGGGATGGTACGGAACTGCGGGTGTCTGCCGTGCTTGCTCATCACGTGACGGCGCATCTGCGTGTAATCAACGTTTTCGTACTGGCACAGCGAGCACCGATAGCGATTCAACTTGAAATGATTGCAACAGTGCTGCTGCAGTCGACGGATGCCCGACAGGTGCTTGTGACATTTGCGGCATTTGATGTTCTTCTCATCCATGATCTGAAGGACGCGATTCTTTGCGATCTGCTCGCTGCTCAACTTACTACTGCCCACGATATGACCTTCGCGACGATGGATCTGCATGTGACGGTTCACGTTACGTGTACTCGCAAATGTCTTCTTGCAGACCGAGCATGTCGGTGTTTTAACAGGGGTGGTATTTCCACTACCCCCTTCCTCATCAGAAGACCCATCCTCCTCCTCCTCATCATCATCTTCATCTGACGAGGAGTCTAGTTTCTTCAGCTGTTGTTTCAGTCCAGCATCCCGGATTTGCACTTGCAATTGTTGGTCCCGATATTTAACCATGGAGTCTACCTTACTTGGAGTCAGGTGGTGCACATTCAACAGATGGCGCTTCAAATTGTACATGGTCTTCTGCGAAGAAAAACACAGGTCGCATTTGAAGTGTGGCTTCTTGTGCGCACGTTCGTGCCACGCCAACGCCGAAAAGTTTTTGCATTCCTTCTTGCATACTTTGCAGATTGCTTTCTTTGTGTGTCCCTGCTGATGCTGCTGTTTGCCATTAGCGAGCTTCTTCTGCTGACCCAGAGTGACCCTTAACACCTGTTTCGATGAAGTTGGAGTAGACCCATTTCCAACTGGTTTAGCTTTCGACGATAGTATAACTTTACTGGGGCTATTTGACACTGTGTTAACGACGCTGGATGACACCTTTGCATTTTTCAGCAGAGTGTGCAGAGTATTTCGCTTCTCTACTCCGTCCGTCTTCTCCGAGCCTGGACTCGTCTGGCACTTCTTTGCGGTTTTCTCTGCCTGCCGAATGGCAATCTCACCGACAAGTTTCGCCGTGCCATCACTCTCGTTTTTCCTGAAGTTGCTCAACATGTCGAGTTGACTCTGGTAGAGAATCTGATCTGGTCTGATAACCATCTGCTCCATGGCCTTTGTAGTAGCCGAAATTGGCCGGACTAAGATATACGTCGCATCCGGTTTACGAATAATCATCTGTTGCTTCGGTTTCACGTTGATAGGAACTTTTTTGTTTGATTTCATATTGGTTTGACTAGCTTCCTCCTCCGGGGCCTCTGGCTCTATAACTGGTATGGGTTCCTTATCTTGACACATCCACCGCTGAAGACCAGAGGGGGCACTCTGTGCTGATGCTGCTATTGCATTTTCAACACCAACACGCATTGTGCAGAAATTCTTCTTGTGATCGACAAAGTTTAGCAGACCTCTGAAGAGGGAACGGCATGCTCGGCACTCAAAGATTACATCCGTTTCTTGAAGCAAGAGTTGTCTGACAAAGGGCGTGCCTATGAGAGAAAAAAAGACAAGTATAATGATTACAATGTGATCAACCTGAGAATGATCCATATGCCATCTTCTAAACATGTTCACAATGGAGTCTGGACTATTCTTTTTGAAATCCATACACTCCTATGGATGATATTATTACCGTATCTAAAATCTCACTCACAGGGGTGTAGATTTCAAATGGAGTCACCCATTCCGGTAACCCCATTTGAAATTCACAATCCTTGTGTGGAAGATTACGGTCATGTCTTCCATAGGGGGTGTATGGATATCAAATAGAATAGCCAATTAAAAGCACAAGTTGGCAAAGCCATCATCAAAACCGCACCTAAAATGGACAGCATCACAATAACTATTGGCCATACAGTGTACCAGGTCATGGCTGTATATCACTGGCACAACCACCACATGTGGGTTCGGTCCCAGGGTTCGGTAAGGCAACAACAAAAACCTGTGTTCTATGGGCAGATGGACTGACTTGTCATGTGGGGTCAGTCAGTCTGGATAAAATCACTGTCATCACTGAAAGCGTGTACAATCTGAAATTTAAGACAAAATCAATCCCCTTCAGCCCAAAAATGGCTGTTTTTAATTTCATGCAGCTAAAAAAAACCCACAACCCTGAAATGCAAAATCTGCGTCACCCAGACCCATAGAACAGGGGTTTCATCGCCTAGAGGCTAGAGCATGTACTAGTTTTTCCTAACAATGTGTGCTGTCAGCAAAGAGCTTAGACCCAAAGAGAGTGGACTAGGAATTGGTCATGCATAATGCTATGGCATATCCACCATCGGGTGGCGCACATGGAGACCAAAATAGTGAAGCACTATCGGCAAAGCCCGATATACAATGATTTGAGTGTCATATGGCGTTTAACTTATAAACATGTGTTATCGCCACATCCAGGCCTGGAAAATATGTTCATTTCCCGGCAAGAGAGATAAACTTCCCTCCAACTTAGCAGGATTTCCCACCATTATGTATTTCTTTATTCAAAAAAGTAAAATTTCCCTCCAAATTATCAAATTTTCCAGCAAGGAGATTGCCAAATTGCCATTTTTTCCAGACCTGGCCACAACAAGCGCACACTTTAAACAAAGTTCACCCGGGGAAGGTGAAATAATGGGGGGGGGGGGCCCAAATATTTTTCTTGCCCCCCCCCCCAGTTTTGAGGCAAAACCCCCCAAATCACGTCAATTTCCACTTTTTGCGGCAATTTTGGCCCCCCGAAATTCACTTTGCCCCCTTCATTCCCCGAAAAAAATTCATGGCGCCGCCACTGTGCAGAGATATACTAAATGCAGAGATGCCACTTGCTTGTTGAAAAAAATCAGGAAGTTGCGAAGCGTAGCCACTCATTCATTGCCAAAAAAAATCCTGAATATTTGGCTTAAAATAGCAAAAATCAGGAATTCCTGACTGATACATGTATATCAGGAAAAGTGGCATCTCTGTAAATCTCTGTGATATTCAGTGGCTTCATTTTTGCCATATAACATGTTGGCCCGTCACTTTCAAACCGTAGTGCGACCCTGTTGAAAACGCCTTGCAATATTGTGTAACTAGTACAAAAGCAAATTATAGAAAAATATGAAAAGGAAAACATATTTATAGACGAATCCAATTTCACACATTCCTACTCCTCAATGGCAGCCATAGCCGCGACGGGGACCCAGCTATCTCACCTAAAATGTGAAATGATGCGGCCTTGAAGGGTGGTATTTTAAACTGCATTCTATCACCCGTGTTACCGTAGACAAAAGAATGATGACAGTTTACAACACAAAAGAATCTAACATAAAATATTAAGCAGGTTTAATCCACCCAATTGGGCACTCACACCACCTGTTTGGTGCATGCGGGGAACCAAATATGGCCGACCAAATCCTGACCATAGCTTGGCTCGTTGGATTCGTCTATAGAGTTGCAATGTACCTACCTGAGATAAGGACATCAAAGATCTGAGACACCCCTTGACGTGCTGCATGAGCTGGTGGGTTGAGGATGGTAACATCACGTTTGGTCTGCGTATTTGCCCGTTGCGGTGATGGTGATGTAGGCGGGCCATTGACAGTGATGGTCACTGGCTTCAACTGAGGCGATGAAGCGGCCATCTTGGTGATGATGATGGAGAATCACCAGATGATCTTCACTTTTTGGTTAAAGTCTGAAACCAGAACAAGACAAAATTTCAATGGTGCATGGTATTATCTTTGCAGGGGTAGACATAAGGAGCAATAATCAGCTGGCCTTCGGGCCAGCTGGGAAGGTTTCCAGCTGGCCCAAGGGCAAATCCACTGGCCCAGATTCTACTAAATTGTGTTTCTAATATTGTATCATGTCATCAATTCATAATTATGCCAAAAGCCCAACTGGCCCATCCAGAGAGAAAATCTCCTGGCCCGACAAGAAAACTACTGGCCAGGGCCACCGGGCCAGTGGCTAAATCGACTCCTGTCTTTGATCCCAAACTGCATGCATACATGTAGTTGCATACCTGGTACTCAATGAAACTAATTGGGTCTAAGTACATACTTATGCCTATCAAAATCAGTTACATTACATACTCCCGGGGGGGGGTGTACTCAGTACAAATGACCATACGGGGACGTGCCGCAAACATGGGTAGCATTTTCAGCCTTTTGGTATATCAATGACCCCTTTTTCAAAGCCTATTTTGGTATATGAATGGGTCTTTTTTTCAAATTTTTCTAAATTTTTTCGGAAAATAGCCCAATTTTTCCCTAATCTAGCCAATTGTAAAAACTAAGACAATTTGGGTTAAATTCGGCCGAAAATTTTGCCTTTTGGTATATCAATGGGTCCAAATTTCTTGAAAAAGTGGTATATTTATGAGTCCACTTTCAAATTCTCAGCGGCACGTCCCTACCAAAACCAAACTTGAGTACCCCCTCGGGCATATACTATCCACAAAGTGGCCGGTAGTAGCTGGTAGTGTAACCGGTAGTGTAACAGCCAGGGGGCGCAGGTGGAAGAGTGCTCCCCCACATGACTCGTACCAGGCTGATCTGCTCCATCTCCCAGAATTGCCCTTTGAATCTTCATTTTAGCATGATATAAATTGTATACCTTGGGGGGCAAAATTGACAAATTTAGCACAAAATTGCCGCAAAAAGCGGAAATTTACGTAATTTGGGGGGGTGGCCTCAAAACTGGGGGGCAAGAAAAATATTGGGGGGGCAAATGCAAAACACCCCTGGTATATATTGGTGACAAATAAGATGTATATTATAGGGGCAAGGACTACAACTACTGCACTGAAAATTCAGCAACTCAAGGCAAGTAGTTATTGATTTATTGATCAAATACTGGTTTTCCCTCATTTTTGACTGTAACTCCACAACTGTGTTGTCTGTGCTGAAATAAAATTTCCAGTTCAGTAGTTGTAGTCCTTGCCCCTATAATATATCCTACTTGTCACCAATGCGCTATAATTTTTGAGAAAAATGCAAAAATAGGCACAAAATTGGGCAGGGGTGTAGTACCCTCTTAAAGTTCAGGGAGGCCACCAAGGCCATTGCCTATACCCCTTTTCAGTTTTGACCTTGCTGCCCCAGATCTTTGTCAACTTCAAGGTATTCTTCATACAGGTCGTACACGCACAAAATTTATGATTTTGTGATCCTTACAATCAGACAGAAAATTGTGCTCTTGAGTGAAATCTGAGCATATTTTATTTTTTACCCCATTTTGAGGATCATTTGAGGGTCATGACTCAAAATAAGCCCCCTTTTTAATATTGGTGTCAGAAGTGGGATTCATGGGGGAAAGGATTTTTTGGATTAAAGCAAAAGGGGGAAGGGCAAGCAATTCAGGGACCAGGGTTGATGTGCACCCCCCCCCCCTATTTTACCCTCCCCCAGGGCTCATAATTATTGTAGCCCCCAAGTGGCAAATTTACCATTTTACAGAAAATGGAGCGACATGCTAACATAACGCGGGAGTCTAAATTCACTCAGTTAAATACTTTGCTCACCTTACACTAGAGGTGTGTCATAACGGGCAGGGGATGGGGGACGTCGTATCTCCAATAGAAGTGAAAATTGCCTAAAACGGTTGGCGGTGGAGTATCCGGTTCGGTGACAAATTAATTGCAAATTAATATTTTAAACCAGACAATAAACAAATGGGTCCCTGTCATTCTCTAGTACGAGCAATTGCTGCAACACCACATAAAAAAATTGAACATGAAAACGGCTGGCGATGAAACAAAAACAAACAACCGGTACTATTTACCCATGCACCGTATTAAAACATTTTTAGCAAATTTTAGTGCATGTACAATTTTAACAAAATTTTGTTGAAAATAATTTATGTACCCAAGTCCCAAACTGAGTCTGATTGAAATGAAAGAATGGTAAGAGGGAATAAATGGTGATATAGGAATTGAGAAGACCTATATTTTGCACTTGGGCCGGGGACATTGCACCAATGAGCATGCATTCATAAAAGAGAATGTTGGTACGCTCACTGACATTCATGAATGACATGACCAACTATAAATTGACGACAAGCCTGCGACCAAGGCTGTCACATGCATGTACACCAGGACATGTACACAGGCAGTACAGGCACTCAGATTTTCCAAATGATTGAGCCCGTTATATATTTATCACACAATAAACATAATGAGCCAATTTAGATGAATTCGCTAATCACACTTACACTTCTAGAAAGACAAAGAAAAGCGACACAACTTTCCAATTATTGATCTTTTTGTAATCAAACCGGCCGCCGATCGGAGCAGCTTGTGCATGTGTACGAACTGTCAATGGCACCTTGCATTGAGGACGCTCATGTCATGTCGGTAAATCTCGAAAACACACGATATGGAACAAAACGCTTGTAATTATTACTTCCTTGAGTATTTTTTGATACCAATTGCATTAATTAATTTTATTTTTAGCCATAAAAGGAAGCGCGCGAACCGAAACCAAAGGGGACATGTACTGACGTCATGCCAGACAGACTTGCCATGCGACAAAATATTCGGCATTATTTACAACTTCCGACATAAATTTGCACAACAAAAACATGCAGTATTTCTCACTTTTTCATTCTTTTCTCCCAATATTTACATGTATATACACTTCTTGTTTGTTTCTGAACATAGATATAAAAGGTCTAGTGCAAAGTTGGATGCAAAAAGTAATTTTTCATGATGAAAGTAAAATTCGGTTCCGAGGACGCTGAGCGTACTCCTGGGCCAGCCGATAATTCGTCAAAGCCGGCATTTCGTCAACAATTGCTACATGTTTCAACAAAATTCAAGATTTTAACGTACCTCTTCGAAAATAATCGTCCGTAGAGATGATGTAATAATCTTCACGCTTTATTTTAGTAGTATTTTCGTTTCTTGAATTGATCAAATAACGTAGAAAATCATGAAATATTCCGGCTCGACAGCGGTCTTTTACGCAGCTGCGCCCTGTAATAATGGCGTAGTTGCCCGTCTTTCTTCTCTAAATACGTTCCCACAATGCACAGCGACATCTCGGAATGGCTTGGATTTTAAAATATATAGCCGGATGGAGTAATAGATAAAAAAATTAAAATGTCTTATCTACAGCTAAAAATTACACTTACAACACATTTTGAATATTATAATTTATAAATATTACCATCACTATAAATTAAATACTTGCTATGCTTAAGTAAAGAGAAATTTGTACTCAGCTAATTATAAAATATTACCCTGCGGTCGATGCTGTTCAGTTCCATTACGCAGCACCAGCGCACAGGCAGGCAGCTAGCCGGCCGCACGCACTGTACACAAATTTATAATAGCACTGCTGCATTCAACTCTGGCTCTGCTCTTACAGCACTAGCAGCCGCCCAATGCATCAGTGTTATGGAAAAGCCTGGGAATGGATTGCGGGTGCGTTCTGGTGCGTGGGATTTAGAGCGTGGGCATGTTGTGCCTTGCCTCTTAAATAAATTGGGTTAGGGAATTATTGTGGCTTCTTTTGTTTGCTGCAATTTTGCTAATATGATTCGCAGATCGCATAATTTCTGCGACGGTCAAATTTTCACCATGATGTTTGTGCGCCGGGGATGAAAGCTGATGAACCATGGACCTCCTCTTTTTATAAAACTCAATGGAGAGTCACGTGTATTTTCCAATTTTCAAATTCTCTGGACATTGCCGGATGGGGTTCTCAATCAATTGACGCATATGCACCAGCTCTGCAGCTCTGGCCGTTGTTGCCAAAAAGGCTCCACATCATGATCTGCATCAGCATCGTCAGTAGATAGCATGATTAGTGATGACTCATCAGTAATTCGTCGCTATACCAAAATCATATAGGAGCTTATAGGGCCCCATATCATGGTCTTATTATCCAAAGGGCATTACAAAATAAATAGCATATTTAGATTATGAATGATAGGTGGTACGTAGCCTACGTGCGTGCCTTGAGCATGTTAGTACCCGTACCCTATAAATAAAATAAATTGTTTTTTTAGACTCGGCTACCCAATGAGCCCATTTTTGATGATCATCAAAAATGACATGATACAGAAACGTTCAAATTCTCAAATGTATGTTGTAAATTTGACAACATATTGGCTTAATAAGTTGGGACAAAATCACCCTTTAAAAAAAAATTTTCTGTCGACATGGTCGATGACCAATTGTTTGTTCTAAATTTTATGACCCTAGTTTTTTCAAAGTGTTTGATTTCCTTGCAATTTTTTTTTTTTGCTGAAACGATAAGGGCTATTCCAGAAAATAGATGCACACCCCCTATAGAGGAGTTCGGATATCCGGACTTTTTAGTCGTGACTGTTGGAAATCCAGACTTTTAAAGTGCCCAAAGGCAAAAAAATCCGGCAGAAAAATAGTTCAAAATCAGAAATCCTCAATTTGAGAGCTCATTTTCAACATTTCCATGATTTTTCCTTCATTTGATTGGATTTCCAAGCTTTTTCCAGTAACATTGGCAACTGGAATCCCAGTCGTTTTCAGATAGCAGACTTGGAAATCCAGACTTTTCTTTGATTGAAAATTTACTCCTCTATAGGGGGTGTGCACCTATTTTCTGGAATAGCCCATTGTTTCAGCTTACAGATTATAGACATAAAATGTTTTTTTAAACTTGTCGGTTTTCGTGTTTCGAGGGGAATGGGGGAAGGCTTACCAGCATTGATCACCTTAAGATTTTAAGTTCCTGGAGTGGAGGTCATGCCGGGGCCTGGACCACTAGATGGTTGATCATTATACGACGCATCAGCTTGACGAAACTGAGGTAAATCCGAGAATAGTCCCACTCCTGCCACCAACTTCTTCACTTGGTACTCTAAATTTTGCCATCAATATACGGTAATATATACGAGCGTATAGTAGGCCTACCATTTTTTCACAAATTTTTATGCTTTATCAAATTTGTCCGCCCTTTTATTTTTACTAATTCTTGTTGCCGCCCCCTTCGTTTTCGCCGCCCCTGTTTTTGCCGCCCCTTCTTCTTCTGCCGCCCCTTCATTTTCGCCGCCCCTGCTTTTACCCCGGGGGGCTGGCGCCCCAAAGCCAAAAAAAAAAAAAAAATACGCGCATGGTGAATTCAAGGAGGGCTCAGTCTGCATGTGTCCTACATTAACCTATGCAAACATCATTCTAGGCCTAGGCCAGTATTACATACATAGGCGTAAATCCAGGGAGGATGAGGGAGGGGCATATTGATAAGATGGTCTTTACAATCATCCCCCACACTCAATGGTGACGCATGTTGGTTTCTGACCAAATTAACCTCATAATTGGCTATTTGACGTATACCTGCAGCAGATAGCTAAATCATCAGTTCTGATATCAGCAGCAGTTACTTCATCCACACTGATATCAGCAGTAGATATAGCTTCTTCTATTCTGCAAGATATCAGTAGATATCAGAATGTTAAAATTTGAATTGCTTGAAAGTTATTGAAAGTATTGTCAAAATTCCAAACTTTGGATAGTTGACATTTTAAAAAGTGTAGGATATAGCCTACAGGGTGTCTCAATAAAAATAGGCCCTGTGGATCGGGGGACATAACTTAAAATATCAGCAGTAAAATTAAAACTTTCTTGCAGATTCAAAATCCATGAAGTGTCTTCTATAGATTGGTGCATAAACCATCAAAATCCGTTCACTCGTCACTGAGATAATTGGAAAACTATACAAATAGACTCATTTTTTGACCTTTCCAATGGGACAATACACATTAACAATAATGTGCTGCATTGTAGTTTAGAACGGAAGAAATGAATGAGGTTAAGGGTCGACTAAGTATTGTTGGTCGAACCAGACAAAAAGATCGATTTTCATTATCTAAATCCAAATATTATTGAAAAATAACACCTTGATGTTTTGCAAAACTTCACTTTGCAAACCTTGCTTGATTTATTGTTGTTAATGAGTTATGTACGTTTTACAAAATAGATGTTGTTTCATCCCTCTTTACAAAATAACTCGTGAACCACAGGACCTACAAAGTACAGCCTGTCTCAAAAAAATTGTGCAAGTAAAAAGCGCCCTCTATGGCAATTAGAAAATACCGTTTTGACATAACGCTTACATCAACGTCAAAGGCGCTGTCTTAGCTCTTAAATGCCGTTTGTTCTGTTCAATTTGCTTGTTTTAATCTCGAGATATGTTTAGCTAACAACGGAAGGGTAAAATCACAATTGTGCCACTTTTACTAGGGGAAGAGGACTGCACATGTAAATCAATGACAGCTGATGTTGACATGTCTAATGCACTCCCCCTTCGTGGCTCGTGCATAACACGCATCAACATCAGGGAGCATGCATTATTTTGTCTAATTTCTCTCCCAAGAAGTAATATGCGCTCATTAACCTATAAGTTTGCAATATGTTTGTCTTTTAACATGTCTTGAGTGACAAAAAAAACCCAGTATTTACCATGATAAAATCATTGACATGCACATGTATGTTATTTTACAGCAGAATGTGAAATATCTATTTCTCTTTTTATCTGTTTTTAGGTGGAAAAAGAGAATCATATAATACCTGTATCATGATAAAACAGTAAAAACTATTTTTATTTGTTGTGTAATAAATATTGATGCGTTCTTTTGATTTCACGAAGGAACTCTTGATAAACTTGATGCTATCACTGATTTACATATACAGTCCTCTTGATCTTCCCTAATAAAAGTGGCACAATAATTGTGATTTTACCCTTTCGTCGTTAACTAAACATATCTCAAAATTAAAACAACCAAATTGAACAGAACAAACGGCATTTGAGAGCTGAGACTACGCCCTTGACGTTGATGTAAGCATCATGTCACAACTTTATTTTCTAATTGCCATAGAGGGCGCTTTTCACTTGCACAATTTATTGAGACAGGCTGTATATCTGTAAATATCAATGCAATTTTTGCACAAGCTCACTACCATTTGGAATATGATGTGAACTACCAAATCGCAATAGTTTGAAATAGTATCACTAGGGTAGGAGATAACATGCCTGATCAGCAACTATGAGCTACTATGCCTCTTTTCTGTTATTGATGTTGTTTATCATTTTGAAGGAACCAATTTCTTTTGAATCAAATATTTCAGCCACTTCAATATAAAGTTCAGCCCTACTGTTGGTTGACTAATGTATGTATAATAATAAGTATACATTAAGTACATATCATTCGATTTATGAAGTTTACTTCGAGGATGGTTAAATTTATATCAAAAATACAAAAAATATTCAAATTTTAATAATATTTGTTATTAGAAGGACATTCCTTGTATTCAGAATGCAATTCGATATGTCTGATGTGTACTCTGTTCCCACAAAAAAATACTGTGCAAACGTTGCTATCCGAGCCCTTAACCCAAAGAGATACGTGTGAAAAACATTCTTTGGGAGATTGATTGATTGATTTCGAACTCCTACTCAGCAACACTTGGCGTTTCCTTTTATTTCTTTTATAATAAACTTCACATTATTGTTAATGTGTATTACCCCATTGGAATGGTCCAAAAATGTGTCTATTTGTACAAACTTAATTATCTCAGTGACGCGTGAACGGATTTGAATTTTTTTGCACCAATCTTTAGCAGACACCTAATGGTTTTTGAATTTTCAACTTTTTTTTTTATTTTACTGCCGATATTTTAAGTTATGCGCCACTTTCCATAGGGCCTATTTTTATTAGGACACCCTGTACATGTGTGGCTTCATACTTAAAAGGGCATTTCGTGATCCACAGCCTCATCCCCCCACTTTTCTCAAAAAAAGTTAAGATTTTTATACCACTGGAAACCTCTGGCTACATAATGTTTATGTACCAAAAAAATTTTCTTGCTGATTAATTCATTTAGCAAAAATATCGTCAAATTTGAATTTCGTTCTGGTATACCATTATAAAGCACTATTATTCGCTAAATACGCGCTGCTTAAACGCGAATAAAACATTTTCTAACGCGCTTGCGCCACATGTTATATACACAAACATTGAAATCCTTGTACTGGGGAGTCGTCTTACCGCAGCAGCTAAGGGCTAGCTCCCCTTCAGGGGAGTCGTCTTACCGCAGCAGCTAAGGGCCGGAGTCTATAAAACGTACTAGGCCTGACTTTATTGTAGGCCTCCTTATTACCGAATCAAATCAAATCTGAAAACTTACCCACTTCTGGAAAATTTACCGATCTAGCTGTTATGAGCGAAAGACATCAAGTGACAACGCCTAAATTCTTTCCGAATCACCTTACATGCCTGAGTGAACAAACTCTGAAACGCCTTTGTTAATTGATAACAATTACGCTATCAATAAATGCTTACTCATGTATGCTTCATCTCTGTATAGAAAATACATTTATTCGCTAAATACGCGCTGCTTAAACGCGAATAAAACATTTTCTAACGCGCTTGCGCCACATGTTATATACAAACATTTAAATCCTTGTACTGGGGAGTCGTCTTACCGCAGCAGCTAAGGGCTAGCTCCCCTTCATGTGAATCAAAGAACGGGAAAATCAGGAGTAAACATTAGGATGCTCAACATTTTATTATTAACACTAATCAAGAATCAATTATTGACTTGCCAAAAATATAGTCATGATACAAATGCTTATTGTTCATTTTAGATTATACAAACATAATAACAACATTCATTAAATGCCTAAATTGAGAGATACAGATTTTCTGACATCGTCAGAATCTTGAATGTAGCCATCTTTAGCGTTCTCTGAACGCCATCTTCCATGCTTTTTAAAAAGCCTATCTGGGACGCCCAAGTTAGCCGCAGCCGTAGCACCTCCTGCTCTTAAACTAGGGTACCTGCAGGTAATATGGGACCATTAAGGACGTTTAGCTTATTTGCATAAAAACTAAAGAAGATATGCCCACAAGAGATTGTTATGATGAACAACCTGTCCTTTAAGATTAATAAAACAGGCAATGTTACCTTGTTTTTATGTTTGTTTGGACGCTATGACGTCAAAATGACGTCATCGTCAAGTGTCCCATATTACCTGCATGTGCAGGTAATATGGGACACTGTGTTATCTCTATGGTGAAAATCAAAAGTTTAGAAAATCACTCTTTTGTTCTAAAAACATTTTTGTTACATGATTTTGAATGTTAAATGCAAATTTCTACAAGAAAATTCAATTTTCTAAATAGTTTTGCTTTTCGCATTGACAATGCACACAATTTCCTATGTGTCCCATATTACCTGCACCCATTCAGTTGAAAATCAGAAAATAATCATTTATAAAAGGCAAGTCCCACTTGTCAGTGGAATTTTACCTGCTGATAAGCTTAACCCATCACCTAAAGATCATAAAAAGTGACAAATGCACCCTCAGTACCAGAGTTTTTGGATACACAATCATAAAATGTGACGTCATTGATTTTATATCAGGCCAAAAAACGACATAATTTTTTGGGTAATTTCACTCTTTTTGGCATTGATTTCCAAGAGTTTGATACACAGACTCCAAAACTGCATTTCTAGAAGCACAATTGATGTCTCTAAACACTTAACAAATCAACTTAAAGTGTTTACCTTCTCTAAGCTACTTTTTGTTAAAATGAAAACAGGTGTCCCATATTACCTGCTGTCCCATATTACCTGCACCTACCCTATGAAGAGAGAACTTTTTGGGATCCTCTCCTATCTTCTTTATAGCATCACGGAATACTTCGCGCGCTCTTGTGTATGAAAGTTGTTTGTTCCTAAGCTTAAACGAGGATGATTTCTTGCAAAAAGAAAGCCCACAAAAATAAATTGATCAGATAATTCATTCTCCAGTAACCCTGATAACTGTAAGAACCGCGTCACCATAGCTACCGGACAAGTGACTTTCCCAGTAGCCGATATGATAACCCACGCACCTTGTCTGTATATGGTCGAATCCAACGAAAAGTGTACACGGCATGTTCAGGGCCATAACTTAAAAGTATTATTCAATTGGCATTCGTTATCTATGCCCGTGTTAACGGGGCATAGATATTGTATTTGTTGTGTTTAGTCTTCGGCTTCTCCTTCTCCTTCTTATCTATGCCCGTGCAACGGGGCATAGATATTGTATTTGTTGTGTTTAGTCTTCGACTTCTCCTTATCTATGCCCGTGCAACGGGGCATAGATATTGTATTTGTTGTGTTTAGTCTTCTCCTTCGTCTTCGCCTTCTCCTCCTTCTCCTTAAGACCACTTCTTTGCACTCCTCTAGCTCAAGAACTAAAGTAGCCTCGAGGCCCATACTTGGTATAATGATGGCCCATGACCCCTGAAAATTTCCTAGGGTACCCCCGACCCCAGAGGTCAAAGGTCATGGGCTACAGGGGGCAATATGTGTAAAATTTCAAACAGCTCTAGCTCAAGAACTATAGCGCCCTCAGGGTTCATACTTAGTATAATGATGACCCATGACCCTCAATGTACCCTATGGTAACCACGACCCCAGAGGTCAAAGGTCATAGGCTACAGGGCGTAATATGTGTAAACTTTTAAAACAGCTTTAGCTCAAGAACTATAGCGCCCTCAGGGTTCATACTGGTACAACGATGGCCCATGACCCTTAGATATTTTCTGCAGTAACATCGACCCCAGAGGTCAAAGGTCATGGGCTACAGGGGGCAATATGTGTAAAATTTCAAACAGCTCTAGCTCAGGAACTACAGCGCCCTCAGGGTTCATACTTGGTACAATGATGACCCATGACCCTAGATGTATTCTATGTTAGCCGCATCCCCAGAGGTCAAAGTCTAAAGGGTTTAAAAAGCAAAATAGGTACGACTTATTAACACAGTGTAGCGCAATAGGTAGTATTTTGTCAGCTACCTGTGTTTGCAATGATAAAGGTCTGAATCGTACGTCAAGGAAATTGATCACTTGACAAAAACTCCCTTAAAAGGGAATGTGTAGGCATTTTGATTTTTGATTTTGGACCACCTCAAAAGGTTGTCATGATGGGACAAGGGGTGTGGTTGATTAAGGGATGGGATATTAGAGAGTGTGGTCCAGTCTGGTGGTGTTTTAGAGAGTGTGAGGGCCTGATGGAGTATAAGAGAGAGTGAAGGCTTGATGGGGTATTAGATTAGAGAGAGTATGGGTCAGTCTGGCATAGGGCCTGCACTTTGGCTGGACATTTGAAAGGGGCGTGAATTCATTTTTGGATACGCCCCTATTATAATTTGGTAATACTCGACTCACACACATTCCGTATATACATGTACCACATGTAGTAAATCTGCCTGCTTTATCTGTACTTTGCCGTTCTTAAGCAAATAGGGTAGTTAAACACGATTTCATCAAACATTATAACAATAGCTCTTTTACAGTGTGCAATCATCCCGGGAAATAATTGGGCAATAATAGAGGATGTGCGTGAAATTATTGATTGGCTCCATACAAAGGAATTGAACCGGTGTCCTTCACCGTAATCATGGCGCAATGCAGTACATTCAATCAAACGTTGTCGTCAACCTATTTGATCGTACATGTAGCCTATAGTGCATTTGTTATGTGTGTGAGACGAGCTGTCGCGGTAGATTGCAATAGCTTGTAATCATGCTTTTGTTGAATGAATTTGAGTACTCCGCCATATTTACGGTATGATACGTCATAATCTAGGTGATTATTTGCATTGGATGTCTTGAATACGCTGGCGAGGTTGTGTAATAATCGGATTAATGCTATAACAGTAGGTGAATACAAGTTTTGAATATATCGCGTTGCAAAGCCCCATTCAGTGATCCCAGCGAAAGTGAAAAAAAAAATCAAATTGTTACTTTTATAAAAAATTTAATGAAAACAATTGGCAAAAAACCCAAGAAAACGGCAGTATTGACGAAGTTGAAGCCCCATTCAAATACATGTAGCTAATTTATATATACTGTCAGTATATAAATTACAGATTCACGTAAATGCATTATTTTTGTCTTAAATAGGCCTACACGGCTTAGGGCTGAACCACTAGCAGAAGACACCAAGTTGATGTTTTATGACCTTTGAGTTTGACATTCTTTTGTGGCGAGTGACATGGTCAGTTCAATTCACGCCGAGTGTCCTTGACAGGTTTAACTCTGCTTCAGTGGTCATGAAAGAATTCAAAAGATAACCTCTGCCCCAACAATCCCAAGCAATTGTCTGAAACTGCTCTTCGGGTGATGTATCATAAGAACTCAGTCGTCAAATGATGATAGTCATATAATGACCAAAAGATTATTACTGACTATATCATTGAAGACTGAGTTCCGCAGTCTTGTATGATTTTTACGATCGTCCGGATGAAAAAAAATCACTGAATGGGCCGTTAGTTCCCTCCTCTCCTTACACTGGCAATATGAATCAAAGAAAAATAAAGAAAAAAATAAATAAAACAAGAAAAAAAAAGACAAAGAAAAGAAACAATAAAAGAAAAACAAATATGAAAAGTTCGAACAATATTTGGTTTATAAAATTAATGTGACCGTGATGAGGCTCGAACTCACCACCTTCCGATTTAAAGTTCGAAGCGCTAGTGTACCAAATTCTGATGCCTTACCAAGTGAGCTGTGCTCCTGAGATACGAAATAAAAATTAAATAATACACTGTATACCTGCTTGTGTTGGTAATTGATTTACTCAAATTCCATAATGGTACAGTGCAACAGAGCAAAATGCCCAAAATTTAAAGCTATATAATTTATGACCACTATACACTACACACATAAAAAATACTAATACAAGGGAATTTCAACGTAAGAATCCAAACAATTAAGTACCAACATGCACAGCATTGTCCTTATATCACATTTGGGTTTTTAACAAAATGTTATCAAACCTCTACTGTGATTGGCAGCTGCACAAGGCATCTCTTTGATAGTTGATAATGGCCATCCATTCAGCAAGTGGCTACTAACTGACCTTGACAGGCTTGAATGAGCACTGTCATCTGCTACAAAACCATCACACTCTAGGACCTGGTCACTCCATAATGCTACAGGGAGCACAGTACTTTGACAATGGAGTGAAAGACTATTATTATTGATTAGGCGCGGATTTTAAAAGTACAGCTCCTATGCGCTCTGACCAATTTATAAAGCATTTCATTAGCTTTAATTTGACATATTGTTTGACATATTTGGAATTATGGTAAATCATTAAATAAAATATTTATTAATTAATCAATTATGTCAATTAATTAAAAATTTAATGCCAATATGCATATTTCTCTGACAGAATTGTAGGATTTGACAAGAGCCATCTTTCTTGTAAGTTTGATTCTTATAACATACCGGTATCGTATTGCGTCCCGTTATAGTTGAAAAAAAAAATACGCGTGCAGGACACACACACACACACACACACCCCACACCCCCCCCCCACCCCCAGAGGATCGTACCGTTTTACAATCGTATAACATTCATTGGCGCTAGTAGTAGTAAATTCCAATTTTCTTTGCTTTACCTCACTTGTTCTGCTCAAAGTTAAAAGGGGACATATCTGACAGTAAAAGCTTACATTTTATGGAAATTATGTTTAACTATTTGCTTAAACAGCACAAAACAGATAAATCAGACAAATTTACTATACATAGGCCTATACATGTATGGTATGCCAAGGACTGTTTAAGAATATAACATTAGATTTATGATATTTACTTCGAGGACTGTTATATATAAAAAATGTGAAAAATATCAAATTTTAATTATTTGTCATAAAATTTGTATTATATCGTGAATTTCAAACAATGAAATTCATTTGATATCAGAAAGACATTCTTCGTATTCAGAATGCAATTCGATATCTCTGATGTGCCCTCATGTCCCACAAAAATACTATCGACGCTCATTCCAGATCCCTTAATTTGGTTAATTTTCTTTGTCTTTTTTTTTCTTTTCTTGTTTTATTTATTTTTTTTTTTTTTTTTCTTTGATTTATATTGCCAGGGTAAGGAGAGGAGGGAACTAAAGGCCCATTCAGTGATTTTTTGATTTTTTTTCATCCCGGCGATCGTAAAAATCATCAAAATTCAGATTTTGGATACTAGACTGCGGAACTCAGTCTTCAATGATAGTCAGTAATTTTTATATTTTGGACATTATTATGACTATCATTTAAGGACTGAGTTCTTATGATCCGAGGAGCAGTTTCAGACAATTGCTTGGGATTATTGGGGCAGAGGTTATCTTTTGAATTCTTTCATGACCACTGAAGCATAGTCAAACCTGTCAAGGACACTCGGCGTGAATTGAAAGACCATGTCACTCGCCACAAAAGAATGTCAAAGGTCATAAAACACCACTTTGGTGTCTTCTGCTATCTAAAGGCCTATGGCTGATTTTGTACCTTTCGTCATTGTCATAGATGTGCTAACATAGCTTGCTAGTGCAGTGGTTCAGCCGAAAGCCGTGTGTCTAAGACAAAAATAATGCATTTACGTGAGTCTGTAATTTATATACCGGTACTGACAGTATATAAATTAGCTACATGTATTTGAATGGGGCTTCAACTTCGTCAATACTGTCGTTTTCCTGTTTTGTTTTTTGTTTTCATTAAAAAATTTATAAACGTAACAATTTGATTTTTTTTCACTTTCGCTGGGATCACTGAATGGGACTTTATAGCGCGGATTATTCAAAACTTGTTTTTACCTACTGCTATATAGTATTAATCCGATTATTACATAACTTTGCCAGCGTATTCAAGACATAGGTTATGTAGGGATAAACTGTACATGGGTATAGAGGCCCTGCATGCTTTTATCGATTGGCTCCAAACAAAGGAGTTGAACCGGTGTCCTTCACCGTAATCACGGCGCAGTAGCCTACAGTCCATTCAATCAAATGTTGTCAGTGTGCGAGACGAACGATGTATGAGGTCACATTACCACTTATCATGCTTATTGTAAAAAGTTTGTCCAATGCATATACTGTGTGTATTGTTCCCGGGTATTGTCAATGCAGTCAAGCAAACAGGTATTATATTTTGAAAAGGCCGCTATAGTATATTCACAGGGGTGTCTTGAATGGCCAATCGTGTGGGACATAATCAAATTGCAGTGACTGCTTCCTTTGTTACCACATGTCAGTCATCTTGTGATTATTGGACCATGTAAACCTGCAAAAAACGAGCCAAAGTGCAGGCCCTATGTGATGTTTTAGAGCGAGTGAGTGTCTGATGGGGTATAAGAGAGAGTGAGTGTCTGGTGGGGTATTAGAGAGAGTGAGGGTCTGGTGGGTATTAGAGAGAGTGTGGTCCAGTCTTGTGGTGTTTCAGAGAGAGTGATGATCTGGTGGAGTATAAGAGAGATTGAGGGTTCTGATGGGGTATAAGAGAGATTGTGGTCCAGTCTGGTGGTGTTTTAGAGAGAGTGGTGGTCTGATGGGGGTATAAATGAGAGTGAAGGCTTGGTAGGGTATTAGAGAGAGAGTGTGGGCCAGTCCGGTGGTGTGAGCATGAGAGGGATATCAAATGAAAGCTTAAAACAAGTGCTTTCACATGGTGCTCACCAATTTTTCGTTTATTTAGGGGAAAGGGGTTAGGTGTGGTCACGGGCATAGATATTCGTGTTTGGTAAAACACATTACTGTGGCATCTAGTTATCTATGCCCGTGTTAACGGGGCATAGATATTCTGCTTATGCTCTTTATTCTTCTCCTCCTCTTTCTTCTTCTTCTTCTCCTCCTCAAGATCAGTCCTTTGCACTCCTCTAGCTCAAGAACTAAAGTAGCCTCGGGGCCCATACTTGGTATAATGATGGCCCATGACCCCTAGAAACATCCTTTGGTACACCTGACCCCAGAGGTCAAAGGTCATGGGCTACAGGGGGCAATATGTGTAAAATTTGAAACATCTCTAGCCCAAGAACTATAGCGCCCTCAGGGTTCATACTTAGTATAATTATGACCCATGACCCCTAAAAGTATTATATGCTAGCAATGACCCCAGAGGTCAAAGTTCATAGGCTACAGGGAGCAATATGTGTATATTTAGGAATTTAGGTACATAGGATGTCAACCTTGAAGGTATATAGGATGTTAGCCTTGTGCTCATCACGCTATTGCCAAGGATAATTAAATCAGGATGTGACAATAGCTTATTAGCATGTGTCCAATTGATTCTTATGTATATATGTATTGTTATAGAGCTATTCCAGATGGAGTATGTAAATTAAATGGAACAGCCATTAAAGGGACACTCAGTTTTGGGATTAAAGGGGTATTCAGATTTTTTTTTTTTTTTTTTTTGATTTTTTTTGGATGGAACATGTTTATTGATTTATTTAAGGAGGAGCGCCTCAAGCGTTTACACAGCAAATGCAATTAAAGGGCATTCCTTGATTTTCAATTTAATATTTTAGTCAGTATACTGATAGCCCTTTTAGAATCAAACATATTACGGGGTGTCAGGTGGATTAAAGGTGTCATGATAGGTTAAGGGCCGAGGAGTGTTAGGGTGATGGAATAGCCATTAAAGGACACTCCGTTTTGGGATTAAAGGGTATTCAGATTTTTTATTTTTTATTTTTTATTTTTTTTGTATGGAACATGTTTGTTAATTTATTTAAGGAGGAGCGCCCTCAAGCGTTTACACAGCAAATGCAATTAAAGGGGCATTTCTTGATTTTCAATTTAATATTTTAGTCAGTATACTGATAGCCCTTTTAGAATCAAACATATTACGGGGTGTCAGGTGGATTAAAGGTGTCATGATAGGTTAAGGGCCGAGGGGGTGTTAGGGTGATGGAATAGCCATTAAAGGGACACTCCGTTTTGGGATTAAAGGGGTATTCAGATTTTTTGATTTTTTTTTTTTTTTTTGTATGGAACATGTTTGTTGATTTATTTAAGGACGAGCGCCCTCAAGCGTTTACACAGCAAATGCAATTAAAGGGCATTCCTTGATTTTCAATTTAATATTTTAGTCAGTATACTAATAGCCCTTTTAGAATCAAACATATTACGGGGTGTCAGGTGGATTAAAGGTGTCATGGTAGGTTAAGGGCTGAGGGAGTGTTAGGGTGAAAGTCATCACGGGCATAGATATTTGTGTTTGGTCAAACACAGCTGTGCCATCTAGTTCTCCTCCTTCTCCTTCTCCTTCTTCTCAAGATCAGTCCTTTGCACCCCTCTAGCTCAGGAACTAAAGTAGCCCCTGGGCCCATACTTGGTACAATGATGGCCCATGACCCCTAGATACATCCTAGGGTACCCCCGACCCCAAAGGTCAAAGGTCATGGGCTACAGCGGGCAATATGTGTAAAATTTCAAACAGCTCTAGCTCAACTACTATAGCGCCCTCAGGGTTCATACTTGGTACAATGATGGCCTATGACCCTAGAAGTATGCTATGCTAGCCGCAACCCCAGAGGTCAAAGTTCATATGCTTTAAAAAGCAAAATAGGTACGACCGGTTAACACAGTGTATCGCAATAGGTAGCATTTTGGTAGCTACCTGTATTTGCAATGATGAAGGCTTCAAATATACGTCAAGACGTACAATGGGGTTAAGAGGTTAACCGCTTAAAGGGACACAATGTTTTGGGATTAAAGGGGTATTCTCCAGTCTGGTGGTGTTTCAGAGAGAGTGAGGGTCTGATGGAGTATAAGAGAGAGTGATGGCTTGGTGGGGTATTAGAGAGAGTTTGGGCCAGCCTGGTGGTGTTTTAGAGCGAGTGAGTGTCTGGTGGATTATAAGAGAGAGTGAGGGTCTGGTGAGGTATTAGAGAGAGTGTGCGCCAAGCTGGGGGTGTTTTAGAGCTAGTGAGTGTCTGGTGGAGTATAAGAGCGAGTGATGGCTGGGTGGGGTATTAGAGAGAGTTGGGGTCAGCCTGGTGGTGTTTTAGAGCGAGTGAGTGTCTGGTGGAGTATAAGAGAGAGTGAAGGCTTGCTGGGGTATTAGAGAGAGTATGAGTCAGCCTGTTGGTGTTTTAGAGCGAGTGAGTGTCTGGTGGAGTATAAGAGAGAGTGAAGGCTTGGTGGGGTATTAGAGAGAGTATGGGTCAGCCTGTTGGTGTTTTAGAGCGAGTGAGTGTCTGGTGGAGTATAAGAGAGAGTGATGGCTGGGTGGGGTATTAGAGAGAGTTTGGGTCAGCCTGGTGGTGTTTTAGAGCGAGTGAGTGTCTGGTGGCGTATAAGAGAGAGTGAGGGTCTGGTGGGGTATTAGAAAGAGTGTGTGCCAGTCTGGTGGTGTTTTAGAGCTAGAGAGTGTCTGGTGGAGTATAAGAGAGAGTGATGGCTTGGTGGGGTATTAGAGAGAGTTTGGGTCAGCCTGGTGGTGTTTTAGAGCGAGTGAGTGTCTGGTGGCGTATAAGAGAGGGGGTCTGGTGGGTATTAGAGAGAATGTGGTCCAGTCTGGTGGTGTTTTAGAGAGATTGATGGTCTGATGAGGTATAAGAGAGAGTGAAGGCTTGGTAGGGTATTAGAGAGAGTATGGGTCAGCCTGGTGGTGTTTTAGAGAGAGTGAGTGTATAGTGGAGTATAACAGAGAGTGAAGGCTTAGTGGGGTATTAGAGAGAGTATGGGTCAGCCTGTTGGTGTTTTAGAGCGTGTGAGTGTCTGGTGGAGTATAATAAGAGAGAGTGGGGGTTTGGTGGGGCATTAGAGAGTATGGGTCAGCCTGATGGTGTTTTAGAGCGAGTGAGTGTCTGGTGGAGTATAAGAGAGAGTGAGGGTCTGGTGGGGTATTAGAGAGAGTGTGGTCCAGTCTCGTGGTGTTTTAGAGCGAGTGAGTGTCTGGTGGAGTATAAGAGAGTGATGGTCTGGTGGGGTGTTAGAGAGAGTGTGGGCCACGGGCATAGATATTCGTGTTTGGTCAAACACAACTGTGGTTTCTAGTTCTCCTTCTTCTCCTTCTCAAGATCAGTCCTTTGCACCCCTCTAGCTCAGGAACTAAAGTAGCCCCTGGGCCCATACTTGGAACAATGATGGCCCATGACCCCTAGATACATCCTAGGGTACCCCCGACCCCAAAGGTCAAAGGTCATGGGCTACAGGGGGCAATATGTGTAAAATTTCAAACAGCTCTAGCTCAACTACTATAGCGCCCTCGGGGTTCATACTTGGAACAATGATGGCCTATGACCCTAGAAGTATGCTATGCTAGCCGCAACCCAAGAGGTCAAAGATCATATGCTTTAAAAAGCAAAATAGGTACGACCGGTTAACACAGTGTATCGCAATAGGTAGCATTTTGGTAGCTACCTGTATTTGCAATGATGAAGGCTTCAAATATACGTCAAGACGTACAATGGGGTTAAGAGGTTAACCGCTTAAAGGGACACAATGTTTTGGGATTAAATGGGTATTCTCCAGTCTGGTGGTGTTTCAGAGAGAGTGAGGGTCTGATGGAGTTAAGAGAGAGTGAATGCTTGGTGGGGTATTAGAGAGAGTTTGGGCCAGCCTGGTGGTGTTTTAGAGCGAGTGAGTGTCTGGTGGATTATAAGAGAGAGTGAGGGTCTGGTGAGGTATTAGAGAGAGTGTGCGCCAATCTGGGGGGTTTTAGAGCTAGTGTCTGGTGGAGTATAAGAGCGAGTGATGGCTGGGTGGGGTATTAGAGAGAGTTGGGGTCAGCCTGGTGGTGTTTTAGAGCGAGTGAGTGTCTGGTGGAGTATAAGAGAGAGTGAAGGCTTGGTGGGGTATTAGAGAGAGTATGGGTCAGCCTGTTGGTGTTTTAGAGCGAGTGAGTGTCTGGTGGAGTATAAGAGAGAGTGAAGGCTTGGTGGGGTATTAGAGAGAGTATGGGTCAGCCTGTTGGTGTTTTAGAGCGAGTGAGTGTCTGGTGGTGTATAAGAGAGAGTGATGGCTGGGTGGGGTATTAGAGAGAGTTTGGGTCAGCCTGGTGGTGTTTTAGAGCGAATGAGTGTCTGGTGGCGTATAAGAGAGAGTGAGGGTCTTGTGGGGTATTAGAAACAGTGTGTGCCAGTCTGGTGGTGTTTTAGAGCTAGTGAGTGTCTGGTGGAGTATAAGAGAGAGTGATAGCTTGGTGGGGTATTAGAGAGAGTTTGGGTCAGCCTGGTGGTGTTTATGAGCGAGTGAGTGTCTGGTGGCGTATAAGAGAGAGGGTCTGGTGGGGTATTAGAGAGAATTTGGTCCAGTCTAGTGGTGTTTTAGAGAGATTGATGGTCTGATGAGGTATAAGAGAGAGTGAAGGCTTGGTAGGGTATTAGAGAGAGTATGGGTCAGCCTGGTGGTGTTTTAGAGAGAGTGAGTGTATAGTGGAGTATAAGAGAGAGTGAAGGCTTAGTGGGGTATTAGAGAGAGTATGGGTCAGCCTGTTGATGTTTTAGAGCGTGTGAGTGTCTGGTGGAGTATAAGAGAGAGTGGGAGTCTGGTGGGGCATTAGAGAGAGTATGGGTCAGCCTGATGGTGTTTTAGAGCGAGTGAGTGTCTGGTGGAGTACAAGAGAGACTGAGGGTCTGGTGGGGTATTAGAGAGAGTGTGGTCCAGTCTGGTGGTGTTTTAGAGCGAGTGAGTGTCTGGTGGAGTATAAGAGAGTGATGGTCTGGTGGGGTGTTAGAGAGAGTGTGGGCCACGGGCATAGATATTCGTGTTTGGTCAAACACAACTGTGGTTTCTAGTTATCTATGCCCGTGCAACGGGGCATAGATATTGTATTTGTTGTGTTTAGTCTTCGACTTCTCCTTCTCCTCCTTCTCCTTATCTATGCCCGTGGAACGGTGGCATAGATATTGTATTTGTTGTGTTTAGTCTTCGACTTCTTCTTCTCCTCCTCCTTCTCCTTCTTCTTCTCAAGACCACTTCTTTGCTCTCCTCTAGCTCAAGAACTAAAGTAGCCTCGGGTCCCATACTTGGTACAATGATGGCCCATGATCCCTAGAAACATCCTAGGGTACCCCCGACCCCAGAGGTCAAAGGTCATGGGCTACAGGGGGCAATATGTGTAAAATTTCAAACATCTCTAGCTCAAGAACTATAGCGCCCTCATGGTTCATACTTAGTATAATGATGGCCCATGATCCCTAGAAGTAACTTATGGTAGCCTCGACCCCAGGGGTCAAAGGTCACAGGCTACAGGGGGCAATATGTGTAAATTTTTAAAACCGCTTTAGCTCAAGAACTATAGCGCCCTCAGCGTTCATACTTAGTACAATGATGACCCATGACCCTTAGGATATTTTCTGCAGTAACATCGACCCCAGAGGTCAAAAGTCATGGGCTACAGGGAGCAATATGTGTAAAATTTCAAACATCTCCAGCTCAAGAACTACAGCGCCCTCAGGGTTCATACTTGGTACAATGATGACCCATAACCCTAGATGTATTCTGTGGTAGCCGCAACCCCAGAGGTCAAAGTTCAAAGGCTTTAAACTGCAAATTAGGTACGAACTATTAACACAGTGTAGCGCAATAGGCCGCATTTTGTTAGCTACCTGTATTTGCAATGATAACGGCCTGAATCGTACGTCAAGGAAACTGATCACTTGACAAAACTCCCTTAAAAGGGAATGTGTAGGCATTTTGATTTTGGTTCCTTGGACCACCTCAATAGGTTGTCATGATGGGACAAGGAGTGTGGTTGGTTAAGGGGTGGGGTATAAGAGAGTGTGTGGTCAAGTCTGGTGGTGTTTAAGAGAGAGTGAGGGTCTGATGGGGTATAAGAGAGAGTGAAGGCTTAGTAGTGTATTAGAGAGAGAGTGTGGGCCAGTCTGGTGGTGTTTTAGAGAGAGAGCGTGTATAATGGAGTATAAGAGAGAGTTAAGGCTTGGTGGGGTATTAGAGAGAGTGTGGTATGGGGTTTTAGAGAGAGAGCGTGTATAATGGAGTATAAGAGAGAGTTAAGGCTTGGTGGGGTATTAGAGAGAGTGTGGTCCAGTCTGGTGGTGTTTTAGAGAGATTGATTTTCTAATGGGGTATAAGAGAGAGTGAAGGCTTGGTAGGGTATAAGAGAGAGTGTGGGCCAGTCTGGTGGTGTTTTAGAGAGAGTGCGTGTATAATGGAGTATAAGAGAGAGTTAAGGCTTGGTGGGGTATTAGAGAGAATATGGGTCAGCCTGGTGGTGTTTTAGAGCGAGTGAGTGTCTGGAGGAGTATAAGAGAGAGTGAGGGTCTGGTGGGGTATTAGAGAGAGTGTGGTCCAGTCTGGTGGTGTTTTAGAGAGAGTGATGGTCTGGTGGAGTATAAGAGAGAGTGAGGGTCTGGTGGGGTATTAGAGAGAGTGTGGTCCAGTCTGGTGGTGTTTTAGAGAGAGTGATGGTCTGGTGGAGTATAAGAGAGAGTGAGGGTCTGGTGGGGTATTAGAGAGAGTGTGTTCCAGTCTGGTGGTGTTTTAGAGAGAGTGAGTGTATAGTGGAGTATAAGAGAGAGTGAAGGCTTGGTGCGGTATTAGAGAGAGTATGGGTCAGCCTGGTGGTGTTTTAGAGCGAGTGAGTTTCTGGTGGAGTATAAGAGAGAGTGACGGTCTGGTGGGGTATCAGAGAGAGTGTGGTCCAGTCTGGTGGTGTTTTAGAGAGAGTGAGGGTCTGGTGGGGTATAAATGAGAGTGAAGGCTTGGTAGGATATTAGAGAGAGTGTGGGCCAGTCTAGTGTTATGAGCATTACATGTATATCAAATGAAAGTTTAAAACAATTGGTTTCACATGGTGCTCACCAAGTTTTCGTTTGTGAATAGGGGAAGGGGGTTAGGTGTGGTCATCACGGGCATAGATATTCGTGTTTGGTCAAACACAACTGTGGTTTCTAGTTTTTGTATTGTGTTTATTCGCCTTGATCATACGCTTCGCGCCATATATCATAAGACCCCCTTCTGTGAAAAACTTAGACACAGAGACCCCAAATCATGCTATTTTTACCCATTTTTCAAAATATTTCTTAAAGTATTTTTAAAAACATCTAAATCAGTTATGAAAAGAAGTCATTGGATTGAATCTAAATTGATTTCCTGAAAGGTGTGTATTCAAAGATTGCCTGTTCGATTTTTCACATATTTGTACATAATTATGAATTTTTTGTGATAATTTTTTGAGTGGTATTTTTTTACATTACCTACGAATACAATTTTTCATAGCACTAGATATATCTTTAAAAAATGGAAATCACTAATAAATGCGCAATTGATACAAGCTTTGATATGTCCAATACTGAAATGCATTGCATTCGGACATCTTTATTATTGTGTTTAGCTGCCAGAAATTCTAAATGGCACAAAGGTAGGTTTGGTAAAAAATATGCATTACCTCCGAATACATGTTAAAAGCTGTGCCATTTCCACAAAGTGAGAGAATAGTAAACAATAGTTAAGCAATAGGTGCAGGGTAATACACTCTTTATTTCTACCAAGTTTCAATAACCTGCGTTTAAATATTTTTGAGATGTCAACAATAAAAGCAAGTATTCGTAGGTAAATTTCGGTAACCGAATGTTACCTACGAATACACTTTGACATCATGACAGTATTGTGAAACACCGCCATTCATGCCAATGCCCATATTGGTACATAACGAAGGCCTGTATGTTTGCTATCAAATCATATGTCAATGAAAGTTGTGAATTCACATACATGCCCACCATGCAAAACTGAATACGGCTTAATTGGTGAAAAATATGTACTGAAATAGGCGACGGTCTGCTCATTTGAAAGAAAAATCAGATTCAAAGAAGATTAGAAGGGATAAATACTTGGATTTGTCAACTGTCATGTGTGCTTCATTTTAAATGTTTACCGACCTTCTGGTTTCTTAGTAATTTGTGTCCAAATTGATTTATTCGAAGGTAACTTTTGACGTTTTCGCTAAGGTTACCTACGAATACCATGGAAAAAACGACTGTTCTCATTGTCTCATGATCTAGACAATACTTTAATGGACCCTGGTATAAAGCTAATTGTAGTTGCCCTCAAACGAAAGGCCAGAAGACGTAACTGACTCCAAGATGGACTTCACAAGTCTGCAATAACGGTTTTATGTGCAATTAAGAAAATTAAAGTCACTTTAGTGCCTTTGTTTCTTACTTCAATCCTCTTTCAACCGCTGTGAACCGACATTATTAATACATGATAGGGTCTAAAGTATCAATAAACGCACATAAAGAAAGTAATACATTCAAAGTGCTTTATAAAATGAAGTTTTGATTGCGATATCCACCAAAAGTCTAATTCTTACCTACAAATACTGAAATGTTACTTACGAATACAGCATAATACATGACATGTGTAATGAAGTGTCCCTACCAATGGAAATTAATTGTCAAAAACTTTAAGCGGTACCCCAGGACACTATTATTACCCATATAAGGATTCATTCAACAATTATTTATTATGTAAAATTGCTGATTAACTACTTGTATATCAAAATGAAGTGGTCAAAATCTTGCTAAATGAATCAAAAAATTTTTGATCTAAGGTAATAGCATTTATTCATTTGGACGTACCATCTGAAAGAGATCTAAAACTACCATTTTATTAATTCATTACCATAATAGCAAAATTTAAACTTATAAACTCAATATAGATATTGTTAAATCGCTCATGTTACCTACGAATACCCGGGTTTCTTCACCTTTTCATTGTATAAAGCGTTAGGTGTATGCGTATAATTCCTAATATTCTTGAAAACATATATCATACTCGTTCTTATACAATGTGTAAATTGATTCATACTCATTTGATAAATAAAATACAGAAACTGACCTAAACTTCATTTTTCAAAATAAACTAGCATAAATTGACTAAGATCATATTGATCGCGTTATAAAAATAAAAACAAATATTTTCTGGTTGAGTTAGCATTTTCCTGACACCCTGTGGTCTACATTACACGAAAAAAGCGTTAATGGGAATATTCCATTTGTTTTAGGTTGATTAGTATTGCGATAGTGAAAGCATCCTAGTGGTATTCGTAGGTAACATTGGGTTTTGATATCACATTTACTATCACACGTCCTGGATTTATTTTTCAAGATTAGTAATGGCACTTTTGGTTCCTATAAGGCCAATATGTCATCAATCAATGGGCAAAAGGAAAACATTGTGGAGACATTTTTATTTCGGACTTTTATTTTTGGCCCGTGGACACTTTTGGTTGGATTCGACCATATATCCGTTTTACTTTTCTCCACGAAAATATGAGCAAATTCATCATGCAATTGAATGTCACATCTTTTAATATTTACCAGTTCACTAAACCTAAAAAACCCCGCGTATCCCAATAAGCACAACGTACTGACGCGGAGATCCAGCAATGACGCGGAAGGATAGGCAAATTGTGAACAAATCTTTAGAAGCATAGAAGCAGAGACTGGGGATTTTTTGACAACTGGTTTTGATAGAATTCTCTTTAAACCTTCAACAACTAAATGCAAGAATTTTGAATCGCAAGGATTATCGTGATTAGCAATATCATGTCTCCACTTAATACCGTAAAACGCTGCCTCTATTCTTGAAAACGGTGCATCTTCTTGAAACATTGAAACTAAATAACTTGCTACATGTTCAGTATTGCTCGGGAGTGATGGAAAACCTCTGTTGCTTGCCCATTTTTCCCAGGAATCAAACGCCGCATTGTACTTGGAAGATGTAGAAGTAGCTCTCGAAGACTGTAACACATGGTTTAGAACACTATGAAAATCGTTTGGAATGTTAGGAGATGCCATGTTGGTACGATTCTTACTCATAGGTGCTTTGGGTTGAACGAAAACTGAAATAGCAAAAAACAAAAACAACAAGGCCGTTGGCTATGCAATCGCATCTTAAAGCCAAAACAGATACGGGTCCAATTTAATTGTAATGTCCTCAATTCATCAAAAACCCATATTCTATATACATATAATTATATTCCTTTGCAATTATGGCTTTTTATATTATTCCTGTGACTTATCTCTTACACCAGTCACAATATACCTAGCCCAGTGGCTACTTTCTTCACAATTTTTTCCCAGCGACTAACCCATCGCCTGGCCCATTGGCCTTAATGCCCATTGGCAATTTGTCCATCGAACTACCCATCACCCAATGGTGATGTTCATGCTTCACGACATTTATAATTGTCATCAGATGCAATTTATCTAGCATCTAGCCTAATTACCATAACTGGTGCTTGAAATGTGTCTGACCCAAACAATGAGCGGTTGTTACAACCATGAATAAACACACCACGAGAATCTGTAATCTCAAACACACTTGATACTATATATCTCACACAACTATATCTGGAGAAAAGAATGGGCCAGAATGAAGAAGATGGCCATACAGGGATCACCAAAGTACCTACTGCTTTGGAAGCGACTAAATGAAAAATAGCTTTTGTGACGAGAGCTAACGGGGAACTATCCAGTTGTTTTCTCCTTCCCAAGATAAAGAAAAAGCATCGACTCTATCTGACCCTCGGCACCAGAACCTGGAATTGAACTTAGGTAGTTTTGAGTTCATTTCATCGGCAAAACGATCTACTGTGTGAGGACCATAAATGTTATCTACAAAAGAGAAAAACGCCGATGACACGCCCCAGTCGTCCCAGTCTACAAATCTACTGATCTCATCTGCCAATTGATTCTCTTTTCTCGGTATCCACTGTACGTCCAACGTCACTGCCCGATCTCTACAAAAATTGTGAATAGCTAGACTCAAAACATGTAATTTCAAATTCATGGATCCAGATTGGTATATAGAAACTGCATTCTTATTATCTGTAAAAACTTTGACAGAACTGGAAGTAATCCTTGAAGAAAAGGAAATCAAAGCATAAAGAATGGCATGCAATTCTCTCCAAGTAGAACTCTCCAATATTTCAGTGTCGTCCCAGGTCCGATTACTGATGACGTCAGAACCTAAAATGAAAGCTCCGCATCCTGTACTACTGGCGTCACTAAAAACAAAGGTATGTGGAACAAGATACTTAGCAAAATCACGCTGAACTGGAATTTTGAACTTGGACTTCCAGAAAAACAACTCGTTAATACTCAAACTACTGGAAGGAATATTAAAAAGATCATCCCATGATGTTCTCTTAATAATTTCGTGATGCAGAAACCGTGTCATAAGCTTGGTGGTATTACCTAAAACAGGAAAGGTTGAAACAATCTTGCCAGTGACTGATGCTAACTTCCTGGCAGATGTTTTAGGCAGAGAAGAAATCAAGGAATTGATTGACTCGATAATATCCTGAATCCGACTATGAGATATCTGCAGATATCCATCTTTACTATTCCACAGCAACCCGAGCCATTGCAACTGCTGTGTGGGAACCCAAACAGATTTTTCGCAATTTGGAACGAGACCAGCGCTAATCAGATCTGACTTCACTTTCTTAGTAATAATAGAACATGATTCTTCATCTGGAGCCCGACACCAACCGTCATCTAAATATAAAACAAGGAAAAACCCCAACTTTCTCCAGTGTTTTACCAATGGTCTCAAAGTTTTTGTGAAGACATAGGGAGCCGATGTTAACCCGAATGGGAGAACGGTGAAGGTATAGAATCTCATTTTACCATTGATAAACCACGAGAACCCTAAATATTGTTGATGAGGGGGGAATATATCTATATGGTGGTAACCGGACTTCAAATCAAATGAAAATAAAAATCTCCTTTTGAAATATAACTAAGAGCAGTCTGCCAATCATCAAATTTCACTTTATCTTTCCAAATATGGACATTCACATGCCTTAAGTCTAAGATTAATCTAAGTTTTCCCGATTTCTGCACAGAAACAGACAGTGGATTAACTACAGTCGGTTTACTATTTACTTCCACTGCTAGCCCTGCACTTACTAATTCTGAAATAGCTTTAGAAACAAATTCTGCATGAGCTATGGAAGACTTATTGTTCTTAAGAACTACGGATGTTGGTAATGAAATAAGTGGAAGTTTGTATCCTTGCTCAATAATACTTATTACAAATTCATTTGCACCAATTGAGCGCCAAAATTGAACAGACGTTTTGAGTCTTCCTTTAATGAAAGGATCAGAAGTACCCGCTTCGTAATCATAATAATTCTTCATCATGTCATCAAAGTCCAAAAAATATGGAAGTTCCGGTAGATTAATGATATCAGAGGCGTTGAAAACCGATGTTCTTGGAAGATCTGTTGTCCTTTGCAGAGATTTCTGAAAATCAGTGGTTGATGACTGGGGGGCCAGTAGGTGGGGGGTGGGTGCCACTGGGTCGCTTAAACGGACAGTTTGCTCTGAAATGCCCTGGTCGCCCACATCCAAAACAGTTACCGGAGCTTTGCGGTGAGAATCCAATTCCAAAACTGCGTCTGTTGAATTGGTTAGAGCCGCGAAAAAAATCAGTAGAAGTAGCCGCCATGTTGGATTTGAAATTTGGGTCTTGAGCACGGCGCTTGGACGAATCTGATTTTGACGAATTTGGCGTTTTTACGAGCTGCCCCACGATTCTGTGCTGACCGTATACGCTTGTCATCTTCGCTATCTGACGCAAGGTCATCCTCTTCGTATTCTTCTACCGCCAACCAGCCCCCGTCACTCTTGTCTGCGAGACGAATCAGCTTATTTCTGTGTTTAATACTCGCCGCAGCCTGTTTCAGCACTTCTTTGCTTCACCCACTTTATTCTTCTCAAGAAATACGCTCGCTTCTTCAACTTTATCTCCTACCTCAGTATTGAACCGCCATTGTTTCTTGTTGCTTTTATAATTAAATTCCGGTTCTGGCGTTTGTAGCTTTTCCACTTTTTCCCTGGTCAGCGAACTTTGATCCGTAATTTCCTTGCGAAAACTATCCAGTTTGCCTTCAAAGTAAGACTTGAAATTGTCCAACAATCCTGCGAATTCTTGTGTAGAACCAGTAGATTTACTCTTGGCCCCTTGGCTTGGTCCCGATTCCTCCTCTGACATAGTAATTAATAACCGATGTACAACTGACTGCCACGAATCGAACAAGCATACACGCACAAGGACAATACTCCGTACCGATCTAGCTGTTATGAGCGAAAGACATCAAGTGACAACGCCTAAATTCTTTCCGAATCACCTTACATGCCTGAGTGAACAAACTCTGAAACGCCTTTGTTAATTGATAACAATTACGCTATCAATAAATGCTTACTCATGTATGCTTCATCTCTGTATAGAAAATACATTTAATGCCCTATATCATATAATGCCACTAAGGGTCGGTTCATAGTGAATATTCGAAGGCGAATATTCGGCTTCGAATACTTTTTGTGACGTCAAAATATATACGGCAACGAATAAAATATGAGTTGGATCGGATTAAATATCGCTCAACTGATAGCGAGATACTATTGATTTATATGAAAGGCTCGAGGTCACCTGAATATCGTTCGAGGAACGATGATTTCAAAAATCCCCAATGATTTTGACATGCTCTCAAGACTGCAAACCCGATTCTGCTATTTTTTAATTCGCGGACCTATTTTCTCAAAAATTATAAAATGCGACTTTTTTTTGTAAAAATGCGACGAATTTATGTATAGGCTTTCCACTTTTATTTAAGCTATAATTCGCCACTCTTTCTGATTAATAAGTCTAAAGACCAGCCCAAAATACCTCAAATAGTTTCTGTATTTTACCGGAACTCATTAGGGTTACACAAATGGCGCATTGATTTAGTGGTGTGCCCCCTTATTAGTGCGGTACAAGCGTACCCATTTTTATATGATATGAAAGTAAGACGTCCAGGAAAATGCCTGGCAGGCAATAGCATTCCAATGCTGTAGTGATGGTATAAAGTAATGTTTTATGCATAATTATGATATTTAGGCTTACAAACATAACCTAAATGTACAAGTGAATGTTTCCATATTAACGTAGCTCTATTTCAATCGACTGATGCAGGAAAAAAGGTCTTAACTCCAAATTCAGATTTATGCCTCCACCCCGGTTCAGAGGATGATTTAAGCACTTCCCACCACGCCACTGTGTTGACTTGCGGTTAGCACAGCTGTGTGAGTGAACATGACACCACTGCTCGCACATTGCATTGACGGGCATGGTTAAATTTGAATTTGGACTGATATATTTACAATAAAAACGCATTCAAAATGCTAGCCGATTTCACATTTTATATTACCTACAGAAGGTGTGAATTATCCTTTATGCATACATCACTTTTGTTCTGAAATCGACCAAGTAATAATGACACACGCACAATATTCTTAAACAACATCTTTTGCACAGAATTCAATGGGATTTGAAAAGTAAAGTGGCAGTTGAAACTCTAGTGATAACACGTTTGCAGTGCATGATGGGGCTTCCTTAAATCATCCTCTGACCCCGGTTTTACATACATCAATAATGTTTGGCCCCAGTTCTAGGTCCCCATATGCATCTGCCCCTGGCAGAGGATGTGTGAGGGTCTGGGGTGGTAAATCATTGGTTATTGATATAAAATGCGTTTGCCACGGAGGTTCACCCATTTTTGTCATCTTTTCCGCACTAGCGGAATTCTTGACGTTTTTGGGCACCTATAAACGATGTTATTTTGGGCGGAATAAAGATGTAATGCGTTCAGTCAAATTCATAATTATAATTAATAATTAAGAGGGCAAAATAAGTAACATGTAGGAATGGATATATAGCGCTTTGCAATGAATATCTTCATAAACTATGCAGAACAACCAAAACCACTAAATCTTGTTTATTTCTATAATTTGTGAATCAGGCATTAAAACACACTTAGGCCCTAGATATGTAGGCCTACACAAGTTCGGAACGAGACTTTTTATCTTTTGACGCGTATTTCGGTCGAATGCCAAAATTGATTGCTCAATGAATCATGAAATGAGAGCAATACTACTTTGATGATACCGATCTCAAGTGGATATCAGCCAATGAAAAAAGTATTTACCGGAAATATATTTGTGGGAGTTGAATTCGACAGATATATATTTGGTGGGTCACCGTTGGTGGTCTCATATATAACACTTGTGAGGGCTGTCATATTTGTCGTCGCTTCAATCATATCTTATGATATTTATATTTATTTATTTATTTAAATTTATTTATTTATTTATTTATTTATTTATTTATTTATTTAATTATTTATGTATTTATTGACTTATTTATTTATTTATTATTTATTTATTTATCTATTGCCTCATTCATTTCTTGATTTGCTTTGCAGTTGAAACCTGCAAGAAGGTATGGGTCAACCTCCGCGCCGGTTACAGGCAGGTCGTAAATGCCCTGAAAAGCAAATCTTTTTGACTCTCAGGGCGTAACCAGACCTGACCTTCCGGGGGGGGGGGGGCAGATTGAAAAATTTCCCAATTTCTGATCAAAAGTTTTAGTATTTATGTTCGAGAGAAAGCTCGCTTGCCGCGAAGCGTTAAACGGGTGGAGTCGGTGGGGTCCAGGGGCAAAGCCCAGGCGGGGTCAAGGGGGCTGAGCGCCATGAAGCTCCTGGTTTTTGGCATATTAGAAAATATCAGTGTTTCAGAGTACAAATTTCACAATGAAAGTAGTAGGCCTATAGATCTTCTTCTCTCTTTCTTTCCCTTTTCTCTTCTCCCTTGAGTTTTTTCTCTTCTCCCTTCCCCCTTCCCTTCCCTTTTCTTTCCCTTTTTTCTCCCCTTTTTTCTCTTCTCCTTCCCCTTTTTCTCTTCTTTCCCTTTCTCTTCCTCTTTTTCTTCCATCTTTTCTCTCTTTCCCCTTTCCCCTTCCCAATTTTTGACTCTTCTTCCAGGTTTTTGTGTCCGGGGCAGCTTGCACCCCCCCCGGCCCCACTGGTTACGCCACTGCTCCTATTTAGACTCATTTATACAGACATTAAATCATGACAATAGTTAAATGGAGTTTACCTATTATGATTTTATTAACTTCGTTAAAGAAATTCTCTAAATTTTGCTTACCCTGGTCAACGGGCAATACTTGTTAACAGTCGGGCAACGCTGTGAATTGTAGAAATATATCTTTCTCCGGTTCATAGTTTTATATTCGAAGCCGCATATATTTTGACGCCCAAAACGTATTCGAAGCCGAATATTCGCCTTCGAATATTCACTTTGAACCGGCCTTAAATACAAGATCTTTCTCCCTTCTAATCTATATTAAGTGCATCGTCAACATTTAGCAATTTTTTTTTATAAAGACAAAATAATGCTGGTGGCAATTCAAACGCTTAATTTTCAATTAGACCATTATATTGGTAATAAGCAATTTTTTATCAAGACAAAATGGTGGTGGCGACTCAAACGCCAAAAAAAATTTGTTTACTCAAGAAGTTTTTTGTGACTGAAAAACCCGTTTGGGGGGATTTTCTCCAAATTGAGCATTTTTGCCCAAATTGGCCTCATAGATGGATTAATAAAAGTCATTTCAATTTTTATTTGTGATCCACAGCCTCGTCCTCCCACTTTTCTCAAAAAATACACATAATAATGCATAACTCGCAAACGCAAAATCGGAATCAACTGAAATATTTGGGAATAAGCTTTTTTGGTGGATATTTTATACTGAAAAATCCACTTCTTTCATTGATGTCTTCATTATTGCAGAATAAAATATAAGAAATAATTTGGTGTTAATAAGAAAAGCGCTTCAATCTTTGGATTTGACTTGTTTAAACATATTTCTCAAAAACACAACATTTTGGGGACAATTGCTACAAGCATTATGGGAAATGTTCCCGAATTTAACCAATTTCATTTAATTTGTTGTCAGGCGTCACAATGTAGATAGGTAATGGCACATGGGAAAACGCGGTAAATCGCAAATTAATTTTGCATGATCTCTGCTCATTTATCTTCATTTCAGCTGATTTTGTAGGATTTTAAGCTTTCTTAGGGAACGTTCATAAATACTTTGGTAGGGGGGCTGGAAAATTTTGATTTCGGTATGTCAAAACTTTTTTGCCCCCCCTCTCTGTCTGTATGTTAAACTTTTAGAACCCCCCCCCTCTTTATGGACTGAAAACTTTTTTGACCCCCCTTTTGTATACACCCAAACTTTTTACACCCCCCCCCCCACACACACACACACATAATGAAGGTATAGGCCTACTAGTACTTAAAATACTCCGCTCTTGTTTCCACTATAGGTAATGCTTTATTTTGGATTTTAAACTTATACAGTTTCAACCTTGTTACAAATTCAAGCAAACAGATCCGCAATAAATGTATCATTATCAGTGTCACTCTAGGCCTTATGTCTATAATAGGCCTAAATTGTCAGGACATCATAACATATAAATTGCTTTCAAATAAGGTCTCAAAAGTTATTGCATGGATGTATCAGGGGTGTATCCAGCTTTCTTGTTGTGGGGGGGCAAATAAAATTTTGGGGCACATACGAAAAACAATTGCAGTTGCTTTACATACATATATACCGGAGCTTTAAAAATGCTTAACTGGATGTGCGCGCATAGCGTGCAAAAATTTTGTATTTTACTCTATTTATGCCTATGATCGAGATGAAAAGGGCGTTATCGTGACAATGTGCGGGCGTAGCGCGCACAAATTTTGTATTTAACTTGTTAGACCCCCCCTTTATGGTTGTCAAAACTTTTTTGACCCCCCCTTTTGCCATGTCAAAACTTTTTGACCCCCTACAAATTTTCCAGCCCCCCCACCAAGGTATTTATGAACGTTCCCTTAGCAGACTTTTGGCGATTTTCGGCGATTGATCAAAATTTGAAACAATTTTGCAAAATTTATCTCAATTTGCTGTGGTTTAACAAAATTTTTGCTTCCCCCACCCCCTTTACAAATGCAAGATTTGGGGGAACCCAAATATAAAACCTTGTCTATTTGAACATGTTCCTAACGTTTTCCTACACCTTTTTAGGGCGTTATAGAACCGAGTACCCAAAACATTTGTGCCAAAAATCGCTTGCCCCCCCTTCGACTTACCAAAATCGCTTTCCCCCCTTTCTAACTGCTTAGGGGCCGTTCCTATGGATTTTGCCGCCCTAGGCAAAGCCTTCCCTGCTGCCCCACCAAAGCATACCAAAAGGGTGTTAAGGGGGCCCTCGACCGTTTTCCTGTAAAGTGGCGTAGATTTCTTTTTGATATGGGGGGATGGGTTGAAAACATTTCTTGAAATATGTGACGTGTTCTGTCAAAAGTAGACGCTTCTGGCAAAAATTGAAAGTGAGATTTATAGCCAAAATATGATATTAATTTTTATTATATTTCTCTTATTTGCAAAATCAAAATGTCGTAACATTGCACAGGAATATCCAATTTCAAACATAATTTTCATATTTATGAGATGACGTCATTTAATTAGCATATTCATGTCATGACGTCATTTGATTTGCATATTCATGAGGTGACGTCATTAATTTGCATATTCATAAGGTGACATTAATTTGCATATTGATGAAATGATGTCATAAATTTGCATATTCATGATTTGACATCATTAATTTGTATCATTTTCTGCCTCTTCGAGAGTATGGCCAGGGCTATGACGACACTCACCTCATTTGCATGGCAAAATTACCCGTCTCCTCTGCAGCCAATTTGGTTTCGCTCCATCGAAATCAAGCTGGTCACGGAGGAGACTACCCTCCTTGTGTTTGTTCATTTGTGTATGGAGAGCCCTTTTGGAGTCTATAATGACTTAGGCTACGCTCTCAGCTAGAGTCCGACGCTGCATTGTACTAGAAATACCTTTTTTGTGAAATCGCTATAGAGCCAATCGGGAACACGTACGGTATTCGTTTTGAAAATATAGTGCTTTAAAATTAGTATCACCCTTGTGGCCCCCGTGCAGTGGAAAACCTTAATTCTTTCATTAAAAGGAAATGAAAATTAAAAAAACACGGATCTACCTGTGCACCTATAAAATGGGCACAGCAATTTGTCTCAAATATGAATGAATTTTAAGAAACATACGGGATATGATGAACATTGCCCTGACGCCATGATAGTAGGATCTATTAGTCGTTTTATATACAATGTATATACCGTATTGTCATAATACCAATATTTGTCATTATATATGATGAGTAATATTTACCAACGTAAATGTGCAGTTCATATGCACAAACGAATACTGATCTTTATGATATTCAGGTTTTGTACATCACATATAACATGTCACATAGGAGGTCATACGTGTTGACCTTCATCTATTGTATTTGTTCATCTGTGTATGGAGAGGATTAACGCCATTAAAACTCCATCAGTATTAGGGCGTAGTTCAGTGAACTCACCGGATTGCTGTTCCAAGTACTTTGATAATACAGATAATATGTATTAATGGGTCGAGGCGATTGCATTGAAAAACCTAATAAATTATTCATAACAGTTACGTAATCAATCGATAGTGCGGACACTTTTCATTTGCAAACCACCAAAATTCGTGATCTTTTAGCGTTGGAAAAGAAACCACGTGAATAGAGTGCCCTCTCAAGAATATCAACTCTCTGGTATGGCCATGGATGATCTTGAAGATATTATTTTTGTTGGTGACATGGAGCACTTGATATTTTTTGAGATTGAACTCCATCAACAAATCTTTCTCCCTTCTGCAGTTAATCGAGATTATGCTGGAAACTAGCTGCATCTAGCATCTTCCTCCATCTGGATTTTCAGGTAGAGGATACAGTAATCTTCAAATAACTTAACCGTGGATTGAGGTGATATAACATCAGGAAAAAGAGCAATGGCCCAAGCACGCTGCCTTGTGGGACCCCGGAGTGGACAGGAGATGAGATGTAGCTCCATCCATCACTTGCGGCGGAGCGAAGGTTCAGAAAATCAGCAATCCATGTGCTGCACAGCTTATCCACACCATCCAAGATTTGGCAAAGAGCATTGAGACATTGATAATTTCTAAGGGGCTGTGCAATAATTATGAGCCCTGGGGAGGGTAAAATTGGGGGGGGGCAAGAAATTTTGGCTCGCCAAAGGGGGGGCAAGCAATTTTTGGCAAGCCGAGAGGGAGGGCAAGCGATTTTTGGCACATATTCTTGGGGTGCCTTTTAAATAAAGCCGTACGGAAATGCTTAAATATGAGTCCTGCTCGCTGCGCTCGCAACATGTATATAAACCATTAGTTTGCAAATTGGGATCCCAAAAATTTGGCATGTGCAAGGGGGGGGGGGCAAAGATTTCTTGGCGGGCCGAGAGGGGGGGCAAGTGATTTTTGGCGAGCCGAGAGGGGGGCAATTGATTCTTGGCAAGCCGTTTGGAATTTTTTGGGGGGACTGATAATTTCTGAATGACCCGCCAACTTATCGCTTACTCCCCTCTCGGCCCGCCAAAAATCTTTGCCCCGGCCCCCCTTTACACATGCCAAATGTTTGGCGCAGCGAGCATGAAAATTTGCATGTTAAAGCATTTCTGTACTGTTTTTCTAAACCTTTGTAGAGCGTTTTAGGCCTATAAGGCACCCCATGAATGCGTGGACAAAAATCGCTTGCCCACCCCCTTTTGGCTTACCAAAAATGTCTTGCCCCTCCCCCCCCCCCACTTTTACCCTCCCCTCAGGACTCATAATTATTGCACAACCCCTCTCAGGTCCCATAAAAAGTACTGTGCAAACGTCGCTATCCGAGCCCTTAAAAATAGTGTAATGATTTTTCCTCAACGGGGTATTGGTACGGATTCCGGTTTAACACGAATAACAACATAAAGTGGAGCAAAAGACAAATCAAATACGGTATCACAAAGAAAGACAATTTATTCACAATATAAGAAACCTAAGTGACAAAAACCGCTGTATGAATCGTCATGTCATTAAAATAATGGTAAGTCGTACAGTGATGCACAGAAAGAAAAGTACGTGTTCAAATGACAAGCTCCGAAACAAAAGTGATGACAGACTGTTGCTGAGGCACGTACGCCAGGCGCCAAAAAGTAAAGCCTGCCCTCCTCAACAACAGTACAGCCAATCAGGAACGTCGCCACGAGAGGGCGACGCAACTTTCCGTCTACCAGGCCGTGCATAAATGCGTCTACCTTTCGCCGCAATAAGAAAAAAAAAAAGAGAGACACATTAGCAACCATGCAGAAGGGAAGTATGGGGATAATTAACATCGCAATTAGCATTAATTAATCATAAAACAAGGAATAATTTGGTTATCATAAAGATAAAATAGCCAGAAAACGCCAATTCAGAATGTGCGCCCTGTGCATACTGAAGCAAATACGTCATGATCATGCGCGAGTCGATCGGTCAACAAACTCTCCAGGTCAATGTCCGTTCGTCAGTCAAAGGCGACGCATTTTTGCATCGCCAAAGTCACTCAATTTGAAGTAAGCTTAAATGTACAAGTAAAAAGGTAAAGCCTGAAAAAGACAGGGAGACACCCGTAGGCTCAGGGCATTTCACTCTCCCCACCTATAAAAAAAAGATTTGTACACAAATCTTGTACAATAAATGATTTTAAAATAATGCATATAATTTTGGCGACAGTAAAGAAGCATTGAAAATTTTTCCACCGAAACAAATATTTACATTTATGAAGCAATAATTTTGGTAGCTCACACAGTGGCCAAGATATAAAATTTCATTAATCAAAAATAGCGGTGGCACAAAGCCCCGCAAATTTGCGTCTACTCAAGAAGCTTCAAATTGTTTACTGTCAATGCATTTCAATTTTTGTACATGTAAAAACAACAAAGTGCCGAAAACAGTTCATGAAAAATGGGCCTAAATTTGGGTGCCTACACATTTGGAAATTTTGCTTTCATTTCAATAAAATAGATCTTAAAATTACGCCTAAACTCAACCTAAAGGCCTAACGTTGAGTTCTGTCATGTCAGCGGTGCCTAAGTTTGGGTAAATATAACTCGCTAGCTGTTGTTTACAAATTTTGATAAAACCAATGAAAACCAGAAAACCACTAGGACTAGAATGCTAGGGCCTAGATGAATCGATCACAATTTTTGGATTTTAGTGAACATTTTTACAACAGCCGGGCCTAAGGGAAATAGCCAAAAGTGCCAAAACAATCAATATACAATTTGTAACATTTGTCAGAATAGGGAGCGAGTTACACTTACCCTACAATAATACAAGTTATAAAATATTCACAGTCATGCAGTTTATAAAAGTCCTATAATCTTCATGACGATCTTGATGCTTAGCCTTTAAGCCCTAGTCTTTAAAAAGACTCAAAAGCATTTAACAAACGTCGCATGGTCGAAAACGTAAAGAAATCAGTTCCAAATCCAATGGCAAATGTCAATGATCAATGCATCCATTTTGGGTCTCCATATTGTAATGATTGATGTCCATGTACAAAGATTTAGCAAATGTTCATAATCCAATTGACGTCGCAGAAACCGTCATCACAGTAGCGTCAGCATTTACCATAGTCATTCAGCATGTTCAGAGTCTTGTAGCCTCGGTGTCCGCACTTTTGCGTCGACATTTTCGTCAAATTCTTCATCACAAGTTGTTGTTTTCCACGGCGACATGCAGCTGTTGTCATCAATGTTGCAAACTCGCTCTGTATCGCCAAATTTCGCGGTACAGGAGCTGTTCGCTTCCGGGTTGACATTACTGAAAATGCGTAAATTCGCATGTAGACAGCCTTTGGTGCCTTTTTCTATAAATTGAGTCATAGAAAACTTCAAAACTTCTTGTGCGTTTCGGTTATGTTTGACTTTGTGGGTTATTAAAACATCTTGATTTGGCTTCAACTTTTCGATTTAAAAATTCGCATCTCCTCGCTTGAATGATTAGACAGACCAAACTTGCATTATCCATTAGATTTCTTTTTAAGTTCTCTTAAAACTCGACCAGCAAGTTCAGAACTTTCTTAAATCAAAACTGTACTGCATGATGAACATACTGCAGGACATAAAGAACATTTCGGCCGTTCGTTCAGCAATACCTGCAGGCTTTCTAAGTTCATCATAACAATCATATAGGCCACAACCCATTTCACAAGTTGGTTACATCTTCAATCGTTTTCATCCAATCAAGCAATTTTTGCGTTAAAGCCAACATCAATTTTCATACATGTAGGCCTATAGGCCTACAAAATTATATTCCGATTTGCTTTCACGGAATAATCAAACAACCACGCACATGAAGTGTCTTTAAAGACTTCAATTCAAACCCACAAAATGGGCATGTTCTTCATGTTCTTATACAGCTGTCTTTCTTTTCATATCACGTGCTATTTATAGGCCTATTTAGGCCTTAATGTCAAACCCAGTTTGTAATTTTCATAGTGAAAAACTTCACTGGTTTCTTTAAATCAATAAGATGAGGAAAGAATGTTTTAACATTTTTTTTTTTAATTGATGATGATTCTGGCTTAAAAAATGCTTTCATTATTATCACTTTGATATCACTACAATTAATAATTTCACCTTTCTCATATCTCAAACAGTTATGCGTGTTAGCCTTTCCATTATGAACTACAAAGTACAAACACTTTTATCGCATGACATCCGGAACATTTTGAGCGCTCTATGTTCCAAATTTCATTTAAGCAACACCTATAGGATTTCTAGTTCATCAGCTCTTGAGCTGTTACACGTAGGCCTATTTCTGATATCCAACAGAGCTTCTCTGTGAGCTTCTGTTTATCATTTCCGGATACCAATACTCACAATCAACTGCCTACAGGATTTCTAGTTCATCCAACATCAACTCTTGAGCACGTAGGCCTAATTCTGATATCCAACAGAGCTTCTCTGAGCTTCTGTTTATCATTTCTGGATTCAGTACTCACAATCAACTCGCCTACAGGCTAACACACAAACCGTCTCACACATTTTCAGAAATGAGAATCTTCAAAATCAACAAATTTTGTTCATTGAAAAGCCATAGGCCTAAAGAGCCATAATCATCACCATTTAAATAAACCCTTCTTTTTCCATAAAATTCACATAGGCTTAACAATTCCGTTTTAAAAGCGGAATAGGCCTATGTCGGGTTTTCTTCTTTTCCTCACATTTGTTAAAATTTTCTATCATTTTAAATTAATGATATCAGAAAATTTTTCACGCCTGGGTTTTCGTGTTGTAGGCCCAATTAATGCGGGTTGTTTAATTGGGGTCGTGTCACTTTTGGCCTATTTACAGAGTAGTTGAGTAACCTTTTCGGTTTGTGTTCCATCTAACTCTGCACAAGTGCGTCGCCACAGATCAAGCAGATGGTCAGGGATGCAATTTTGCGGGCACTCTTCAGGAGCGCACTTTTGCGTCGACTCCCCTGGAGTGCACTTTTGCGTCGCCTCATGGACGCTATTTTCTCCCGCCTTTTTATCTGTTGCAACATGAGTCGGTCACGTTTCGACAGCATGTGCTATCGGCATGATCGGAGTTGTTTTTCACAATCTCTGACACTCATGTCTAACTGAAATTGTCCAATTCCCATATTTAGGAAGAGGTGGTTAATTACACATTTGATTTTAAGTTTTTACAACTTAAAAATTGTCGGGCGGCTTCCCGAATCTGAATTGACATATTTACATAGATCTGTCTCCACCGACCTCTGACCCTCGAGATCGGTTTCTACTCCAATCTAATGGTTTTCTGAACTATTTGATGTCATTACTGAGCGGCATTCTGGGGTAGGCCTACACCCTGTGCCCTGCAATATCTTTGTATATGACCTTGCTTGCCACACTTATAGCATGTATAGCTTTTGTGTGTGTTGAAATTGTTGTGAGGTCTTTGCCCGCTATTTGTACTCTCACCAGCACGTTGAGTTTGCTGAGCAGCCTTATTCTCTGATTGATTAATAGCCAACTTTTGGACCATTGTAACCAGGGTGGTTAACAGCTCTTCAGTTTTGTCGGGGGTGGATGTTTCTACCATTCCGACCGCCCTAACACGACCAAATCCTGATGCTCTTTGGTTTTCGGCCTTTTTAAAAGCCTCACACTCGACTGCAATTTCAAGCGCATCATCGAGGGTTTTAGGCCTTGCTTGGAAAATTTTCCAGCGAAGGTCTGTGTCTTGTAGCGCATCTAGGAACTGATCTTTGGCTAAGCTGTCTTGTAAGGCAAATGGTGCATCTGGATATGCATATTTTGCTATACGGCGTAAGTTCTGAGCCAGTTCTGGGAGACTCTCGTCTTTTTTTCGCATCCTATTTTTAAGGAGCGTTCTGTTGAGCTCGGCTTTGTTTTCAGAACAGAACCGTCTTTCAAGTGCACCTACTATAGCTTTATAGTAGTGTCTTGATCTTTCATCAAGATCACTTAAAACTGCTCTCGCAACTCCTCTCAAACTACTGGCCAGGTATATGGCCTTGGCATCTTGTTGCCAGTTGTTTAGTTCGGTTATTAGCTCAAACTGTGTCAAATAGTCTGGCAACGGTGTAGTGCCATCATAAGTTGATGGTTTCATCAATGGTTTTGATGACCTACACTCATTATACGGCATTACCGTACTGGATATGTACGGGCCATGTGAGGGTAAAAACCCTTCCTCTGATTCACGGGGTGACTCAGGGTGTGTGTGTTTGGGTCTTGTAGACTCCAAATCAAAGTCAAGGTAACTCGTTCCTGTAGGTCTTGGCCTACTTTTATAAGCGTTTTCGCTCATTTGTGGAACATTTCGGCTTTTTATTTCATCAAGCCTTACCTTGCTTTGTTCTAAGAACTCACGAAAATCCGTACCATTATAACCTCCGGTAGCGCCGGTAGGTTCATCCATGGAGGTGGTAGCTACCTCCATGGTTCATCCATGATTTCGGAAAAAGGCATCGAAATCTCACCGCTGCTCACCAGTGTAATGATTTTTCCTCAACGGGGTATTGGTACGGATTCCGGTTTAACACGAATAACAACATAAAGTGGAGCAAAAGACAAATCAAATACGGTATCACAAAGAAAGACAATTTATTCACAATATAAGAAACCTAAGTGACAAAAACCGCTGTATGAATCGTCATGTCATTAAAATAATGGTAAGTCGTACAGTGATGCACAGAAAGAAAAGTACGTGTTCAAATGACAAGCTCCGAAACAAAAGTGATGACAGACTGTTGCTGAGGCACGTACGCCAGGCGCCAAAAAGTAAAGCCTGCCCTCCTCAACAACAGTACAGCCAATCAGGAACGTCGCCACGAGAGGGCGACGCAACTTTCCGTCTACCAGGCCGTGCATAAATGCGTCTACCTTTCGCCGCAATAAGCGTACCAAAAAGAGAGACACATTAGCAACCATGCAGAAGGGAAGTATGGGGATAATTAACATCGCAATTAGCATTAATTAATCATAAAACAAGGAATAATTTGGTTATCATAAAGATAAAATAGCCAGAAAACGCCAATTCAGAATGTGCGCCCTGTGCATACTGAAGCAAATACGTCATGATCATGCGCGAGTCGATCGGTCAACAAACTCTCCAGGTCAATGTCCGTTCGTCAGTCAAAGGCGACGCATTTTTGCATCGCCAAAGTCACTCAATTTGAAGTAAGCTTAAATGTACAAGTAAAAAGGTAAAGCCTGAAAAAGACAGGGAGACACCCGTAGGCTCAGGGCATTTCAATAGTAATAACATTAGACTTTTTAAATATTAAAACGACTGGATGTGAAAGAATAATTTAAATAATTGCCTACGAGCTGTCTTTTCATTATTTCGCGGTACGTGAGCATTCGCGTGGGGAATTGGACTAAAAACTACTTTTTAACATCAATATTTGAGGTACAAACTCTTCGATAGCTCAAAATCCATATCAGAAGATCGTTTTATGGGTGTCCAGGAAGCCATCGTATGAATTCAGGACCTGGAACTGCTAGTTAAATCGAGGTAATTGATGAAAAAACAAGTGCCAGATTTTCACGAAACCGTGTGAATATTGAATTACCAAATTGACGACACTTAAAATTTTATTTAGGCCGGTCTACATTGTAGAAAATTATAGTCATGATAGTACATTTGTATAATACACTCCCTCATGCCTCTGCTCCGGGAGTACACTGATCTAAGGGACCGTTCACAAACACTTGTAAGGGGGGGGGGGCCTGATGCAAAAAAATTTCATTGCAACATTTTTTCGGGCCGCCCCTTTACAGACCTCAAAAATTTCAGGGCCCCCTTTTTGGCATGAAAATTATGGGTCAACCCCAAAAAAAAGCATGTAAAATCAATTTTCCCAGGAAAATTTGTGGTCATTTTTGTCAGCCCCCCTAGGAGGGTCAAAAAATTTCAGGGCCCCCCCTTTTTGCATCAGGCCCCCCTAACAAGTGTTTGTGAACGGTCCCAAAAATACTAAAATAGCATCGCTCCTTACTACTTCATGCCACGGCACAGTTCGATGACATCTCCATACTTTATCATTAATTTTATGGACCTGGGCTGGCTGGGGGGGGTGGGAGTAAAATTGGTGGTGGGGGCGAGAATTTGTTGGCAAGCCCCAATAAAAAAAAAAAGTGGAGAGGAAACAATTTTATATTGGCACATCGTCGGCCGTATCACATACTGACGTATTTGACATTTTTGATAAAATTGGTATATTTAATTAGTTTGTTAGGGGCTGTGCAATAATTATGAGCCCTGGGGGGAGGGTAAAATTGGGGGCAAGCAATTTTTGGCAAGCTGAGAAGGGGGGCAAGTGGTTTTTGGCACACAAAGGCTTAGGAAAACCTTACGGAGACGCTTTAATATGGTCATTTTCACGGTAAAGGGTGTAACTTTGGATTTTTAACATTTTGATCCGTAGTGTTGTCATAAAGCCACAGAATTCCATGATTTTTGGCCACATAAGTCATCTAGTAAGCAGCTACCTTGGGTAGCATAATCATCTTCGGGAGTTACTGCGTTCAGTTTTAGCAGGCTTAAATGTACCTAATATTGCCATTTTGAAAAACTATAAAAAACAGTAACATTTTTATAAAACCCTGTGTTTTCTTCAGTTCATGGATAATTTTTCTTATCCTGAAAGTACGGTCATATGTTCAGTAAACACTGCCACATTAGATTTAATTGTGAACAGCCCTGTATTTTTGAGAACCGGACTTTGAGATTAGTCGTTTCGAGGCTTCATTTTCCGTTAACAATTGTTAACAAACTTTGTGGGTATAGCTTTGGTTCATAATTCTTGGTTATTTCTTCACTTCTTCTTGATTCATAACAGTTGATATCTTAACTTGAAATGGGTAACAAAATTAGTCGATTTGCAAGCTTTTAAAATTTTTATAAAATCTTGACTTCAAAGAGCCGCTTTTTCCGTTAACTTTTTGAAGCCTCCGAAACAAACTGTTCAGCAAGCTTGGGCAAATATAAATAAAAGAGCTCATCCAATCTATTTATCAAAATGTAGCAAAGTAGATCCTCAAGTCACTTGTTTTTAAATCATGGAGATATCACCGTTTGAAAATGGGACCCAATACAAACTTTCCGTTAACAATTGAAGCCCCCCGAAACAAACGAAGCCTCCGAAACAACAATAAGGTTAATTATCATCTATGCATATATAAATTGGTGTGTTCCATATTGATATCTGCATTGTAATTGTTACATGATATGTGCAGAATGTCATAAATTTAAAAAAAAATTGATATTATGGTTAATGTTTGAAAAATATACTGATACCCAAGAAAGCCTGTTTCGGAGGCTTCACCTGCAAATAACACCATACTTAACAAATGGGTGAAAAAATTACCATGTTATAAATCTACAATATCTGCCGCATAGAATCACTCATTCAATACACACAAGAAAATAACAGCTTAGATGATCCCAACAGTGTTGTTTTCAAAAAAACTACTTCTGCAATGTTTAACCATTGTTAACATGAAGCCTCCGAAACAAAAAAAATGACTTGCTGTGATAATTCAATTTTTGTCACAACTGAAATTTAATACTTAGAAGCAAAGCATGAAAATTGGTAATTGTGATATTTTTAACCTATTTTTTCATGTCAACTTGAAGTAGTTAGCCAAATATTTTACTTTTATGATCACCTGTGTTGTTAACTGAAGCCTCCGAAACACAAATCGCTTGAATTGCCAATTCTAAAAAATAACTTCAATTTCTGTGAAACTTGGCTGGGAGGTTCCTTTCATCAAGTAGTATTTGTACATAAAGTTAGACATTCAAATTATTTTAGGAACCCAATTAAAACTTAAAAAATATGTTTAAGGGGGTACTACACCCCTGCCCAATTTTGTGCCTATTTTTGCATTTTTCTCAAAAATTATGGCGCATTGGGGACAAGTAAGATATGTATATTATAGGGGCAAGGACTACAACTACTGCACTGGAAATTTTATTTCAGCACAGCCAACAGTTGTGGAGTTACAGTCAAAAATGAGGGAAAACCAATATTTGATCAATAAATCAATAACTACTTGCTTTGTGTTCCTGTATTTTCAGTACAGTAGTTGTAGTCCTTGCCCCTATAATATACATATCTTACTTGTCACCAATGTGCTATAATTTTTGAGAAAATGGCAAAAATAGGCGCAAAATTGGACAGGGGTGTAGTACCCCCTTAAGGTTGGGAAATCTCCATTGCAAATGACCCTTGATGTTAAAAATTTTCAAAATTGCAATTACAAACATAGCAAAACATGGTATAAAATTTAACTTATATCTGTTGACTTACTTTGGAATGGGATTTCACATGTATTCCAGCTTTCATGTCATAATTTTCTGAGCTTATGTAAAATACATTTTTTCTTAGATTTTAACCAAAATGTTATGGAAATGTCAAATTTTTTATTAGAAATCAAAAGATTTAAGCCTTGAAACATTATGTTACTGGAATTTAAGTTGCTTCTACATGTATGCATGATTACAGTAAACAGAAACATATTTAAGTGGTTTGAAATTTTGACCCTAAAAATCAAAAGTTACACCCTTTACTGTGAAAATGACCATATGCAAATTTTCCTGCTTGCTGCGCTCGCAACATTATACATGTATAGACCATTTAGGTTTGCAAATTGGGATCCCAAAAATTTGGCATTTGCAAGGGGTGGGGCAAAGATTTTTTGGCGGGCCGAGAGAGGGGGCAAGTGATTTTTGGATGGGCTGAGAGGGGGGTGGCTCATAATTATTGCACACCCCCTTTATATATATTCACCAAAAACCATGCCTCAAAGTGGCTTAATTAGTAACTATATTAATTTAATTATGTCATATTTACAAAACCTTGAAATGTCTGCATCACATAATGACGTATTTGCCGATCACCTATACTGCGCAAGCCCAGTATATCGTATCTGCAATTTGAAGAATTTGCCGTTTTCACATACGTATTTGACTCTGTCATGCACGGCAAAATTGCTGTTTTGTCCTTTTCACGTGTATACTAATGTACTTGCGCAACTGTTTCACATAATGACGTATTTGCACGACGTATTTGTCATTCGAACGGCGAAATTGACATTGGTCCTTTTGCAGAATAAGTTATGCTCGATAAGTGAATTATATTGAACATATGGAATATTTGCATTTATATGGTACTGTTAACCTGGTTTTAATCGACAATGATATTTTAATCAAGATTATGCAGCAAATGAAAATCGCTAGATTTTCAAGTTTGATTTTCTCGAAATGCGTATTTTGCAAATACGTTAGTATGTGATACGGCCGACGATATACTCATTAGCAGGGTTTAAAGATTTTGACGGCAAAATGTGGTATAAACCCACAGAAAGCTCATAAACATTAATGAATCATTTGACATATTTTTTGCCTCATCAAATACCGTACTTAAAATGAAAACATTTTGGATTTGATATATGCACTAAGTGCACTAATGAAAATCCATACATATAATTTCTAAATGTTACTTACCAAATCTTGCCATGAAATTATTTTTGTGACATGTAATAATTTGTTTTGAGATGAAAAAAGTGAAACATTTATCAGTGTTTAGTTTTTGCCAATTTTGCCGGCAAAAACTGTACCGCGGTTAAAACCACGTTTTTTTCCACCTGCGGCAAAAACCTGCGAACCCTGAGTAGTAGGATATTTCACATGGAAATTATTTTGTTTAAATTAAAAAGGTGATTATTTAACTTAAAAAATGAGAGGTCAACCTTGCTCGAGTAGTCCAGCCATGAATTTGCTCACCGATGAGCTTCACATTCAAGGCTAGAGACCGTTGCTTTCTAATTCTAGATGGATTCGATGAAGCATGACACTATGTAAAGCAATGGAAATTCAGAAGTAAATATATCCGATCACGACAGGAGATCGCATCAAAAATGTTGCTAATTTTGCACTTTAACCAAATTTAAGGGATGCCAGATATCCTACAATTGCAAGCCTTGAAATAAGCAGGCACTGGGAGCAAATTTGCTCTTGTAAAGCCACCAAATGCTCCTGGTCTTTTTAAAATTGATATGAACCAGGAGCGATTTTCTAAAACAAATTGCTCCTGGTTCCAGTTTTGCACTTGATCCAGTAGTGCTGGTATACTGTATTGTACATGCAGAAAAGGATTTAATATTTGAAAATTGCTCCTGTTTCTTCAGAAATTGCTCCTGGTTCTTGTAAATCCCAGTGAACCAGGAGCAATGTTCAAAAAACAAATTGCTCCTGGTTCCAGTCTGCTTATTTCAAGGCTTGTACAATTGTATTTGTAGGATTTCCTAATTTTTGTTACCCCCAAAAAAAGTTTTTTCCCACTTTTTGCTTACTCCATATTTCTGCACTTTAGTTTTATTTATTTTCCGCCCATTTTGAGGCTTATTAGCGTACCCAAATTTGCGTGCTTTTCACTTCACTTCACAATCACTTAAGGCCACTGGCATCCTTGGTCAAGAATGTGTAGAGTGTAAATATTTCTCGAGTGCCTCCCCGGGGTGCCTCTTTCCCCAAAAAATTTGAATTGACATTTGACACAAACCATTTTTTCGCCTCATTTTCTTACAAGGTGTTTTCGCTGGATTCACTCTGATTTTCAAAGAAGTTTTTTGAATGGTGAAGACATCAAGACATGAAGTTTCCCACCTGCGTTACGGTAAGTCATATTTGATTTGACCTGAAATTTGTCACAGATAGGTAAATAATAGATAATTAGATATAGATAAGTTTTCTGGATTAATACAGATAATTCCAGATTTTTTGGAATTGGTTGATGATATTTCATCATAAAAAGAGCACAGAAAAAATATATATACCGTATTGTCTGTAATAAACGCCTCGGAGGGTGTTGCATTTTTCCAAAGGGGGGGGGGGGCGTTTATGGAAGGTGAATTGTCAGTTAAAAAAACTTTAAAATGGGGTTAAATTTCCCGATGGTGCTCCTGTAGAAAGGAGGGATTTACGGCTATACTATGTCTAGTATTATGGCGACGCCCATGGGGAAATATCATTTTCGTGGTAAATACAATGTACATCAAAATTATACCTGTAAGTGCATCATCAAGCAAAAATAACGGTAACAGTGATCCTCACATACACTATTTCTCTGTCCCTTGAGTTCTCTAAAAAGATCATACCTGTAGCAAGCGCTCACACCTTTTTGCAGATTCTTTTCAACAGTTACTTCACATGTACATGTACATCCATCCCTGTTGTCAATATTTACCAAAAATGTGGAATTTTCAATGATTTTGTTGTTGGGGGAGGGGGTTGTTCGGCAGTGATGATGATGACCCTGTTTTCCTCTTCAGGGATTGTTTCTAATGTCATGGTAACACCAAGGTGTAGAGTGTATACATTGCTTTGCCTTAAGTTCAGAAGTTACATGTGTATTTTGCTGGTAGCAGTATCAAATCGTGGGTGAAAAGTTAATTGCGCAGAGCATACACACACACACACATACAAGGATGATTTGTTGGCATGCGCGCAGTGCAACCGCAAACAAGTATTGACGTGAATTGTTTCATCATCCTGCACTTGAGTGTTTTGTAAACCCTAAATGCATACATGTATGTAAGTACATGTATGTGGTTGCCCTTGTTGTGGTCATCATGCATATAATACAGTGAATTTCCTGAGTACCCCTCCTAGCAAAGGTTTTTAATGACACCAACCATTTGTTTTGTCTCATTTTGTTTCAAGGTTTTACTGAGTTTTCGTAGAAGTTCTTTGATGGTGTAGAGTTGTACTACCATTGAGTAAAAGGTAAGTCTAGTTTGCACAAAACCATAATATTTCATGGAGCACCAAATTTTTTTCGGGGGGAGGCATGCAGATAAAAAAAGTAAATGTTGGCCTTTATACAGTGTCTTTCACATGTATCAAAGCACTTTACATCTATTCCACTGTCGTTAGAATATGTCAGCTGCCATACAATGCCCAAGACATGCTCATACCTTTGGGTGGCGCTCAATGGACAAATTCATAACAGCTCCCCATTTCACCCCTGGGTAGAGAGAGGCAAGTTGCTCAAACTCACAACCCACCGATTGCAAGGCAGAGCCTGTATCACTGCACCACTTTGTCCAGGATGTAGAGTGATACTGGGAACAATGATGGTTTTTTTTTCAAATAAACTTTTAAATTTTTGCTCCCGCCCCCGCGGACACCCCTACTCCCACCCCCAAGTGGCATTTGCAATCAAGGCAGTGGCTGTGGAGGAAGTGGATTGATTCGATATTCACTGAAATAGTATTACTTTAAAATTGATGAAATGGTGCTATATGAAACCGGGTGGGACACATTCAATATTGAAGGTGACATGTATGTTGGGTTGCAATAAGCTTCCATTTCAGCATCGCTTTCACCCAAAGACCCCTATTTTTGATAATTCTGTGAGCACTCTATCATCTAATGACCCTTATTACTCATACATGTAGGATATGTCACACAAAGAGGCCAAATTTGTTTCAACTCCTGACTCATGTTCTCACCCCATGCTTCCATAAAGTGGCATCCGAAAATCCACCTCTCACCCCAATTTTCATCTGAAAACCCCTTACTTTGGAAGTTTCAGCCTTGCACCTGTATCAATTTCATACGAGTGACCAAAAATCTGTTTGCATGTGTAGTGTATACAGGTAACAGAACTTCTAAGTTCCCCCCTAATACTTTTTTAAATAAGTCGAAAAATATTTTAAGAAATGTAAAAATGTAAAAAGATATATATAGCCCTGTTTGTTTTACCCCTGTGGGCCAATTTATATCGTCACACATCATTGCGTTCAGTCAAAATGGCTAATTATTTATGTAAGAAAAGAGACAGTTTTAAAAGTTGCACCTGAGCTCATAGCACAAGTTCTAAGTTGCCCCTAAATACTTTTTCAAATAAATCGAAAAATATTTGACGAAATGCAAACTTGTAAAAAGACATGTGTAGCCTTATTTGTTTTACACTTATGGAACAAATTATAGCGCCACGCGTCATTGCGTTCAATCACAATGGTTCATTATGTAAAAAAAGACCATTTTAAACTGTGTTAAAAGTTGCATCTAAGTCCATAGGAGTCAACTCTCAAACAATTCAGCAGGCAAGGCCTATTCATGTGTTTGTTCAACAACTTTTCCCGTACCTTTGAACAGGCGCCAATCGTTGTTAATCCGTGATGAATCCCCAATTTGCCAGTAGCGTATACGCGAATGCACGTTAATGGAAGCGTGTGTACGCGAACCGCGTCAGAAATTTGCCATACCTGGAACTTGTGTGCGTAATATGTTGTTGTTTTCATTATTTTGGGGGAAGCGGCTAAATACTGCTCTTTTAATCTGTAGATCTTTTGCTGCTATCAACAGGAAAGCATCAACCTTCTCATGAAATAATTGTGTGAATTAGACGATATTTAGCTTGTTTTCGTTGTTGAAAGGGATTCGATCATGTTTCGCCGTTGTCCATCATCGATTAACAACGATGCGTCTGCGTCGTTGCGTGATTTACTTCTCGAGGGCAGCTAAAGCTAAAGCTGCCCTCGTGAAGTAAACCACACAGACGACGCAGACCCATCGTTGTTAATCAGTGATGAACAATAATAAATTAATAATAAATTTCGGTGTTTTATATAGCGCCTTTTCCGGATCTTAGGGGGATCAAAGCGCTGTAATTTCGCTGCCATGGTGGATCATCACAATCAGATCGCATCAACTAGGCTGGTTGCAGCCGAACTTGGGCATAAACCTATCCGCACTTAGATTGTAACATCCACCAATTATCTATGCAGCTCCCCAAATTCCATTGGGTGAAGGAAGTTTTTGATAGCCAAACAACTAATCACCAATTTTTTGAAAGCAGGAGGAAACCGGAGATCCTGGAGAAAACCTGCGAGAGCGAGCATGAGCATGGAATCGGGATAAACCAAGTGCACATGCACTTTTGGGCCACGCCAGGGCTTGAACCCGGGACCTCAGTGGTGCAAGGCGAGGGAATAACTGCTGCGCCAACTCGCCCTACCAACGGTGAAACATGATTGAATCCCTAATTACAGAACACCTGACTGCTATGGGCTCAGGTGCAACTTTTAAAACGGCCTCTTTTCTTACATAATTAATAACCATTGTGACTGAACGCAATGATGTGTGACGCTAGAAATTGGTCCACAGGGGTAAAACAAACAGGGCTATACATATCTTTTACATTTTTACATTTAAGTAAAATATTTTTTCGACTTATTTTAAAAAGTATTAGGGGGAACTTAGAAGTTGTGTTACCTGTATGTATAAGAAAAATCATTAATATTTAAAATTTATGAAAATTTCTGACTCTTGTTTCCTTTCTTTTGTAGGTACATTCTTCAAGTGGATGCCATTTCCTTTTCCATGATCCAGCCAGTAATCAGTGCCTGGTAGCGACTATATATATAAAGTAAGTTGTGTACAAATTGGAGATAAAAAATATAACAGAACTGGGACTTTTTGACTTTCAAATGTAAGTTCTAGTACAACAATTGTGGTACATGTATTTGTAGGGGGACTTTCACCAAAACTCCAGGTGAAAACTAGTCTCGTTAGAGGTATATTTTTTATAGAAATCTGGTCCCGCTAGGGGTATGTTTTTATAGAAATCTGGTCCGCTAGGGGTATATTTTACTTAAACCAGTCCCAGTAGGGGTTACATCCAGGAACCCCGGATCTAGCATGGATACCCATAAAATCTTTGAGAACCCTGTCATTGCTTTTGATGGGGTTTCAGAGTTTTCAGAGAGGATATATCAAACTTTTGACCTAAGCCCTTAAAGTGTTTAAGGTTAGCAACCATTTTAAACTGTTGCAATTTGGTACTTCACATGATCTTGCAATTGGTAGTGAGCTTTGGCAAAAATTGCATTGCTCATTTCATAGGGAGTGTGTAGAAGAATTCATATATCACAGATATACTTTTGTAGGTCCTGTGATTCTTGAGTTATGTTGTAAAGAGGGCTGAAACAACAACACATTTGTAACACCTACATAACTCATTTTACAACAATAATTCAAGAAAGTAGAATGAACTTTTTCAAAACATCAAAGTGTTATTTTTCAATTATATCTATCTATACTAATAAAATAATAAGCGGGCTGTATCTGTCTGTCTATCTATCTGTCTGTCCGGCTATGCGTTTCGCCGTGCTTCGACGCATCGCGCTCAAATGTCGCATATAGGTAGGTATCGGGAAAAGCATGTTGGCCATGTGGTTTTGAAGGTCATCGGAGGTCAAGGTCAAAGGTCAAATGGGGGAAAATACCCCACGTGGATACAAAGCAGCAAGTGGATAAAAAGAATCCAGTAGACAATCTACAACAAGTTTCAAGCTGCCCAAGCGGGTGTCATTCAGCTTTTGGCTATCTGCCCAATTTGAAATGCACTGTAATGTCTACCCAGAATGCATTGCTGCAAATGATTTGTACATTTCAAACTTTGTCCGATCGGGCCCAAACTTGCTGCCAATGAATTCTATAAGCGCCCATACGCCAATAAGTGCCCACACCCCAATGAGCGCCTATACCCCAATAAGTGCTCTCACAGCATCAGGGCTCTCACAGCCGCAGGTGCACTAGTACTAATAAAATAATAAGCTCTGTGTGTCTGTCTGTCCGGCAATGCGTTTCGCCGCGCTTCGACGCATCGCTCTGATATTTCGGATATAGATAGATATCGGGCATTCCACGTTTATGGGGTAGTTTGAAAGGTCATCAGAGGTCAAGGTCAAAGGTCAAAATTTCAACTTTGTCCGATCGGGCCCAAACTTGGTAGGTGGAATCCTTGATACAAGGCGAATATATGCCCGAAAAAAAATTGAGGTCAACCGAGGTCAAAGGTCATTACAGAGGGGTCAAATTTCAAACTTTCTCCGATCGGGCTCAAACTTGGTGGGTGGAATCCTTGATACGAGGGGAATATATGCCCGAAATAAAATCGAGGTCAACCGAGGTCAAAGGTCATTACGGAGGGTCAAATTTCAATTTTGTCCGATCAGGCTCAAACTTGGTGGGTGGAATCCTTGATGCGAGGGGAATATATGCCCGAAATGAAATTGAGGTCAAACGAGGTCAAAGGTCATTATGGAGGGTTAAATTTCAAACTTTGTCCGATCGGGCTCAAACTTGGTGGGTGGAATCCTTGCTATGAGGGGAATATGTGTGCAAAATACCATTGAGGTCAACCGAGGTCAAAGGTCATTACGGAGGGGGTCAAATTTCAAACTTTTGTACGATCGGGCACAGACTTGGGTGGAATCCTTGATACGAGGGCTTAAACATGCTATAACGAATTCTCAATATGACAGGAACAGGAAGATTTCACCACTCCCTGCAAGGACTACAATGTGCTCCCAGCATTCATAGCTGAAAATGATTTCTAAATTTCACACGGATGTATCAAATAAAACTGAGGTCATCAAAGGTCAAAGGGGATCAAGCCAAGGTCATCTAGGGTCAGAGGTCATATGGGGTCATTGGGGGTCAAACAGCATCACTATCTGATGCTGGTGGTGCTCCCGGGTACAGCTACAGTGCCCTCACAGCTACAGGTACTCTAGTTGATTTAGATAATGAACATTTCTTTGGCTGCTTCGACCAACAATACCTAGTCTACCCTTAATCCCACAAAGAATATTGTGCTTTTACAATTTCATCTTTTTTTTTCACCCTGTCATTTCCAAATAGGACTTGCATCCTCCGATGTAACACAACATGACACCATGTGAAAAGCAGCACCCACAAGGAATCAAGTACCAGAAGATGGGACTTGAAGAGTAGACTTAACCAGACATCAGTGAAGTGGCTGCACCTTCCATCCTGCTCATGCTGATGTCGTTCAAGTCCTGATGAAAATCCAGCTGTACTTTTATGACTCGACCAAGTTTCCCCTAAAGTTGATCAAGTTGGTTTGTTATTGATGTAAAAAGTGTATCATTGTATATGTTCAAGTAAATTTGAATTATGTGTGTGAAGATTTATAGATTGTAATATACATGTGATCAAGCCTTGTTTATTTTTTAGTAAATCAGTCGGAAGAAATGGAGACGCTGTCTTCAAGAGAAGATGCTGACATTGATAATCCAGTTGTCAAGGAAACAACTAAGGATAGTGTTGGAGACAACAACAACATCAAAGCTGGAAATCTTGTTGATGGCGTCTCTGTCAAAGATATGATGACGTCAGCAAGTGATGCTGACAAAGATTTGCTAGATTCTGTGAGTCCACCAACAGATGATGCTGTCAGCGGTAATGGAAGACTTGCTGATCAATATCCTGATGGTAGTATTTCTTCCAAAGATACTTTGGATTCAGTGTCTTCAAACAAAGTTGCCAATGGTTCTGTGGACAAACGTCTGCCAGATTCTTTTACAGATGATGCTGACAACAGCAATGGTAGAATTGCTGATGGAGATCCTGATGGTAGCATGCATTCCAAAGAAACCCCTGGTTTAGTATCTTCCAATGATGCTGACAATGGCTCTGTCGACAAAGAACTGTCAGATTCTTTGAAGTCATCTACAGCTGGTGGTGACAACAGCAATGGTGGAGGTCCTGATGGTAGCATGTCTTCTAAAGAGACTTTAGGTTTGGTAGCTTCCAACGATGTTGACAATGGTGTTGGCGACAAAGAACTGTCAGATTCTTCGAAGGCACCTACAGCTGGTGCTGACAACAGCAATGGCAGAAGCCCTGATGGTAGCATGTCTTCTAAAGAGACTTCAGGTTTGGTAGCTTCAAACGATGGTGTTGTCGACAAAGAACTGTCAGATTCTTTGAATTCATCTACAGATGGTGCTGACAACAGCAATGGCGGAGATCCTGATGGTAGCAAGCATTCCAAAGAGACCCCTGGTTTAGTGTCTTCCAATGATGCTGACAATGGTTCTGTCGACAAAGAACTGCCAGATTCTTTGAAGTCATCTGCAGCTGATGCTGACAACAGCAATGGCCGAGGTCTTGATGATAGCATGTCTTCTAAAGAGACTTTAGGTTTGGTAGCTTCCACCACTGCTGATAATGGTGTTGTCGACAAAGAACTGCCAGATTCTTTGAAGTCATCTACAGCTGATGCTGACAACAGCAATGGCGGAGGTCCTGATGGTAACATGTCTTCTAAAGAGACTTTATGTTTGGTAGCTTCATACGATGCTGATGATGGTGTTGTCGACAAAGAACTGCCAGATTCTCTGAATTCATCTACAGATGGTACTGACAACAACAATGGCAGAGTTGGTGATAAAGGTTCTGATGGTAGCATGCCTACTTCAAACGATGTTAGACATGGTTCTTCAGACAAAAAGGTGCCAGATTTTTCAGATCCTATTGAAGGCAGTCTTGCCATGGCTACCAATAGAGATCAACATGACATTAATGAGTGTGCTTCCAAAGGTGTATCAACTTGTTCCAAAGCTAATCTTGCAGACAGTAGCAACACTAGCAAAAGGGCTGATGATAATCAAAGTCTAATCAGAGCCAAAATTGATAACAATGCTGCAACTTCAACAGTGGCTTCGTCAGATCATCCTGAAAATAATCTTGTAGATAACAGTATCACAACAGGTGATGATCATGGTCACAAAAATGAAGTAAATATCAAGCCTGCACATGACGCAGACAATGGTGAACATTCTACTGAAAAAGTGGCATCAGATTATTGTGATGTTGATTCAGAGGGTCCGACCAAAGCTGCTGAAAGGTCTTCAGACCAGGGTGAGGACAATAGTTTCAATAATAGCAAGAGACCAGATCCATCAAATACTGCCAAACTTGCAGACCACAATAGCGCTGATGTTGGAAATGCTTCAGACATGCCAAGTAGTACAGCCGCTGATGATAGTGTCGTTGAAGCATCGGGGAACAATGGAGGGACTTTTGACTGTCGATTCTGCGCAAACTCGTTCCAAACCGACGCTGATAGAGTGAAACACGAGCAAGGGCACAAGTTTTCTCGGGTGGCGAAATTCAAATGCGACATTTGTTCTGAAAAGTTCACGAAGGGTTGCTTGCTGAAGCATCACAGAAAAACGCATTTTAGTGGGAAGAGTTTCAAGCAATTTCAGTGTGACGTGTGCTCGCAGGAATTTGGGCGAAAGGATCATCTGAATCGTCACTTGCAGAATATTCATATGCGGAATAAGAAATGTAAATTCTGTGGGAAGTTATTCGACGACAAATTGATATTAGAAGCTCATGAGAATACTCACGAGGGTAGTTCTCCAAAGTTTAAGTATACGTGCCAAGAATGCGGAAAATGCTTTTCGAATTCGTGGAATTTGCAGCGGCATGGGATTATGCATTCACCAGTAAAGGTATTCTGTAACTACTGCGGTGAATCGTTCGATAAAAAAGAGAAGTTACGCGATCACAAGCTTGAAGTACACGATGAGGGAAGTCCTACCGTGGAGGAAAGCGCAGGGACAGATTCAAGTAACAAAGCTAAATCGTCTGCTAAAAAAGTATCGTCTGCTATAAAAGTACAGCCTAATGAAACCATTTCGTCCTTGGAACAATCAAAACCTAGCAGCACAATTCCTTTGTCAAAACAACACAAAGATGGCAACACCACTTCAAAACAACACAAAGATGGCAACATCACTCTATCCAAATGTCGATATTGTAGCCTAGAGTTTACGACAGATACAGAATTGCTTCGGCACGAGGCCACTCACTCGCGCAGACAGGTGTTTTCGTGCATGTATTGCGGTGCTACTTTCAGTCAAAGAGGAACTTTAAAAGTTCACGAAATGGAGAAACACATGGAGGACGAACTTCCAGAAGATGTCGATCGTGAACGTGGGATTAAAGCAAAAACTGATCGTGCCAAAAAATCGCATGGCAAGTTATTTTTGTGTGCATATTGCGGTGCTTCTTTCAGCCAGAGAGGACCTTTACAGGCACATGAAAGGAAGGAACACCCGGAGAAAGAGCTTCCAGAGGGTGATGATCACTTAGAGGGGGATGGTCAAGAAAGTGAGGGAGTACCAGACACTGGTAATGTAAAAGATGCTGACAAATCTAAGCAAGATGTCGTCGAGGATTCACATAAAGGTAGCAGACTTAAAAGTGGACAAGCAGACGTAGATGTTTCCCCGCATAAGTGTCGCTACTGTCATTCCAGTTTTAACACAACGCTACAGCTACGAGAGCATGAAATTACGCACGCACGAGGGAAGACGTTCGTGTGCGAATATTGCGGTGCTACATTTAGTCAGATGGGGACATTAAAGATACACGAAATGCAGAGACATCTGGATCAGGAGGTGCGAGCAGGGAACAAGCGTAAACTCTCTTCCCACGTTCCACCGAAACCGAAGGCAAAGATGTACTATTGCGATAAGTGTAGTGAAAGCTTTACGAGTGAAGCAGAGCGCAATAAACACGTGATGAAACACCCGACATGCTACTTGTGCGACAAAAGATTCGCAAATGATAGAGGATTGCAAACTCATATGCATATTCATCACTCAGGAAACCAGTTTAAATGCGAAACATGCAAGAAGCAATTTTCGCACCTAGCTCAGCTAAAGCGCCACCAAGTTTTCCACGAAGAAGACCGACCATTCAAGTGTGGTAGTTGTGAAGCCACTTATAAACAGAAGTGGGCGCTTCAACAACATCAGGTTACACACTCAGACTATGTCTATAAATGTGATCAATGTGGAAAACGATTCCGTCGCCCATACAGCTTGCAGCGCCACCAAGCAGAGTCATGCTGCAAAGCTGCCCAAGAATATAATTGCCTACAGTGTAAACAAGTGTTCACGAATAAAGAAGAATGTCATCAGCACATAATCATCAACCATGCAGAGGTCCTCTACAAGTGCACAAACTGCCAGCAGACGTTTAAAAACGTCACAGAACTCAATAAACACGAAGCTAACCGGAGTTTTTGCTCCCAGTATCTCGCATCGCAAAGTCCGAAGGACGACGACGTTTATCGATGTAGCGATTGCAAAGAAAGCTTTGAAGATATTATCAGTCTTGGGTGCCATACTTGTCAGATAGTCGAGGGTGTCAAGAAGTGTGGGTACTGTCAGGAGTCATTTGAGTCCTCGGAGAGACTCAAAGAACATGAGCAGACGATGCATAAGACTGAGAAGAAGAATGGTGCTGAAGAAGTTGTCCACAAGTGTGCTTCCTGTCATCAGGACTTTGAGACATTGAAGAGTCTGCAAGAACATGAAGAGGTGTGTGAGCCCAAGAATCGGGATGAAGTCATAGGAGATGGACTTAACAGCCATCGGGAAGCTGCGGACGAACGTGAAAAAGTTAAGCCAGCAGATGAACAAGGAGAGCAACCTGTCGAAGCAGCAGCAAGTCTCCAATCTAATGATGGCAAGGCAGTTGTGTCTTCAGATAAAGAGCCTGCTCAGCAAACTGATGATAAGCAGAAAGCAGATTCAACAGAGGAAGACGAAACATTTTCATGCGAATTGTGCGAGTTAACCTTCGATACACAATCCTTACTGAGCACGCACGAAGAGACGCATAAGATACCAGATAATAGTAGCCAGGCGGTTAAAACAGTAATTTCCTATAAATGTGATAAGTGCGAGAAGTCTTTTGCCCGGTTTCAAGACTGTGTAAACCATGAACAAGGCTGCAATTTTTCAAAGGAAACAAAAAAGCAACAAGGAGATGGAGCATTTACTTGTGGTTACTGTGTAGCATCATTCACTTCAAAAGAGCTGTTGAAAAAACACCTAAGTTCTCATCTGCATGATCTTGAGAGCAGTGGCAGTGAAGTAGAAGCATTGTCAGATTCTGTAGCCAATGAAGATGAGGGGTTTTCCTTATTCAAATTGTCCAATCGCAGATCAACAAAACCAATTTTTCCGTTTGGAAACGGTGAAGATTTGTCTGCACAAAACAAATCTACCGGAGCATCGAAGAGAGGACATTCCAAATCAGCGACAGCATCGTCATCTTTGACTCCAGATGGAACTAGATCTAGAAGGTCATCAAGGAAAAGACTATCTTTGGATGCTACACCAAGTGGATCTGCGTCAAAGAGGCAGCGAGCGAAATCAGAATCGGTCTCCCCTGTGAGTCCAAATGTAGTCGTGACAACCACACGGAGGGGACGGAATGTCGTCACTCCAGCAAGGTTTAGAGAACAGCTGACCATGGACGATGATGATTTTGAGGAGATTGATGACACTGAGGAAGAGGTGGAGGAGGGTTTTGGTGATGGAAGTGGTATTGATGAGGATAATGGTAGTGGTGATGAGGATGACGAATCTGTAAATGGCGACACGGAAGATTCACTAGTTGAAAGTGAAACTTGTGGCAAAGTCGCAGATAAAGTGCAAAGTAATAAGAAAAAGAATAAGAAATCAAAAAGACTTGACAGAAGGCTAGGAAATTATGGTAGCAAAAAAGTTGGATCATACACTTGTAGACTTTGTCCAAGTACATTCAATGGAATAGTGCGACTGAAGAATCATCAAGTTATACATAAAAGGAAAGGCAAATTACAGTGTAGATATTGTAATGCGGGGTTTGATCACAAGCAGTATCAGTTGGATCATGAGCGTATTCACACTGGCCACTTGTATAGCTGTAAGATGTGCTCCTCCACTTTCAAGTGGGTTTATAATCTGAAACGTCATATGGAATCTCAACATGACGTGCATATGAACACTGCTGCTTTGATGGAAGAGGATGATATGAATAGAGATGAAGGAGTGGACAAGCAAAGTTCGGGTAATAGAATGAAAGGACCCGATGTAAGCAGTCGTAATCTAAGATCAAAGAAAAAGAACATCCACAAGGAAGCAGGCAAGCAGAGCTTGGATCGTGAAAAGAAAGAATTACTTGGTCGTCGTCGGTCTGACAGGAATATTGAAGAAGGAGGGTATAAGCAAAGTCATGGTAGGGAAGAGAGTGAATCAGATGAAAACGATTCAGGAGAGGAAGTAATGGAAATAGATACTGACAGATTACGCTTGGAGTCCGACAGAAACAATGATGGAGACAACAAAGTAAGCTCAGAGGTGGAGGAAAAAGAAGCACATGAAAATTCAGCTAACCAAAGCTCATCGGAAAAGAAAAAAGTTGCGTATAAATGCGAGCTCTGTCCGTCTACATTCAGTGGACCAGGAAAGTTTCATCACCATAAATATGTTCATACACGCAATTATGAACACAAATGCAGTTATTGTTCGGCAAGCTACAGAAGCAAAGTCCATAAAGAGGAACACGAGCGACTGCACACGGGTCATCTTTATCGCTGCCAGTTTTGTGATACCACATACATTTGGGGCGACGGGTGGGAGAGACACATGAAAGGAATCCACGGAATAGATACAACTATCGAGAAACGAAAATTGCAGGAGGATCAAAAATTGCGGGCGAGCGTCGGGGAGAGAAAAGCGGTGACGATTCATCTCAGAAAGTTGGACGTCGATGCAGTGAGTATGAGTAATGAATCGGTGTCATCCGAACCTGGGATGAGAGAAGAGGAGCAAAAGATTTGTCGGAAATTGCAGGAGCAGCTGGTAGCGCAAACTGTAGATGAGAAGAAGAAAGAAGAGGGAGAATATGAGCAAAGTTCACAACTTTGGAAAGAAGAAGATGGCAAATTCATGTGCAGTCTTTGTCCAGGTATCTACAACACAAAGTATTACATGATACAACATCTTGAAGTACATGGCAGGAATAGGGAGTTTAAGTGTCGTTATTGCAGCGCCAGCTACAACGCAGAGAGTCATTTGGAGAACCACGAGCGCCTCCATACTGGTGATGTGACTCGATGTGATGTTTGCAATAAAACATTCACATGGGATGTCACTTTGCGCAGGCATTTGAAAACTAGAAGACATCTGAGGCGAGTTGCGCAAAGCAAGGGTGTCCCAGTTTCCGATTCTTATGAAAAGGGAGAAGCTGAGTCATCGGATGAAAAAGAAGAGATGGATGTACAAAGCATGAGCAGCGCATCTTCAGATGAAGACGAACAAACCAAATCCAGCAAAGAAAGTCAGAAAGTCGGAGGAGAGGAACAAGACGTGTGTCAGGAGCAGCTGGTAGCGCTAACTGTAGATAAGAAGAAAGAAGATGTAGAATATGAGCAAAGTTCAAAACTTTGGAAAGAAGAAGATGGCAAGTTCACTTGTAGTCTATGTCCAGGTATCTACAACGCAAGGTTTTACATCATACAACATCTTGAAGTACATACCAGGAATAGCGAGTTTAAGTGTCGTTATTGCAGCGCCAGCTACAACGCAGAGCGTCATTTGGAGAACCACAGCGCCTCCATACTGGCGATGTGACTCGATGCGATGTTTGCAATAAAACATTCACATGGGCAGTCTCTTTGCGCAAGCATTTGGAAACTAGTTTGCATCTGAAGCGAGTTGCACAAAGCAAGGGTGTCCCAATTTCCGATTCTTACATGTATGAAAAGGAAAAAGCTCAGTCATCGGATGAAAAAGAAGAGATGGATGTACAAAGCATGAGCAGGGCATCTTCAGATGTAGATAAAGACAAAGAATCCAAATCCAGCAAAAAAAGTCAGAAAGTCAGAGGAGAGGAACAAGACGTGTGTCAGGAGCAGCTGGTAGCGCTAACTGTAGATAAGAAGAAAGAAGAGAGAGAATATGAGCAAAGTTCAAAACTTTGGAACGAAGAAGATGGCAAGTTCACTTGTAGTCTATGTCCAGGTATCTACAACGCAAGGTTTTACATCATACAACATCTTGAAGTACATACCAGGAATAAGGAGTTTAAGTGTCATTATTGCAGCGCCAGCTACAATGCAAAGTGTGATGCGGAGGACCACGAGCGCCTCCATACTGGTGATGTGCTTCGATGCGACATTTGCGATAAAACATTCACATGGGCAGGCACTTTGCGCAAGCATCTGAAAAGTAGTTTGCATCTGAGGCGAGTTGCGCAAAGCAAGGGTGTCCCAATTTCCGATTCTTATGAAAAGGAAGAAGCTGAGTCGTCGGATGAAAAAGAAGAGATGGATGTACAAAGCATGAGCAGGGCATCTTCAGATGTAGATAAAGACAAAGAATCCAAATCCAGCAAAAAAAGTCAGAAAGTCGGAGGAGAGGAACAAGACGTGTGTCAGGAGCAGCTGGTAGCGCTAACTGTAGATAAGAAGAAAGAAGAGAGAGAATATGAGCAAAGTTCAAAACTTTGGAACGAAGAAGATGGCCAGTTCACCTGTAGTCTGTGTCCAGGTACGTACAGCACAAGGTATTCTATCATACGGCATCTTGAAGTACATACCAGGAATAGTGAGTTCAAGTGTCGTTATTGCAGCGCCAGCTACAACGCAAAGCGTGATACGGAGGACCATGAGCGCCTCCATACTGGTGATGTACCTCGATGCGATGTTTGCAATAAAACATTCACATATGCAGACACTTTGCTCAGGCATGTGAAAACTAGTTTGCATCAGAGGCAACTTGCACGAAGCAAGGGTGTCCCAGTTTCCAATTCTTATGAAAAGGAGGAAGCTCAGTCATCGGATGAAAAAGAAGAGATGGATGTACAAAGCATGAGCAGTGCATCTTCAGATGCAGATGAAGACAAAGAAACCAAATCCAGCAGAGAAAGTCAAAAAGTCAGAGGGGAGAAACAGGACGTTTGTCAGGAGCAGCTGGTAGCGCAAACTGTAGATAAGAAGAAAGAAGAGGGAGAATATCAGCAAAGTTCAAAACTTTGGAACGAAGAAGATGGCCAGTTTACCTGTAGTCTATGTCCAGGTACGTACAGCACAAGGTATTCCATCATGCGGCATCTTGAGGTACATACCAGGAATATGGAGTTTAAGTGTCGTTATTGCAGTGCCACCTACAAAGTGGAGCGTCATTTGGAGGACCATGAGCGCCTCCATACTGGTGATGTGCCTCGATGCGATGTTTGCAATAAAACATACAGATGGGCAGACACTTTGCTCAGGCATGTGAAAACTAGTTTACATATGAGACGAGTTGCACAAAGCATGGGTTTGCCAATTTCTGATACTAATGAAAATGACGAAGATGAATATCATGAAAGAGAAGAGATGGATGCACAAAGCATGAGCAGTGCATCTTCAGATGCAGATGAAGACAAGGAAACCAAATCCAGCAGAGAAAGTCAGAAAGTCGGAGAAGAGAAACAGGATGTTTGTCAGGAGCAGCTGGTAGCGCAAACTGTAGCAAAGAAGAAAGAAGAGGGAGAATATGAGCAAACTTCAAAACTTTGGAAAGAAGAAGATGGCAAGTTCATCTGTAGTCTATGTCCAGGTACGTACAGCACAAGGTATCGCATCATATGGCATCTTGAAGTACATACCAGGAATATGGAGTTTAAGTGTCGTTATTGCAGCGCCAGCTACAAAGCGGAGCGTCATTTGGAGGACCATGAGCGCCTCCATACTGGTGATGTGCCTCGATGCGATGTTTGCAATAAAACATTCAGATGGGCAGACACTTTGCTCAGGCATGTGAAAACTAATTTGCATATGAGACGAGTTGCACAAAGCATGGGTTTGCCAGTTTCCGATACTAATGAAAATGACGAAGATGAATATCATGAAAGAGAAGAGATGGATGCACAAAGCATGAGCAGTGCATCTTCAGATGCAGATGAAGACAAGGAAACCAAATCCAGCAGAGAAAGTCAGAAAGTCGGAGAAGAGGAACAAGACGGTTGTCAGAACCTGCAGAAGACACAACCTGCCAAAACTAGAATAGTGTCAAATTTTGACCAAAACAATGAAACTGAATCACACACCCCTCTAGCATGTGCAGGTTTAATGAACAGTAAACAAAATGCAGGAGTAGAGAAGCAGAGTGTAGATGAGGGGAAGAAAGAAGAGGGTACATATGAGCAAAGTTCACAACAATGGAAAGAAGAAGATGGTCAATTCATCTGTGAACTTTGTCCCAGTACATACACAATTAGGTATCAAATCATACGGCATATGAAAATACACAATAGAAATTGTGCGTTTAAGTGTCAGTATTGTAATGCTAGCTACAACGCAGAGCGCCACCAAGTGGACCACGAGCGACTGCATACAGTGGGCGATTACCGATGTGATATATGTTGTAAAACATTCAAATGGGGAGATACGTATAAGGTTCATGTGAGAAGCGTGCATCAGAAAATTTTTGTGAAAAGGACTAAAATGGACCAGAGTTGTGATGAAAAAGACAATTCAATGGGTGATCCAGAAGCAAATGTACAGAGAAGGCTTCGTCAAAGAACCAGCACACCTTGTAAATCCAATACTGGTGCACCAACAAAAGAGGAATCTACCACAGAACAAGTGGAAGGTACAAGTGAGAAGAAATATAGAAGACTTGCGAGAAATAGTAATCATGGTGATTCTGAGACTGGTGCTCCTAGAAAAGAGGAATCAAAGTCACCTGATATAGAGGCAAATGGTGGAAGTCAAGAAAAGGAGTCAAAATCTGATGTCACGTCACATAATCCGTCGCAAATTTTGCATCCGTGCATCGATTGTCCCACAACATTCCATACACTAATGGCGCTGGAGAAACATCGCAAAGGTCATTCTGAAACAGAACATTTGTATAAATGTGACCAATGCGCGGATGAGTTCAGTTCTGTGGGTCTCTTAAACGAGCACAAAAAGAACCATGTGATGCAAGTGTTGGAATGTCAGCATTGTTCGAAAAAGTTCCCATCCATGAAATATTACAACAGGCATCTTGTGCAGCATCATAACAGCACCCTGTTCACGTGTAAATTCTGCCAGAAGAAATTGCCAACATCAGCGATGCTTGAAGAACACGAAAGGAGACACAAAGAGGACATGAAGTCGACGTATAAATGCGAGCATTGTGATAAATGCTTCGGTTCAAGGAAAAACCTTCAGCGTCACCTCAGAAATCACAAAGAGGTGGCGCTGCATGCGTGCCGTATATGTGGTAAGAATTTTGTATCTCTGGCTTTTCTCACGGTGCACGAAAGGTCGCATAGTCTTCAACGTAACTATAAATGTAAACAATGCAGTAAAGCGTACATATATGCCGATCATCTCAAAAGGCATGAACGGATGCATGAAATTACACAAGAGCCCATTGCAAAGCATAGTCGCAGCAAGAGACAACGCCTAGCTCAGAAGGGTAGGCAGGGAAAGGTTCTTGACAAGAAACATGACCAAATGCAAAGTCATGCACAAGAAACGTTAGAGGTCAAGAAACGTCACCGTACACAAAGGGGTGCACAAAACATTACTCATGACAAGAAAGATGACCAAACGCAAAACCTTGTGCAAGAAACAGTCGAGAAACATGACGAAATGCAAAGTCATGCACAAGAAACAGTCAAGGTCAAGAAACCCCACCATAGGGGTCATGGAAAGAAACATAACCGAACGCGAAACAATGCGCAAGATGTTGTCAAGGTCAAGAGGCATCGTCGAGTGTCAAATCATACGCAGGATTCGGCGTACCAGTGCGAAGAGTGTAAGGAGGAGTTCTCGCGAAGTTGTAGCTTCAAGGTTCACGTTTTACGGAAGCACAAAGGGATGAAATTCATCTGTTGGCCGTGCTCGTCGGGATTCCAGAGTAACGCCGAACTTGTTTCGCACAACAGGAAATGTCATGCGATGCGCCAGCAGACGAGGGAGATGCGACAGCAGACGACGTAATAAATGCTCCTAAAATATGTCAAAAATAGTCTTGCACAAAAAAATCACTGGAAGTTATACTTGAGTCAAATGTAATTGCAGTTTGGTAACATTTCTGGTAAAAGGAATTGATTGATCTTTGATTTTGTGTCATGCTCAATGAGTACCGAGTACCGATTCTGCCATGTTTACATGTGATCATGGTCATTACGTTTCACTTCCTGGAGAAAATTGATCAAATATTGAATTCCCTCCTGAGGTTCGTATCTGTCAATGACATGACCAGATCAGATCACAAGGATGTCATTATAGCTATAACACAAATGGGTCAATGAGTTACATAAAAATGACCTTGCGTGGTATTTGGTTCCCAGGAAGTGAGTTTTACCGAGGCAATTTGTGGTTAAATGTTGATCCCTCACTACAAGAGTTATTACCCTTGATTTTGCTGAAAAAGGAGGTGAGACATGATCAAATCTCTCCAGGTAATAAAACGTAATGGAGGATACTTAATGAATCTTCGGATGCGCCTGGCAAACTGCTGCTCAAAGAGCATGGTTGCGAATTATTTGCGTTCTGTACATAATGCATCATGTCAAAACGCGTGCCAAGAGCTTCATGCGCAAATGTTTAAAACACACAAGCTAAAAGATGCAAATTATCGTTCAATTTTGGGCTCTTGACTATAAATGCTGGATTTACATTAAGTGGCATCCATGAGCAACAAACCAAGATGGTGGATTTTTGCCATAGTGTTTTGTATGGTGCAATTTTGAGTCTCGGTAACCTGTGAGTATCATCTTTGGTCATGTTATTATAATGTTGTGTTAATAGTACTTATGAAGGTTATGCTATATTATCTGCACATGTAAATGTTAATTGACTGTTTTAGTATTATGGGTGAATTATTTGCTCCAAATTTGATACAGTTTGATATATTGGCGGTTTGCATTATTTTCATTGTATTCAGAACATGTTCATTGTATGTATGTAATATAACAAATGTTAATTGTCACGTAACTTACGGGAATAAAGTTTGTTTTCCGAGGCATTTTGGTTTTCAGGCCAAGCCGAGAACCGTGACATTTTAGTTTCATCTGAAATGAGCCACAATCTTTTTAAAATTGTGTTGTTTTCAAACATGATTTTTTTTGGGCGTATTTGTAATGTTTACACATGTTTCAACTTACACCTCGTCGGTATCAGCCAAATTTGTAGTGTTTGTAAATAGGAAAACAGCAATTTTTAATGCCCCAAACACATGCACATGTAGAGCTTCACAGTTACTGTAAGTAACCTCACAGTTCAGCGTGCAAAATGGTTGAAAAGCTTCCTCACAGTTATTAGTATTACCTCTATTATTGTATTATTTTGTGGAAGAATTACAAAATCAATTGGACAGAATGAAAAAACTAAGAAAAAATAAGAGTTTCCAAGATAAGTTTTGTTTCTTGTATAGCATCACATAACATTTCTTTTTATTTGAGAAATCTAGGAGAAATTTTATTTTCATGCATAAAATGTCTTAACAGAAATGTTTTCAAAATATTTTTCTAAAATTACATACTGTACAAGAGATTTGTACCATATTGGAAATTACTTGTGTATTTCGGGTACTAAGTTACCTAGTGCTTTTATTCATATATTAACTTTGTCATCTTAGACATTGTAGACGTGGCTATTTAGTGCTGAATATTCCACTTCCAAATGGGCTATTCCACTTGAAATCCATGATACACCCCCTATGGAAGACATTACCTTAATCTCCCACACAGGGGATGTACATTGCATAGACTTCAAATGGAGCCACTCATTCAGGTAACCCCATTTGTAATTAACACGCCCTGTGTGGAAGATTAAGGTTATATGCGGGGTGCAGGGCTTAGATTTTGTCTTGGTTTGCGAGAATCAAAATCCATCATAGTCACTGCACTTACTGTATGAAACAATGAGAGATGTTGATTCTCGCTACCAAATCTTACAAGAATCATTACAAGAATTGATTCTGTGATTTTCGTAGAAATCTAGGCCCGGGGGTGTGTGGACTTCAACTGGACTAACTCAATGAAGTTGTACAACCCGATATACTTTTGGCTTTCCTCAAGTTCGGTAGTGACGGATGTGGCTGTTTTGCTGGTCGCAATGTTGAATCTAGCACATACTTTAAACGTGCAGAGCGTATACGTATTTGCGTACAAGGGTGGTTTATCAGCACGCGTGCAGTGCAACTGTCAGAAATCGGTGACATTACTACTGAACCTGAGACAGACCAAAGTTTACTTAACTTGAAATGTTATTGTTTTAAATTAGCTATTTTTTATGATATTTGTAATTGGTATTTTTGGATTTAATACTCTCTTCAGGAAATATAATGTACATCCACTGCATTGATGCACTTTTTGGAATTATTTTGTTTTTGCAAATGCCTCATGTGAGGGAATCATATGTAAACTTGGACTTTATAAAATTTACCTTTATGCAGTTATTTTATTTTGTATTAAAATGACATCAAGTATTGAAATGATATTTTGTTCAGTTTAAAAATTGGATTTGTTTTTAAAAATCTGTTGAGCCTACCTCATGAAATTCTTATGTTTGTACTTAAATGTATTAAGGGGATACTACACACCTGCCCAATTTTGTGCCTATTTTTGCATTTTTCTCAAAAATTATAGAGCATTGGTGACAAGTAAGATATGTATATTATAGGGGCAAGGACTACAACTGCTACACTGGAAATTTTATTTCAGCACAGACAACAGTTGTGGAGTTACAGTCAAAAATGAGGGAAACCAATATTTGATCAATAAATCAATAACTTCTTGCCTTGAGTTGCTGAATTTTCAGTGCAGTAGTTGTAGTCCTTGCCCCTATAATATACATATCTTACTTGTCACCAATGCGCTATAATTTTTAAGAAAAACGCAAAAACAAGCAAACAATTTGCTAGGGGTGTAGTACCCCCTCAACAATAAGTTGGATGTTTTGTTGTAGCAGTAATATTTCATAATCTTCCCAGCATGAAGTACATATACATGTATACCCAGTTCTTATGAAAGAACAATCAGACTTTGTAATACTGTACAAGTGGTTATTTTTGCGTAGATAATTTTTCACAATTTTGGACAAAGGGGATCTTTGTGTGTGATGGTATTTTCGAGAAATTTATGGCTTTAATAATGTTGTATATGTGACATGATCTGGTCTATGGAGGTCAGAGGAGGCAGTTTTGCCTCTGAAAACACCAAAGGTCTAGCATACATGGCTCTAAAGTTAAGTTTTCTTATAGTATTGTATTATTTTGTACCGGTACTCAGTATTTTGGCTCAATTTGAAATTTGCGCCTTTGCACTCCATGGACCAGTCCCATACGACAAAAGTTCATATTCATTTGTTCTTAAATTCCCGACCTACCCTCACCGCAAAGATCATGAAAATAAAAGCCTCGCAAAAATTACCACTTAATGTACATGTAACTGTAAATACAATAAGCTGTACAGTTAGACTATACAATTTTATCTTGACATTTTGAAGTGACAAAGTTTGTATTATACCAAATTAATGTGTGAATTTGTCCGATGTATAGTTTGTATTTTGATTTACTTAACAACCGTCCTGTATGTAGTAGACACATGTTCATTGTTTATAAGGATTATATTCCGAGATTGATTAAGAATACTAGTTCGCGCCCGACTACACCTATCAATCAATCTCAGAAACGATTTGGGATGATGACAGAGTGCCCTATGCTTAGTTTTTCATCTTCAAATGTACAAACCGTCTCAAAAGTTAGTATAGTTGAGTTGCTCTATGAAAAAGGACATAAAATCTAAGCCACAAATCTACAACAATTACTGATAATTACTCCACTTGACTAGTTTCACTCCCACTGTACTGTTACCTTGTGCTTGATCTATGTTCCTGGTCTGGTTAGTTAATTGCTCATTGCCGCAAGGATGATTGTTGAATTATTGGTAACACTTTAAGCTTTTGATGACAGTTTATCAGCAGGGGTACAATTTTATGTCCTTTTCATAGAGCAACTCAGCTATACTTGGTAATAGGAAACCTTTCCAAAAGACATCATGTCAACTTTGCCTAGAAAAGTTACATTTTGTCTTGTATAAGTACCGCCATTTTTTGTGATTCCTTTGGTCCAATGAAGACACCAGATGAATCAACGTTTCATTCATGCACTATAACCAATCATGGGCTGTGGGGAGTTGATCGTCAGATGCCGACTTTGATTTTTTTTTATCTCAGGCTTCGATTATAGGAGAAGTTTGTTTTTCAAAGAGAAAATGAGTTCAGATGCAAAATGCGATAAAAGCTAATTGGGATATTTGTGCTTATTGCTTTCTGCATAGAAACCATAGAATTAGAGAAGGAGAACCGGGACTCGACCGCCATCTTGATACAGACATGGAGCAAATATTGGGGGTGTTCGGTTTCCCTTGGAATGCTCTCGAGGCATTCGTTGTCATGCAAGCGCAATATCGCATACTAAGCATAATTTGACACGTTCCATAGTGAATGCGGTGAATGACTCCCCACACCGTCGGCAGGAACCCGAATACCCCAAATTTTTTCCACATAGCTGACAGATTGTATGTGGCGGTATAGGGAGTCCCGGTTCTCCTTCTCTAATTCTGTGATAGAAACCAATACAACAGGATACTTTTGCACTCCGATGGTGCTCTCAGTTGTTACAAATAAACGGTAATGGCGTTTATCGCATTTTGTATATGTTCTGTTCAAATGTGCTATTTTAAGCCAAGTTGTGCTGGATTGTAAAGAACATTGTAATTATGTGAAGTGAATTCCAGTATCTACATTCACTGAACAAGCTGATGAGATATTTGGCTATTCCAGTTGAACTCCACACACCCCCTGTGCAAGACATGACCTTAATTCCACATAGGGAGTGTGAATTTCAAATGGAGTTACAGGTGACTTTGTTTGAAGTCTGCTCCCCTTGTGTGGGAGAAGGTAATATCTTCTATTGGAGGGTGTATGGATTTCAACTGGAATAGCCCATTGCTGATTTGCATGAAAGAACCAGGTCATGCCAGGGTCAACAGCTTGTTTCAGAGAATGAGGTGCCAATATTATGTAATGTGAATCAAGTAGCTATTAGCCTTTTTGAGATATGGCGGACACAATAGGATGGCGCTGCACAAAGTGGGTAAAGGCTTTCGAATTTGCCGGGTTTTACCCTGATTGAAGACTGCCCTCCTTTTGTGTATGCCATACTTTGAAAAGGCTAATTTAGCCAACCAGAAGCCCAACTTTCACATTTCCTCAGTGCACAAGCTGCATTTGCAAAAAGTGCCAAAAATCTTGATGTAAAGTATGGTGTTAAGAGTTTAGAATGGGATGTGAGTGGCATCCTTTATGTGCTGTGTGTACATATAACTTTTATGGCACCTGCCAGTTGGTCTGATAAGCAATGCCCAGTAAAGGAATGGTTACCAATCAGCCAATCAACTGGAAAGTTTACAATTTGATATTTAGAGAATAAAGGTATTGGTTTTAGCCCCAGGAGTGCATCTATCGTGTCATATAACACGGGCCACATCATTATTTTAAGTAAAACAACGAGGCGAAGGGCCGAGTTGTTTTACGCCAAAAATAATGATGTTGCCCATGTTATATGAGACGATAGATGCACGGCAGCGGCTAAAAACAATACCTTTATTCTCATTCTTAAACACTTCAATTCTAATAGAAATATCATAAGTATTACAAATTTTAATCAAATTAAATCCTACGTTTTACAAGGAACTACCTAGGGCTTAAAATCGATCAGTCCCGTTGTTGCTACGTGCCTCCGATTGGTTCAAATAGCGAGTACACGTATCGCGTTGATGCACACGCGCTGACCCGTGTGATATCGTGTCATATCACACGGGTAAGAACCAATAAGATTGCAGGAACGTGTTTAAGTGTGTATATTATTAGTAAGTTGTATTAGATCACCACATATTTGGGGTTGTTTTTGGACTGATAAAACCTTTCTGTATTGGACCGGTATGATATTATATCCTTCATAAGAGGATTATTGTTTTATTGCACTGTATATTGTTATTTGACTTCAAGTTTAAATAATTTAATGAAGCAATGTGTTTACTGTTAAGTAACTCATGCAAAAGTGTGACAGAACTTTTATGTTGTGGAATTTTGTGAGATTTCCAAAATGCAGACATGAGAATTTCCAGGCTTTTGCCTCAATTCAGGCTATTTTGTTGTCCAAATGTACGCATTTTTATTTTATTTTCAGCCTGTTTTGGGCAGAATGCACACGCTTTTCAGGCAGTTTTAAAAGGTCATTCTCATGCCTGAAAATGTAAAAACGTACGGTGTATCCTTCCAATCACAACAACATGGTATAGCTTTCTCCAAAAATGAAACTTCCAGATTTCTTTCACCAGTGTATAGAGCTGCATTTATGCTTCATCATGGTAAGACATACCCCATTGATGTCAAATGTAAAATGCTTATTTTTAATGTGACAAATATAGTACAAATTCATTATTATTTTCTTTATATTTTTCATATATATTTTATGATTAGCTTTATGGCTTCCTGCACCTGATTATTAAAACTTTATGGCTTCCTACACTTGTGTTGTGATGGCATAAATGTCACATGACCCTGCTCTCACAAATGAGCACAAAATGCCCAAATGACTTTCTGATATATCCAGATTTGAATTCCTTATTTCATACCCTTTATCTTTAAAATCATACCAAAATAGTTAGGGTTGCTCCTTGCTTTGCTCTTCAAAAATCAATATTTCTGTAAGAATTTGTTCTTTTCTTCTAGTTAATATTGCCATGTTTAATGGACTGGATTTAAAGTGCCCTTGCAACTTTGCACACGTTTTGTTGGAGCAGGTCACATTAGCCTATCTCATGGTCTCGTATGAGTTTTCAAATATTGGACAAGACTATATGTAGTAGAGTCCAATAACTCATAGAGAGACCAATAAATATGGGCTCAAAGTATCCAATTTTATATCAATAAATGGTGTGCATTATCAGGCCAACATATTACACACACCAAGTACACAAGTTTGTAGGGTGTCAGAGGTACAAATTTTATTCTCTCTGAGAGGCATGCAAACATGGTTTCTGGACTCTGTAAGTCTCTTTGGCGAAGATAAAGTCTGAATTGGTTTGTCCTGCAAATGAGAACACAAAATTTTAGAACAGTGTACAATGATTGAGATTACAGCATGGATAGGCTAATGTGACCTGCTCCAACAAAACGTGTGCAAAGTTGCAAGGGCACTTTAAATCCAGTCAAAAATAATGATGTTGCCCATGTTATATGAGACGATAGATGCACGGCAGCGGCTAAAAACAATACCTTTATTCTCATTCTTAAACACTTCAATTCTAATAGAAATATCATAAGTATTACAAATTTTAATGAGTTTTCAAATATTGGACAAGACGTACATGTAGTAGAGTCCAATAACTCATAGAGAGACCAATAAATATTGGGTGTAAAGCATCTAACTTTATCATCATTATGTTTTGGATCCAATATTTTCACACACTTGGATTCATCAAAACATAATAATGTTTGATATCCGGCTTTTGCCGATACATACTGGAGGGACACTATAATATCCAAAATAGCGGATTTCCATAGCATTTCACCTGGGCTATTCTGAGTCAGGACTCTTTAAAGTCAAATCTCTTTGATTTCCACACACATTTAGTGACTTTTGTGAAAGTGTACTAAAATTTGAAAATTGCAGGAAATTTTAAAGTGAAGGACATATTAAGGTATTTTTTGTATGATATTCAGGTATTTTTCTTCGAAAGCACTACTGTGTTGTTAATATTGAACGATATTTGACAAATGGGGTATCAAAATGCGCGCAAATAAATTTTCCTTCTTTCCATGTTGAAATATTGTGAAAACAATTATTAGTTCTGAAGCTATAGGCATATTTATAACAGCTGCGTTACTTTTTGTGCAGACTTTACATTGAAAACATTGACAAGTCAATGTTGGAAAAACTTTTTTCCAATACATTGAAACATCGCAACAACTTGGTTGTTTGCATTCGATGTTTAACTTGTTGCACCAAAAAACATATGCTTAGTGCTGTACATGTATGTGCAAAATTTTGTAACACTCAAGCTTAAAGATGCCAATTCATTCTATTTTGGGCTTTATAGCCAATAAACACTGGAGGTACACTTTTTGCCCTCCATGAGTTACAAACCAATATGGCAGATTTACCATAGCATTACACACAAGCCTCACACGGTAATTTTGAGTTGGTACTCTTTGGTCTAATGTCTTTGATATTAATAACTTTAAAGGATGTTTGCTGCTTCTATACACCTGTTATGCTAATTATGTCATTGTCAAATTTGGACTAGTTTTGTAGACGTATACCATTGTTAGATTTGAATAATAAATGGACATTGTACTTGTTCAAGTGACAAAAAATTCTTGTTTTCCTACGATCTTTATGTACAGTATATGATTTTGTTGTATATTTTTTTTAAATTAATGTAGACTTTTCGTAACATTCATACCTCATGTACAATGAAAGTGTACGAAAATATCAAAAGTTTAAAAAAAGTAGTCAACAACACTAACTTTTCGAACCAAATATTTCAGAGAAACCATTCTCTGTCATCAGTGGTGTAATACTGTTGATAGACTGACTGATGATTCTCTAGTGTTTCTAGATGTTGCTAATGTCTTTTGTCCTTTGTGTTGGTGTTTCTAGAAGAGAATAATATATTCGGTTCAAAAAGTGAGCGTTGTTGACCAGTTTTAAAAACTACTTTTCTCTTCATTCCTTTATGAAAGTAATTTGCACCCATCAGGGAACAAACTACTGGAGAGCTATTTAATTTTGCTTTTTTTAGTTTCGCTAATCCAGCAATTTGTGTTTACATTTCAATGTTAAACTGTCAAATTTGAGGGTATTTAATTTAGTGAATTTAAAGGCTTCTATCGAAATTAAATCTTTAGCGAAATTAAGTGTTTTACAGTACATCAAGGAGAATTTGAGAATCACTGTTTTGGCTGGGAGTTTGGATTCTTTTTTCAGAAAGGATTCAACTTTTAAACTCAAAGAATCAATTTTGGACATGAGCCAGTTCTGGTTTTTAAGCTTTGCAATAATTTTGTTGGGGGATATTTTTTTCATCAGGGACTTTGTGTATATTGAATTGGTGATTGAGATAAGATAATCAACCTTTGCTACCGGTATTTGTCTGGTAGTATTTGCCATCGAGGCAAAAAGTCCCAATATTATAATTGTCACAAATAATATCTATGTAAGTAAACATCACAGATACGTAGATATCATTTTGACGGTTGTATGGAAGAAGGTCGTAAGTGCTTTGTTATGATTTACACTTGTAAACTTCTTGCATTCAAATGATTATTGTGGTTAATCCTCTTCACACAGGTGTTGACAGCAGACCACAAGTTTCAAATTTTCTTTAAAAATGCAACAACAAAAAAATGCATTATTTTTACGGCATTTTTATGACCATATTTGGAATCAACATAAAAAATGCATTACAATGGGTGCAAACAAGCCTGGTATTGGTTCAGTGGTTCTTGAGATAGCTCTTGATATTTTGAGAAAATGTCTCAAACTTGGACTTCTTATGTTGAAGCCTATGCAGCATGCAGAGCATTAAACACTGAACTGGGTACGTGTTGGTGCTGCGTCAAAACCGGTGTAGTTGCGCAATTGTCATTTGGCATCATGTCATGTTTTGTGATAAGAAAATAGTTGTTATTTCTAGAGAGCGATGGAGAAATGATCAGTGTTTCTTATGGATAGATTCTGATTTGTTACATCAAATTTGTCTTCACTTTCAAATTTACCTGCTTAGTCATCAACTGATTAATATGCTAACATGGCATATGCAAAAATTGCAAAAGGAAAACTGAATAAGGTTGATAGAATTGCACATGGAGGCTTTGGTACAGTTTACAAAGCAATATGGAACAAAGGATTATGGGACAAACAAGAAGTTGCGGCAAAACAATTAAGCAAGGAAGATGGACAACGGGAGGTAGATGTTCTCTCAAAACTTGACCATCCAAATATTGTGAAGCTACTTGGTGTTGTTGATGATGCAGTGGATTTCTGCATAGTCCTTGAGCTTTGTGATGGTGGGTCTCTTCGATCATATCTTAATGCGCACAGAGGCACACACTTGGGTCTACGGTTTTATGACTGGTCAAAGCAAGCGGGAAGACCTATCGGGTACCTCAAGACGATGGGTGTGGTCCACAAAGACATTAAGTCCCCCAACTACGTGATCACAAACGGCAGCATCTTGAAATTGTGCGATTTCGGATTGGCTAAAGAGATTGATGCTACTATTACCAGGGCAACAGAAACGGCATCATATCCGTGGTCATCTCCAGAACTTTTGAAGGACAATATCCTTTCTCCTACATATGATATCCACGCCTACGGAGTGGTTGTTTGGGAACTTTGGACAACAGATATTCCATTTGAAGGTTGTGATCCTGTCAATATTATGTGGAGGATATGTAACAACAATGAGCGACCTCCAATTCCCGCTAATTGCCCCAAACCAATTGCTGATTTACTACGAGAGTGCTGGCATGTTGACTGGAAAAAACGTCCGAGCATGGAGCAAGTGTTGTCAATAGTAAGTCCATTGAAATTTTCTAATACTTTATCCATTTATGTTTTATTTGTGTATACAGGCGGATTCAAAATCTATAAGTGCAGCTTAATATGGGTGGTTTTATTCAAATGAGTACAACTCATGTTTGGTATAAGGAAATACAACAATTCTGTTTTTGAATTTAGACGTTCAAACTCTATTCTTTCCATTGATTAGAGTCAAGCGGTAGCATGACCAGCAAGTTTAAAAAAAACGACTGATAAAGAAGAATAAACAGATGCGCCGCGAGACTATATTTACACGGAACAAAACGCTATTGTTCTATGATATTTTTCGCTTTTTACAAAATATATCTAAAACCATGCTAAATCGTATTTACTGTCCAAAGTGTCATATTTTAACAACTCTTTATTTAAAAAAGTTACACCAATCTTACAGTCAATCCGATTGTTTGACAATAAACAAACATTCTTGCTTTATTTCACGCGGTATTTCATAGCCAACATTAGTGGCAAATCATAGCTAATCATACTGATATCCACAATCTTTCGTCACTGCTACAGCCATACATGACTGTCACTGTTGCACTAATTTTTCAGATTCACTTTCAAATATACCCTGGCATTTTCCTGGATACCCTACATACAAATTCTGGACCCCATTCGCCAAAAAATCAAGTTTTTCAAAATTCTTTTATTCTTCCCGGACCACAGCATATATTCATATTAATAAATACTCCACTTTCACACAGCGTAATAACGGGGACGTCCCCGTGGCGAAGTGGTTAAGGCCATGGATTTCTAATCCATTCATGAATTTTGCTCAAGTTGAAACTTCCCACAAGTTTTTTTTTTAATGTTTTATTAATCAATTTATTGTCGTAAATCAAGAATAACACCATTTCGAACAACCATTGCTATTGTGATATTATATTTTTTTCATCAAACAAACATGTTTGATTTTTTATTCACATTTAGTTCTAGGCCTAGGGCCTACTTTCACCATCCAGATGCTATCACCATGCCTGACTATCATGGCATGGCATCTTAAATCATTTAAAACACATTTATCAGTGGCTCTGTTCACAGCTCAGACTGAAATTATATTTGATATAAATATTATAAATTAAAATCACAAACCGCGAAAGATCGCCAACAACTGCCGCTGAATATTGATATCCAACTAGATTTCCCCACAGGGCTATAAAGAACCACAAACCTTGAAATTTGGATATCCAACTACATTGCCTCGCAGGGCTACAAAAAATCACACTCCACGAAATATGGATATCCAACAAGCTTAAACTATAAATTAAGCTCCCGATACAGGGCAGGACTTAATAAGGGGAATTAAAATCACAAACCGCGAAAGTTCGCCAACAACCGCCGCACACCGTCACCATCCCTATATCTTCGTGTTAAAAATTGCCGTGGTAGTACGATAAATCCTCAGGTTTTTCAACAACTACGCATGGTGATTTTGAGCTATTTTGTTCGAGATAGGCCGTGCGACTCAGGCTATGCATACAATTTGAGATTTTGAGAGCCGCCACACTGTTTCTATTCTATGTTTTACGATTTTCGCATGATCAGTATATGGCTGGCCGTAACCGCCTAACGTGGAGCTGCTACGCCGTAGCTTACTTTTCGCATGGAGCTAAATTGACCAATCATGTTAGATCTTTTCATTACGCGGAGCCAGTTGATGCATCATCGTTCCAGAGAGAGAAAACTCTTGCCAAAATTAATGTTTACTATGTGGATTTTAAATGAATCGAAATGTAAATAAACCACAAACAGTTGTACAGGATCAATACCATTGTTTGATTAGTGTATAGTCAATGTTACCTTGCATGCATGTGCCATGTGTGTGGCGTGTTTGTTTGTTTGTCTACTGTGTCAGGCCAGGATCACTGACACCCACGGTACTGATACTGTCATACTATCACGGTGATCATATTGTTGAATGTTGTTGACTTTAAAATAATCATGATGCAGTCATGTCTACAGTAGAATTCACCACGACCTTTGAAGGACTTAAACCCCATTAAAAGCTATTAAACCAAGATAACACTCAATGAAAACAGCTCAACTATGTTACATCAGATCTTCTCTGGTTAAATACACACTGCACTTGTGTCTGTTTTACCTGTGCAATGAACAATGAGCTGGTATTATAGTTTCAGTTGGGTGAATGAGTATAAAGCTAACGCAAGGTAACAATACTGTCTGGGCTTTTGTTTACGAAATGAGACAATAGTCTGCTTATTGTTAACCAGCGTTCTTGAAAATGAGAAGCATAATGGTTTGCAGACTTAACACGGTTTAGAAATAATTTGTTCATATTTTTGGTGTTATCTGTCGTTTACATATCCTTCCTAAAACACAAAAGTACCAATATTTCCAAACACCTAAATTAGCTAAAATTTAGGAAATGTTACAAAACTATATTTTCTAGAATTTCAGAGAATACTTTAAATATTGACTGGTTATTTTTTACACAGTGACGTCATATAGGCAATGGCATAATACTTCTAACATACACTAGGTCACGCGTCAATGGTGAGCGCACTGAGTATTGTGTATAGGAAACTACAGTATGTATGGCCTACTACTAGTATATAAAGTAAATCCGAACTGGTTTGCTGAAGGTCGAATTCATGAGGCCACGCCGCATAAGATGTACAAATCAGCTCCCGGCGATACACTGCAGATCGCAGAATTGTGTGCATGGTTTACCACCACTCTGCCTAGCTATATAGTTGTGTACAATACTGTATGAGTTTCTTGTGAGTGCATGTCCATCTTAATAATAAGTCGGTTCGTACTTTTCATAAATTACTTTTTGAATCATAACTATCGTGACCGAGGATATCTTGCAACCACGTGAAGCTCGTCTGGCAAATTCTTAATGACTAAATTCGCTTCACGTAATGAGTAAGTCGTACTTGATTGGTCAGTTTAACCTCCGAGTAATGAAAAACTCTAACATGATTGGTCAATTTGGCTCCACGGAACAAAAAGTCAGCTACGCGTAGCAGCTCCACGTTGTGGCGGTTGCGGCCTACCATATCAGTATCCCATATGATATTTCTATTGTAAGAAAATTTTATTTGTTGTCACGTAAATCACAGGTTTCGTTTAAATGTACTAACTGGAAATTAAATGTACTAATTAGTGAGGGCCGGTATTTTGCTGTGGATATGTTTAACTGCAATTTGCGGGTAAAAAATTTGCAATCCTGGGTAAAAATTTTGATAATATTCAACTCTTTGAGAAAATTATTTTATAAAGGAATGCTGGTAAAACCAGGTGCAATACAATGTACATTATTGACACACTATCACGCTCTTTATCTTCGTCAATAATAGAATAATCGATTTCAATCGAATTGAATGCATGAGTTTGTAGTTGACTACTGAGCGACCTAAGCGATCGATTGCTAGCCAATCAGATAGAACTCCTTTTCTTGCGTTCAGTGAAATACCACTCGCCTGTCGCTCACTACCACTCGCCCGTCGCTCACCAACGGAGTATTAAATTTATATTTATCGTATAGGACGTCGACGGTGTGCGCCGCTTAATAGGGGTATCCAACTAGATTGCCCCGCAGGGCTACAAAGAACTACAAACCGCGAAATTTGGATATCCAACCAGATTGCCCGCAGGCCTGTTGATTATAAAGAACCACAAACCGCGAAATATGGATATCCAACAAATTAAGACCACAAACCGCGAAAGATCGCCAACAACTGCCGCTCAATATTGATATCCAAGTAGATTGCTCCGCAGGGCTATAAAGAACCACAAACCGCGAAATTTGGATATGGAACTATTGCCCCACAGGGCTTCAAAGAACCACAAACCACGAAATATGGATATCCAACAAGCTTAAACTACAAATCAGCTCCCGATAGAGAGCAGGACTTGATGAGGGAAAATATAACCACAAAACACGAAAGATTACAAAGAACCACAATTAAACCGCGAAAGACTAGATTGCCCCCTAGGCCTATCGATTATAAAGAATCACAAACCACGAAATACGGATATCCAACAAGCTTAGACTATAAATTAGCTCCCGATAGAGGGAAATTAAAACCACAAACCACGATATTCAACTATATTGCCCCGCTGGGCTACAAAGAGCCACAAACCTCGAAATTTGGATATCCAATTAGATTGCCCCAGGCCTATCAATTATAAAGAACCACAAACCGCGAAAGATCAACAACAACTGCCGCTCAATATTGATACCAACTAGATTGCCCCGCCGGGCTATAAAGAGCCACAAACCGCGAAATTTGGATATGCAACTAGATTGCCCCACAGGGCTACAAAGAACCACAAACCACGAAATATGGATATTCAACAAGCTTAAACTATAAATTAGCTCCCGATATAGTGCAGGGCTTGATGAAAACCACAAACCTTTAAAGATCGCCGACAACCGCCGCTTAATAGGAATGTTCAACTAGGTTGCCCCGAAGGGCTACAAAGAACCACAAACCGCGAAATTCGGATAGCCAAGTAGATTGCCCCGCAGGGCTACAAAGAACCACAAACATTAAAACACGATTATCTGGGGCATTTAGACGCTTCCATAGTATAGGCTTAAATATATGCGCATTTACCAGTTCCGACATGAAGTAGGCCTAAACCGGATTTACTCTATGTATGTCTCTCTGGCATTGTCAACATTGGGTGTGTGTTGTTCATATTTACATTTTCTTTACATATTTACTTAGCCTTGAATAATTAAAGTAGGATGTTTATTGATTATTGTGTACGCCTCTGAACATTACAGTCACGCGTGACGAGCAAGTTTTAAAAATAAACGACTGATTAAGTTTTGTTTAATTATTTATTGTCATGAATCAAGAATGGCAACTTCAAACATCCATTTTTCGTTTTATTCGTTTTATGGTACACTTCGTAACCTGATGACTTTCCAAGCTTGGAGCTGCTTGGCTACATTCATAAAAAGAAAAGAAATCTACCAAAAAACGTTGACAACGTAAAGAAATCAGCAAGTTTAAAAAACCCACCTCGGCTCACTTTTTGAAACTTGGTCCCATTTGTAAAAGTTACTGATTTAAACTTTATCATATTTATATAAATTTAAAACATTTCCAGAAGTGTTAGGTATCTTTAATGTGCAGATGCGATATTAATATGTAAGCTTTCTGGAACGACCTGAAAGGTTATTATCTTGTTCTTGCATGGTAAGCCAATATACTATTGTGTTTTGTTTTATAATAATCATGATTAACATGATTAATGATTGAATTAAACGAATAACAAGTATGCTTGTAATCTTGTTGGAAACGCTGTGTTCACTGATTTGCTGTTGGTGTTCAAAATGGGACCAAGTTTCAAAAAGTGAGCCGAGGTGGGTTTTTTAAACTTGCTGATTTCTTTACGTTGTCAACGTTTTTTTGGTAGATATGTTCATTTACAGTGGATCTCTTACAGATTTTGTATAGGGTATTTGTACTCTATTTTCATACAAAATGTTCCTATATTAGCCACTTGAGTTCGCCATTATGCACTATGGGGAGAGCCTCGAACTGGCAGCATACATGAATGGGAATTGAACCAGTCATATAACATTCTGTGTAAGGTTACGTAATTCTTCCTTTCATGTATGCTGCCAGTTCGAGGCTCTCCCGCATATAGTGCATAATGGCGGAACCTGC